>NC_135783.1:213931971-214294471 GCF_051106095.1 Pogona vitticeps | reverse complement strand
AAAGACAATCCTAGTTTTAACCATGGTTAATGGGATAGTGCCACTGTAATTCTTAGCTAGCCACAAGTGAGCCTGAAGCGATTCCCCTCCCTTAAATAATGCATTAGCAATGAAGTTAACCAGATGTGGCAACATGTAAGATTTGAAAACAGATTCTCATTCAGAGAGTAGTCCGGTTGGCCTTAACCACTGTTAATGTGAGAAGGCAAATACTGCTGATAGTTGGCTAGCAGAGATTTAGTGGAATAGAGGGGAAATCATGCCTGAGGGGAAAGGGAGGGCTTCCTATGAATTTTTTTAAGCCATGGTCTTGTGGTTCAGAGATCACATCACCACCCACAGTATTTGAAATATGATTTTCTGTGAAACTCATTGTGAAGAAACCGAGAAATTTAGGGAACATGGGCTGTGGGGTTCTCTGGAATATTCAGGTTTTTCTCAGTGTCTGGGAATGGCTGGCTGAGATAGTGGTGGGGAAGACTTCAAGGCTGAGTTGGCCTGTTCCTTGGTGCTGTGCCACTTGAGAAATGACTTCAGCTGTGTGTGTGTGAAGGGGGGGGCAGAAATGAATGTAAGCAGGCAGAGCAGGAAGGCAGAGGCAATCCAGCAGTCTTTGGCAGGTGCTCTGACCCACTGAGCCACCCTACTGTTGTGATTTAGAACCATGACTGCATTATATTCCAAAGGCATTGTATACGCAGCAGTGTTATTTATACATAAAACTATATATAAACTTATAAGAGTGGTTTACATATAGAAATACTTAAGCAAAACATTTCAGCTTCCACTTTCTTTAGCTGCCCTGGTACAAGTGAAGCAAAACCAGAGCAACTGAAAAAGGTGGAAGCCGAAATGTTTTGTTTAAGTATTTCTATTTGTAAATTACTCTTATAGTGTGTATATATATACTGTATTTAGTGATTAGCTGCCTCCCTCAAATGGGTCCAGAAAACTATGGATTGAAGTTCTATTTAGTTCCCAATATGTGTTTATATACTACAACTAGGTATACATACTAGGCATAATCTTAGCCTCAGAGGCAGAGAAGCAATATGTATGTACATTGTTATATCTTAATGTACTATTAGTATTTAATATGGGCTAAACTTTTCCTTTAGAGTAATTGCAGCAGCAGAAGCAACAACCTATTAAGAAAGTGCAGTCCCTTTTGTATCTAATGAGAAAGATTACTCTATTTGCAGGTTAAAGCTAACCTACCTTTTCCAAGGCAAATAGAAACACAAGTGCATGTGTCTATTTATAGGAGAAAGCATCCAATAGATTAAACGCAATACCATTTTCTGTCAACCTGAAACACTGACAGATACATTAACATGTCCCAGAACAGCTGGAGGAAGCCGTCCAGGCTTTATTGGCAACACACTGGATTGATTTTATTCAGTGCTAAGAAGAACATCACAAGTAAAAGCAGAACATTCAGGGAGGTGAAAGGGTGGGATGCAACTAAAGTTCCACCTTTAATGGAAAGATCCCATCCTTGAAACCTAGAGGAGTGCTTCCTTCTGATCCTAAAACACCCCACAACCCAACTCCTGTTCTAGGTAGTTCCCCAGCCATCCAGTGCATATTCTTTAGGGATGTAGGGGAAGTGGAATTGCCTGTCTCTATTCTGCTGATGAGCAGACTGGATAGCTCATTGGTTTAGATATCTTGCTGCAGAGCCAGAGGTTGGGCGTTCAGTTCCCCAGTGTGAATACAGCCAGCCTGTGTTGCCTTAGGCACGCTGCACAGTTCCAGGACATGTTGGGAAATTCAGCATGTAGATTCTACATGGGGTGGCACACATGGATTGGCTTATGCACACACCAACTCAGGTACAGGAAAATGTCACTTTATTTATTTATATTCCTATTCCACCATTCCTCCACTGAGTTGGTAGCTGGCCAGTTGGCTTGTGTTAAACAGACCAGCTGACCAGTTGCAAGACCTGGTGTGGAGTGAATTTTACTCGCATACTCTGAGGAGGAAAAAAAATTGCCATGAGTATTTTACCTCGCAATGGCAAGCAGCATCCTTCTTTCAAACAGATCTCCTGCAAAAAATTGCTGGTGTAGCCAAGGGAAAAAAATTACCATATTTAATTTCCAGTGTCAGTTCTCATGACAGCTTTATTGGCAATGTTATGAATTGACTGGAGCAAACATTTCTTGTAGGTTAGCTCATCTGCCCATTTGAACACAAGACGTCGGGTCTCTTTCCTTAAATGAATGTGTTTATCCATAGCACTTTCATTTAATTTTCCAAATTTTATAGAGACTTTCTGTCTTGCTGACAACCTGTTACATAAAAGAAGAGATTCCTGGCACAAGAGAGAGAGCGAGAGAAAGAGGGAAAGAGAGAGAGAACAAAATTTGTGACCACTCACTAGCCTCATTATTAAACACGGTTGATGGCTAATTCGCAAGAAAATGCCAGGTTTCTTTAAAAGCTACCAATGATTTTGTGGGTGAAGCACAAAGACCACAACAAAATGGACTTCCCACTGCTACCCCATTAATCTTCCCTGGGATCTGGAAGGGAAATGGCACAGCCGTCTTTGGCATCATAAAGAACAACTGAATCATTTTCATAGTGCAGTGTCCTAGTTTAAACAGTAATATATTACACTTTTGCTTTATTATCAGCCAGCACATTCTTTCAGTGGCTTACAAAAGTAAAATAAAATAAAACAAAACAAAAATTAGCTACAAGCTTGTTTAATTTAAAGTGGTGATAGTGGTGGTTCTTTTAAAACTCTAACCTTGCGAGAAGGGTTTAGCGCAAATTCAATTATGCCCATATTGCACTGTGCATTCTTTCTCTCTATTTTGCAACACCTAGACTCCCAAATCCTCACTCTTTCACAAACCTTGTGGGATTAAGGAGCCCTTGGTGATCCATATCTGCTTTGCGTTTTGCAGACTTCAGGCAAACCTGGCTGTCAAGAGACAATTTTCTGTTTTCATTTTCATGGCAATGCTTCCTGAAGAGTGACAGGCTGCTGGTGCCTGAATTTCATTCTGTTTATCTAACTTGTTTGCATCTGCACTTGTTTTCATTAGAGCACAAAATCATTCTTTTCCCCTCCTGCCCTTCTTAATCAGCAATATCTATGTGGATACATTCCCATCTCAAATGGGTGAGGAAGTTTCCAGTTCTTCGTTAAGGAACTGACATTATCTATCTATCTATCTATCTATCTATCTATCTATCTATCTATCTATCTATCTATCTATCTATCTATCTATCTATCTATCTATCTATCTATCTATCTATCTATCTATCTATCTATCTATCTATCTATCCATCCATCCATCCATCCATCCATCCATCCATCCATCCATCCATCCATCCATCCATCCATCCATCCATCCATCCATCCATCCATCCATCCATCCATCCATCCTCCCCTCCCCCCCGTTAGTGCAAATACTATTCTAGGACGTTTACGAATTAAAAATTCCACATAGCAATACATACATCAATATGCCAATAAACAAAAATCATGCAAAAAAGAAATGAGAGAACCTGAAAAGAAAAGAATAATAATAATATTATTAACATTACAGCATCTGGGAGACTTAGTTGTTGGAAGCAGCTTTGAATAGTTCTTTTTTTTCACCAGTTTCCTGAACAAAAAGAGCAAGAAATGCTTGAAGTCAAGTGTGAAATAATGGCAATTAAAATTTAAAAACCCAGTGATTTTCTATGGAGTTCAGAGGTAAGATAGAAAAAAAATTGTAGCAAGGGGAAAAAAAAAAGAAAATGCATCTGGAGAAGAAGGCTAAAGCCCAGAAAAAGGTAGGCAAATAAAATGTGTTAGTTTTTAAGGTGTCATAAGACGTCTTCAATTTTTTTTTGAGGGGGGGGAAGAGGCCAGTATTTCGGTAGTAAAAATATGCATGGAGAAGCATAATGAATGCTGATGCTTGTGCTGTTTTATTTTTTTTTTCATTGTTGCTTCAAGTATATGAACATTTCAGAATGGAAAAAAGAAAATGAAAGATTTCATTTGCATTGTGAAAGCCTGAATTAGGGCAGATTTCCAGTGGTTCAAAACCTTGCACAGTACACATGATTTGAAAAGAGTGATGCTCCGGTAATCTTAAACTAACAGATTTGAATGCATTCTTCTTTTGTAAGCTTCTTTCAGACTCTCAGCATTAATACATGGATAAGCCCAAAAGGTCTTTTCAATGGCTTCTCATCTGGAAGCCCACTCTATATTTTGAACATGTGCCAGCCAGGCAACAGCTCAGAAGTTAGAAGCCCTCCGTAAAGCCTACGGATTTAAAAGTTATATTACCCTGTTCCTCTTTGGTTTCTCCCAGATAACTCATGTGTACCCACTGGTAGGCTATCAGGTCATCACGGCTTGTATAATTTTAATAACTTATAAACAGGGATTATAGTGTACGTAGAGAAGCATGGCTTATGTCTGATGGCTTTGTTTAAAAGCCTGTAATCCTATGGGCCAGGCTGGAAGAGAAAGGCATGGTTAGGGTGTTATACATCTCCCATATAGGTGATTATTACCCAGAATGATCTGATCATTTCAATATCAGTGTAAGCCTCATTCACCCTACTTTGCTTCAGCATGTAGATCCTACATGGGGATAAGGCTTGGCCTATGCACACACTAGCTCGGGCGCAGGAAAATATAACTTCATTTATTTATTTGCATTCATATTCCACCTTTCCTCCAGTGAGCTCAAGGTAGCAAAAGAAGAACCTTGTGTTGTTGAGTGAAAATTCATCTATTTTCCCTCCCACAATGGTACTTATTTGCGGGTACATCCTTCAGCCATCAGGTATGGAAATTAAGCACATGTTTACCTTCTGATGACTAATCACAAAAAAAGCACAATAAGTGCAAGAGACATAGGTGGGGAAAATCACATGGTATGACAAAGAAAAAGTCTTTGTCATCTATGACTGAATGTTCTGCTTTTGAATATCTTAATAGGGCTTTAGTCTTCATGGAGCCTTAAACTGTTCTCCATATAGTTTAACCAAGTCAATTCAATATTTCATGGAATCCTTGGATTTGAAGGGGCCCATAGATAATCCATGCACTAATTTCACTCCAGACTAATTTACTAGTCAATTTACTAATTTACTCAAAGTGCTGCAAAGGAGGAGGGATAAAAAAGAAAAGCCATTGGTTTGGATTTATGTGCAAATCTTCACGACGTATCCTCTTTAAAGTAATTTCAAACCATCAGTTCTGGAATTTATCAAGCTCCAAAGGCGTTCCAGGGAGAAAAATACATGCAGAGTGTATAGAATAGATGATCTTGCCCTATTAATTAGCACTGTGCTTTGTATGTTCCAGTGTGTTTTTGTTTAGTAGTCTCTGAAACATACGGTATTTATTTTTATTCACCATTTATTACAGCTGAATTCCCCACATCTTTCAAATACTTCGTTCAGGCTGGCAAAGTGGCTGCGCCTCGTGGCGCAGTGGTTAAAACGCTATACTGCAGCTAAAACTGTGCTCACGACCTGGGGTTCAAATCCCAGGTAGCCGGCTCAAGGTTGACTCAGCCTTCCATCCTTCCGAGGTCGGTAAAATGAGTACCCAGCTTACTGGGGGGGGCAATGTGTAGCCTGTATAATTAAATTGTAAACCGCCCAGAGAGTGCTTATAGCGCTATGGGGCGGTATATAAGTCCAATAAATAAATAAAATAAAATAAATAAAATGTGTATACATGGAGAGGGGAAATGTTTAAATGCAAACAACTTTATGAGATCAGATAGACCAGTCGTCCCCAACCTTGGGCCTCCAGATGTTCTTGGACTTCAACTCCCAGAAATCCTGGCCAGCAGAGGTCAGGGTGAAGGCTTCTGGGAGTTGTAGTCCAAGAACATCTGGAGGCCCAAGGGGACCACTGAGATAGACAGAGAAAAAGTGAGTAGCTAGAGGCAAATGGTGGTCTGCACCACTCTGGTCTTATAGCATGCTGGGTGGGGATGATCGGTGTTATAGTTGAAGACATCTGGAGGGTGATGGAGTAGGTAGGCCAATATGCTGTATCCACTACAGTGCTTTCAGCTATCCAGCCTTTTTTTGCCACAGAACTGATTGCATTTTTATTTGCCTCTGCTTACTTGTTAGGAATCTGGTGAGAAAGCAGTTTAAGGCTCATCATTTATACTACCAAAAAAAAAAAAAGATTTTTAAAAAAGTAAAAGTTGGCTCTGTTAATAATTCGTTGTATTGGTGACCACTGCTGATAGGCTAATTCATTTTAGCCCTGGCTTGGGTCTAGAGCTGTTCTTTATACAGATCTTTTATTAAGATCTGCAGGAGTTCTTTCTGTAAAATGCCTGCTAGCTTGAAGACTGTTTTCTTGCCATATTTTATTGGCAGGCTGCCCCTCTTAACCACAGAGCCCTTATTCCAGACATCTGTGTTGCTGACCTGCTTTTATAAAATATTTTCTTCTGCTAAATTGTGAGCACAAAATAATACAAAATTACAGTAAGCATAAGATCATTGTTTCATAGCAGCAAAATTCAGAAGGTTATGAGAAATAATAGGAGAGCAGATATCCTGTTGATCTTGTCTTAACATAATGCTTTGTTGATTGATTCTATGTATGGATAATAACTGTACGTGAGGAAGCCAATTTCGCCAACAAATGTTATTCAGCTTGATTTTCTTTTTGCTACATGCTTATAAAATTATGAATGGCATACAAAGAACACAAAGGGGAAATGTTTCTCTTCTAATAATTCAGAACTGTGTGTCAGCCAAAGTCATTGACTAGCAATGTATTGAGGACATACACCAGAAAAGCCAGGTGTTAGGCATTCTGTTAGAGTAAAAACCCCATATCCACTGGGGATTGGTTCCAAGCCCCCTGTGGATACAGAAAACTGTAGGTAATAGCAAATGCTATATACTGTATATCGCATAGTAAAAGGGAAAAAACAAGAAGTTATTTTCACATGCATTACTAGAACTGGACACTAGAGTGTGGTAGAGACCATGCTTCACTAACAAGTATCCATAGCACACTCTTTGGCTCCATCCAGTGGACTGTTCTAGTAATATATGTGGAAAAAAATTCTGGATTTTTTTCCCTTTTAATACTTTTAACACTTTCATACTGCGGATAAATGAAGCTGTGGATACTGATCCTGTGGATATGGAGGTCCTACTGAATTCCCAACATCATTAGAAGAGAGTACCTAACCCCACCTGCATCTGTCATCACTTTCTTCATGGAATAACTAATGAGTAAGAAGAGGAGCTGAAGCTGAGGCTCCAATACTTTGGCTACCTCATGAGAAGAGAAGACTTCCTGGAAAAGACCCTGATGTTGGGAATATGTAAAGGGAAGAGGAGATGGGGATGACACAGGACAAGTTGGTTGGACAGTGTCACTGAAGCTACCAACATAAATTTGACCAAACTCTGGGAGGCAGTGGAAGACAGGAGGGGCTGGTGTGCTCTGGTCCATGGGTTCACGAAGAATTGGACACGAGTTAACGACTAAACAACAACAAAGAAGAGGAGAGACTCCGGTTCATGTTTGGGGAAGTCTGTGAGACTAAATGCAACCTCCAAGTGTGCTGGGAGCACAAGATTCGGTAATGTCTGAATAGGGCGCTCCTGGATGAAACAGATGCCCTGGATCCATTCCAGTCGGGCTTCAGGCTGCGCCATGGTACAGAAACGACATTGGTCGCCCTGTGTGATGACCTATTGAGGGAGGCCGACAGGGGCAAAATGTCTCTGCTGGTTCTCCTAGATATCTCAGCGGCCTTTGATACCATTGACCACAGTATCCTCCTGGGGAGGCTCTCTGAGTTGGGAATAGGTGGCCTGGCTTTGGCCTGGCTCCGTTCCTTCTTGGAGGACCGCCCCCAGAGAGTACAGCTTGGGGAGAGTGTTTCGGCCCCATGGAGTCTCAACTGTGGGGTCCCACAGGGGTCGATCATCTCTCCAATGCTGTTTAACATCTATATGAGGTCGCTGGGTGGGGTCATCAGGGAGTGTGGAGCATTGTGTCATCAGTATGCGGATGACACACAGCTCTACATCTCCTTTTCACCAACCGCAGGAGATGCCGTCGTGTCCCTTCAGTGCTGCCTGGAGACCGTACTGGAATGGATGCAGGAGAACGGGCTGAGGCTGAACCCGGACAAGATGGAGGTACTAAGGGTGGGTGCCCCCACAACGGGGGATCTGGGAAACTCCCTCACTTTTGGGGGGGTGACCCTGCCCGTCAGGGATGGGGTCCACAGTCTGGGAATCCATCTGGACCCGGCGCTCACTATGGAACCTCAGGTGGCGTCTGTGGTCCGTACCGCCTTTTTTCATCTTAGGCGGATAGCCCAGCTGTGATCCTACCTTGATGTTGGGGCGCTCACTACCTTGGTGCATGCGCTCGTAATCTCAAGATTAGATCACTGCAATGCGCTCTACGTGGGGCTGCCTTTGAGGCTGCTGCGGAAACTACAGGTGGTGCAGAATGTGGCGGCCAGATTACTCAGTGGAGTGAGAAGATACCAACATATTTCACCCACCATGGCCGCACTGCATTGGCTGCCCATCCGTTTCCGCATCGACTTCAAAGTGTTGATGCTTACGTATAAAGCCCTAAACGGTTTAGGACCTCGATACTTCGCGCAACGCCTTCTCCCACCAAGATCTACCCATGTCACTCATGCGAGCCAGGAGGTGAGACTGAGGAGCCTAATGCCGAGGGAGGCCCGGAAGGAAAAGACTAGAAATCGGGCCTTCTCGGCGGTGGCTCCTTGTCTCTGGAACAACCTATCCCCTGAGATTCGCGCGGCTCCCTCGCTGGGTATTTTCAAGAAACAATTAAAAACATGGATGTTTAGGCAGGCCTTCCCAACAGATGACTCCTGACGATCTTTCCCTTTTCCTATAGCTCCCCATTTTGTTTAGTATATATATTTTTTCTTTGTTATGTAAAATGGTTTTGTGTATATTATTGTTTTTTCTTTATGTTGTTAGCCGCTTAGAGTGGTCCTCACATGACCAGATAGGCGGGATATAAATAAAAGAAATAATTAAAAATAATAATTAATAATAATAGGGCTAAAACAAGCTTTCACAGAATGGCTCATGAATTTGTGGAATTCACTCCCACAACAGTGAATTCACTTCCTAAGTGAATGAGTTCAGATGTTCACGTTAAGAAATCTTCACTATGTGTTTAGGGGAAGTGTTGTAGAACTACAGTGGTGCCCTGCAAGACGGGCGCTCCGTTTAATGATGGAACCGCATCACGACGAACTTTTTGCGATCGCAAACGCGATCGCAAAACAATGTTCCCTGTGGGGGAATTTCGCTTTGCAATGATTGGTTCCCTGCTTCGGGAACCAATCATAGCAAAGCGACGATTTTTTAACAGCTGATCGGCGGTTTCAAAATGGCCGCTGGGTAAACAAAATGGCCGCCCCACTGTGTTTTTGCATGGATTCCTCCCTGTACAAGCAGCAAAAATAGCTGCACTATGGAGGGTCTTCGCTGGACGGTGAGTTTGAAGCCCCTAGGAATGCATTAATCTGGTTTTAATGCGTTTCTGTGGGCTTCTTAAAATCGCATCACGTTTTCGTTCTACAGCGATTTCGCTGGAACGAATTCACATCGTGATGTGAGGCACCACTGTAGTCTCCTCTGAGCCTGGCTATGTTGCTCTGAATACGTGGAGAGTAATGAATCTGAACAGGACAGCCTCTGCTGTCTGTGAGCACATGAGTTGACTCTTTAGGTTACTAATTCACATGGGGAGCCTCTACGAATAGCAGAGCTTGTCCTTTTCAGGCACATCACCCTCCACATATTCAGACAGACCACAGTGGAAGTGGTTGGAACTAGAGTATTCTCCCCAAATATGTTGGAACTATTTCCTGTTATGAAAAAAAGAGGATAAGATGTGGTGATAATCACTGGCTTAGGAAATATGGTTTATTTGTCAACAATTTGTATGACTGGGATCTGTTAGAACAAACAGAATGCAACAATACGAGGAGTAAGGAGATGAAAAAAGTATTGTTGCATTAACTAGGGCCACAGCTTTATTTAACTTCAATGTACCTGGATCTTCAACCCTTGTTTAATACTGTGCAGGATGTGATGAATGCTGCAGTTGACTGGACACTCAGGACTTGTCCTTGCAAAGATTTCAAACTAGAATATGGAGACTGGATCTGATGGAAAAACTGACCTATCACATTAAACTCTATAGAGGTGAAATAAAACAAGATAAATTTATGGAAGGATGGTATCCCTTGTTGCCCTCTGGTGCAGGAGATCAAACAGGAAACAGGCTGAAAAGCTGGTTAGTTTGAAGTAAAACATATGGTTAGAAGTAAAACATATATAAATGTTTAAATATTATTAGTATACTATAAATAAGAAAATTATTGGAAGTGTAACTGTATTTATAGGTAATTACTACTTTTTTCTTTTTTGTTGTGTGATCAGAGGATTGTAACTTATATAGCCGCCTAGAGTGGTCCTCACCGACCAGATAGGCAGGGTATAAATTAATTAATTAATTAATTAATTAAATATATAATAATTTAAAAAATTAAAAAAAGAATACTGAAGTTGACTCACAACAATCCCTGCCTAGAACGTGTATGAGCCATACCTGGATCGCATACAAGGACTAAGGTAATATCTGTCTCCTCAGTGACCACCTCCTTGAATTGAGACTGTAATTAGGGTGGAGCAACTGAGGCTTTGTCACAGGGCAACAAAATCTAAAGGTGAATCTACTTATGAATATTAGGAAAACAAATGACAATGCCTCATTGACCCATTCCCTTTCCTTCTGTTTGAATGAATGCAATTTCTTTTTCTTCTTTGAGGTGGGATGATATTCTCCTCTCCATTGGTGTGTGTGTGGGGGGGTGCGTGGGGTGTGTGTTTTTTCAGGTCCATGCATTGGGGTATAGTGGTGAGAGGTGGGTCCCAGGTGCCTTACTTGCTAGCTATGGCTCTGCCTTGAGGCACTCTGCCCACAGCCCCACAAATCAATGGGCAAGGCTGGCTATTCTCGAAAGGGTTCTATGCCTTGGCCCTTGGGTCATACTGATCTAAACAGCAAGCCCTAAAACCCTACCCAGGCCTTAAAAATCTTTCCCTGCTCCTCCCCTGGTGGGCAAGTGACTTATAAAATACAGACACCTCTCAGTCAGAACTCCTCCAGAGGGACCATGCGGTGCAGGTGATAAATGGCTGCTCCCCTGCACTGGACAGGCTAATAGGCAAAAACAGGTTCCTGCCTGGCTCCTTAATGTGCTCCTAATCCTGCAGCCTATCAACTTGTGCAGCAAAAGAGAACAAATTGAGACTGAGTGGGCTGACACCAGGATGGTCAAAGTGCTACATGTGGTATCCATCACTATTCTTGTACCTTCGGCCAACCATACCCACCCCCTCTTTTTCTCGTAAAAAGGTGAACTGCAGCTCCTGGAAGCTCCCAGGAATGATGATGGACATTTTCATAGGTCATAGGTTTCCCTGCACTATTTACCACCACCAAATACCTGTGCACCGACCTCACTCCAAATTGGAAGTGGACTTTTCACCACTTTAATTTTCTCTCTCTCTTATTTTCCTGCACACAGTATCCGTTTGATTGTCTAACTTCTATTCCCACATCTCTTTCGGTAAAGGGCCTTAAAATGGCTTGCAAGGATTTGAAAACACAAATATTATAACAATGAAAAATTCACCAACTTACACTGTGAAAAACAATTAAACATCGTTTCGACCAGATAGGCGGGGTATAAATAGAATAAATAAATAAATAAATAATAAATAAAATAAATAAAAGTACTGAACAAAATTTTCGAAAAGCGAATTAAAACCACATTTTCAAAGGTTGGAGAGAGAGAGAGAGAGAGAGAGAGAGAGAGAGAGAGAAAAGACAACTCCTCCCTTAAAATCCTCCCTGAGCAGCAATCTGCTAATTAAGAGTCTGATTGAAAAAAGAACTCTGCCTCCTAGACAAAAGACAGTAGGGAAGAGGCCAGCCTGAACTCCCCCAAAGAAAGGACATTTGCAGGCTGGGAGCAGCCCGCAAAAAAGGTCCCCTCTCTCTGCCCAAGAGACAGTGGAATCGAGAGAAAAGGCTTCCCTGGAAGAACTTAAAACCATCATTTCCCCCACAGGGAGATTTTTTTAGCAGCTCTGCAGACCTCAGGAGATCACAGAGGCACCGACTTTGCCCTGAAGATCAGAAAAATTGCTCACCTGTGGTGCAGATTGCTTTGTTTGGCTCCCCATCATCATACACATAAGCAGAGAGCGTCCCAACATGATGAACCAGGCACGTGCGCCACCTCACTCCGCGTGGGACACAGAACTGTTCCTGCCAGCAGCCCATTGTGCAGCTAGGCAGGTACACGCAGGGCTAGAAACCATTCACTGATCAGAAACAGATCATTCAAATGAAATGCTTTCCCAGCTACCGAAAAGGAAGCAGCTGCACCTTTTGAAAGGAGTTGCAAAAGGAAAAAAAAATATGATTCAGCATAAATCTTACTTTTGAGCCATCTGCTAGCTTTGCACTTATTATGGTTTGAAGGTGCCTCTTCATCTTTATATTAACTACACTGTACTCTGAAAAGGTCATTCATGCAACTGGAACCTGTACCCCAGAGAGCATGTCCCCTGCCTGGTTTTGCACCTGCAACCACTACTGCCACCATCACTCTGGCTGCTACTCCGTTTAAAGATTTGTAGTACACCAATTTAACCAGTTTGTTCCACTGTACTGTTTCCTAGGGTGGAAAAATAGTCAACAGTTCAGTTAGTTGTTAGTGAGCTCAAAAATCCAACGGATTTAAGTTGGAGGGGGTGATTTTTTAAGAATTAAGTGGGTATTCAATTGCCATTTAAGTTTGATTTCTGTAGCCTTACAAGAAAGAAGCAGAAAAATTCAAACAAGCAAGGAAGCAAAAATCTGGGGTTCTACCTCTTATGCAGTAAATATGTCCAAGACTACAGTTTACTACAATCCTACACATGTTTATTCAGAAGAAAGCTTCATCATTAGAAGTTGTGAGCATTTAAGATACAGAGCTTGCCTCAAAACCCATTCTGCAAATTGATTTGCTCTTTTTTTTTGTAGCTGGCAATCAGGATATAGTACAGACTTCTTTTTTAGATCTGATTTCAAAGGCACCAGCAAATTCTGCCAAGGTATTTCTCTGAAGAGCTCAAGGTATCATTTGTGACCTTCTTTCTTACCCCTGTGTTCTTACAACAATACTGTGAGGTAGGTGACACAGAGAAAAAATTACTAGCCCAAAAATTGCCCTAGTGAATTTCATGTCTTCACAGCAACTAAAACCTTGACTTCTCAAATCCCATTCCAGTGCTCTAACCACTATACTGTGCTGGCTTTCATATGCTTTTGGATACACCAAAGTCTAAAACGTGATGGACTCTGCATTCTGGAGATGACTCCCCTCCCACCAGCAGGAGGTCCAGGTACACTTCAGCTAGCCAGTCATCGTCCTGGATGCCTAACTAGCTACCAGGCCATTACGCCACCCTTCTGCGGACTCTTGTCATGGCTGAAATACCATGCCCAGTTTCAAGAAGTCACCTGGCCTTTCCATGTAATCCCTGTGGACACCACAAAAACTGAGGGAGTTCTGTGTATCCAAAAGGTCTCCTTTGTATTGAACCTATAGCACAGAGGAAGAAAAACAGTCCACTTGGTAGACTAATTCAACTCTATGATCAAGCAGATTTTTAAAAAGCTATTTAAGGAATTATGTGGTTGAGAATAGGTTCAGGGCTGGAATTTTAGGTGGTGGAAAGCAAAAGGGAAATGAATAGTGTAATGTTTCTTTCCCCCCTTCTTTTGTGTGTAAATGAATGGGATATGTGATGTTCCATGTATTCACATAAGTGAATCATGAAATATTACTTGCTTTCCCCCAAACGTAAGTTCTTTGTCTATCAGACGCTGTTCTCTATGCTCTTCTGTACACAGCTTCTTCTAGGTGGTGGGAAAGGTATCTTTTTGTGTGTTTCTTTATTTAAAAATTCCAGAACTGTCCCTCCTTATAGATGAGGTACAAAAGCATCATCAGTTAGCAGTACAAAATAAATGACACATAATGACCAAATTCATCAGACAAAATGAATAATGAAACAGTAAATAACATGAATGATCGTCCTAAGCCTTGAACAGCAACAACACTGGGACAGGCTAATAAGCACACCTGAATTAAATAATCCTTGGGAAATGTATCCAGTACTGAGATAAGTGAAGTCAATGGAAAATTGGAGGATTCTTTTAGAAGCTGTAACACTTTCAGATTACATGTGTGCATTTTATTTCCAAATTACTGCTGGCATAATAGCTAATGGGCATGTCCTTGAAGCGGTAGTAATTTATCCCAGCTATAATTTAAGCACTTCAGTTTTTGGCTATCCACACAGCCACTTCAGAGTGGAAGAAGATATACTTTCCCCTTTTGTGCAACGCTGAGAAGAAACACAACCTAGGGTCAAACTAGATGTTACAGACAGCAAGTTATTAGAAGATGAAAGTATGAATGTTCCAGTGACACAATCCCCTCCAACTTTATGCCTGGATAAACTTGTGAATATGTGTAGACTATATTTCCCTCCGAGTGATGACTCAGAAAACAAAGCAAACTAATTTGCTGGCAGCAGGGAGATGAGAAAAGTTTTTCTCATGGCAAAAAGTTTTTCAGCACTTCTGGAATTCCTGCTTCTGACAACACACAATCTGAATTTTCTACTTTGACCACTATAATTCTCTTCTTAAACTTGAGAATAATCTTTGACAACGGTTTTGCTGGACATACTGGTTGGGGGATAATGAGAGTTGTAGTCCAAAAGGTAGTATTCCTTAACCATACATTTTTCTAGAACATAGCATTTCACTTTACTATTTCTGTGTAGGAAGACAGAACTCATTGTTTGAGCCAGGGTATTGGGTAGAATATGGTAGCATTTCCTTCATGAACAGTAATGAGAAGAATAACCACATGTAGATTTCTGCAGAACAGTAATTTTCGAAGCTGGATTAGTTTTCATCTGGCAAATATGTCATCCTTCTAGACCATCCTTCTGTTTCAAATCCAAAGAATCAACTATGGCTATAGAGGATCCTAAGCCTAGCACAGAGCATCACTAAACAACATCAGGTTAGATCACCTGTCCTCTTTGTTTTTCCTCTTTGGTCTGATGTTGGACAATTACACTGCTAAATAATGCTGATGAGTAGATGACAGTTAAAGGAGAAAGGAGTGTGCAGTACGTTTTTTTATTTTATTTGTTGTCACATATGCCATTTGCTGCATTCTTATTTTTATACCGTCAATATGTACTAACAACTTGCTCTGTATATCTTATATTTTTTTCATATTTGAATTTTTGGGTCTATGACCATATAATAAAACTTAACTTATTTTTATATCAACTTGAGATATGTTTAGAATTATTTTCTTTCAGTAGTTTGTAATTATTTTATTGAATAGCATTCACTTAAGATTCTAGGTATATAATTTGATTTTTTATTCTACAGGCACGGACTTGTATCAAGTAAGAGACCGGCTGCACTTACACTTTATTGTTCCGCTTTCCATTTTCCATTTATTCATTGCTCGGTAGCCAATCACATTGTATGCATGAACACAGGAGATTAAAGAAAATACAATTCATAAAACTACAGATAACATCTAAATGACTAAAAACAATATACCTAAGGGTAAAACAAACATTCTCTCATAGAAACCAGATGGCAACAAATTAGCATATGAGGTCTTTGGGAACAATTGGTGACTTCTATTTCCCCATGGTCTGTTTGGCAAATTAAATTGTCCTATACGACTTGCAATAGTCTGTACCAGCCCATAGAAATAGAAATGTGCTTAAAAGACATTGCTTCTGATCTGTTATTACAGGTTCAAAATATAAGCTCTTCAAATTTGCAAAGAGTAGGCATTGCATTGATTAGAAAGTGTGTCATGTCATTTAACTCTGAATAGCCCTTAGAACATCATCCAATCACACCATATACAGTTCTTCAATATATTTCAGCAGCAAGGAATTCAGTCTGCATTTAGTCAAATGTTGCTCCAGTCTCATCGGTTCTGCAACTCCTTAGGCAACTCCTCTTTCTGAGTGGGAAATAAAGCTGCAGACGTTTTGACTGTACTCATGTCTTTGTCTTTATTAGTTCCACAACTGTCAACAATATTCATAATTGGATCTAAACATGTTAACTCAGGCAACAAGCCATAACTCAGAGATACAAACTCTCTCCCAAAGTTCAATGAGTCTACTGGGGTGCTCGGCCAAATCACTCTTGATCTGTAGGCTTCTGGAGATGGCACTCTGCACTGTGCATATGGTGCCACAACATGGGTGTCGCACCCAGTCACCTTCTCTCGGTGTTGTGTTGTACCTCGCGTTGGGACGGATCAGTTGTCGTCCTCTTCCCTGTCCCTTTGGGAACACAATAACTGTCCACTCCCGACCCTTAGTCACAGATATTGGTGCCCCCTTCTGCAAAGAATGTTAAAAGAAATCTTGTGGTGCAGTGGTTAAACTGCAGTACTGCAGCAAAACTCTGCTTAGAAACCGGGTGAAATCATGTAAGTCATGCCAGTGAATTGTTGATAATTAATTAAATGGTTGGTACATTCCTGGTCATGGGCCCTGTAGTCAGGTGCACAAACAGGAATGTGTGAAGCACCTCATTCATTAGTAGCAATCAGTCATTGTTACCAGAATTGTGGCCGATGTCTTTAACTGGACAATGGCCTTAACATTAGAGTTACTGTAGATACTCTAACACTCTGGAAATTTATGCTGAGCAGATTCCAGAACTGTGACATCCACGACAATCCAAGTTCAGGTTCCATAAAACATCTTCCATTGCTTTGTCCTTATAAAGCTGTTTAAAAGGTGCTACCATCTTCCCGCAGGGTTGTACCAAAAAGCCTTAATTCAGACCTCGGCAATTTTCTGTTTAAGCTGCAAATCAATAGAAAATCAGTGATGGCTTGTGTTCTTTATGTTTTCTCTCTATCAGTGGTATGTGGATGAAATGCCAGAGGAAAACATCCAAAACCTTGGATGGGATTGACAACCTTATACTGTATATAGCCTTGGCTCCAGAAATCCAGGAAGGGAAAATGAAGGAAAGCTTGGTCTTTAGGAAGCAAATACACGCATTGACTGACTGACTGACTGACTGACTGACTGACTGACTGACTGACTGACTGACTGACTGACTGGTTGATTGATGTTTCTTTTGTCCCTATTGTGAATGCTGAAGATGAATATTCTTCAAAATCCAGTTTCAGATATCAAAAATTCCTGTTTAAATATTTATTCTCTGTGTTAGCAGACTGTATCTACTTCTTCCATTTTCAATCTATGCATATACTGTTTCGGTCCCAGTACAGCTTTAGTGCATGACCCTCACATGTACAACTGATTTCCTATTCCATTGTGCCATTCTGGCCAGAGGGCAGCCTATGGGCCCAAGTAATCCCTGAAAGCCATTTGTACAGATCCCCAAAAGCCTCCAGAAGCAGGACTTCACGTTTTAACCAGCTTGAGGGGCTGCGGCATCCCACAACCTCAAACAGTTCCAATCTCGAAACAAGAAGTTGTCATCTGGGTACTTACAGATTCTTTTTCCTTTTAAAAATTAATCAAATAATTATTTTTTTATAGGCCCATGCTCCTCAAAGACCATGCACCAGAGAAAGAGATACAATCTGGGGACCAAAACATAACAGATTTGAAAAATGAGGGGCATTCCTTGGCAGCATAGCTTGAGACAAGCAAGCAATCTGCTTTGCTCCACTGCTGAGGAAGAGTACATGGACGTGGAGAAACGGTGGCTATGCAGAAAAGGCACCTTGCAAAGGAACAATATTTGCAAGGGAACAGGAAAGGAACCCATGTTGCCAGTAATGAGAAAAACAAAGCTGCATATGAAACTTTAAAAAGCAGAAGACCAGATGACTCAACTAAAAGAGAAGCAAGAAGACAGGAATCAGGCTACGCCTTGAAAGAGCAAACCACTGATGCGCAACAAAAATTTGCCTACCTGGATTTGGTACAAGACTGTGAAAAAGAGGCAAAGAATAAAGGAGAGATGGTGAGGTAGGAAGAGGAATGTGCTGCAAAAGATGTTAGCATGGGATTTCTCAAAGAGAAGTACTGTACACTATTTAGCAAGGTTGCCAATCTAGAGAAAGAAAGAAAGAAAGAAAGAAAGAAAGAAAGAAAGAAAGAAAGAAAGAAAGAAAGAAAGAAAGAAAGAAAGAAAGAAAGAAAGAAAGAAAACCTCTGTAGGAAACTAAAAGAAGTCCAGGAGCAAAGAGCCAAACTGAAGAAGGAGCAAGAAAGTCTAAATCCATTTAAAACCTAGTTTGGTAAACAAATAACATTCAAGAAGCAGTTTTAAAAAGAAGGGTAAATTAGGGGAGGAAAGGTAGTTAGGCAAGTATACACACAGTATATGTGAACTTGACGGTTGAATTACTAGAGGAAAATGAACAAATGTCTCCCTTTTTACGTTTATAATTAAATTTGACACAGAAAGGCAGAATGTAGTTTGCTGGGTTCCTACTTTGCCAAATTCTCTCTCTCTCTCTCTCACATATACAGTTCTGTGCGTCTCTTTAAACTGTTTAGTAAACAGGCTGTTTTTTTTTCCCAAGAGGAAAGTTGGGAAAATGAGATACATGTCCTGGAAATGCTGCAGCTTTACTGAAACTATTAAATGGATTTGAAGGGCAAACAGAGGTATATTTTGAAACTAGAATCTTCCGTATAAGCAAGGACAACTCATGTCTCTTGATTAAAAGTCTCTTAGGGCTTCCTGGAGGCTTCCTGGAGCATTAATAGCCTTGCAAAAAAGCCATGAGTGTCCCATTTAGTTCGTATTCTGCTTTTAAAGAAAGGAGATATAAATTTTCACTAAGTCAGGTGCTTTTTTGGTTCAGGAAGGATTGCTCTGTTTTGGTTTGTTTCCAGGGCATGCAGTAGTTGGGATTGAACCAAAATGTGCTTCCTTCTTTAATTTCCCTGCTGGTTTTAATATCCCCATACTATTGGGGGATTAAACTAATATCTTAACCATTTAATGATATGGAAAAATTTGGAAATCAAATTGTTAAATTAAAAGTTTCCTTCCTATGCTTCTCCACAGAGCAGATGGAGGAAGCCACATCATTTAAAATGATGCACTGTACCACTTTTTGAAAAGTTGTCTTTTTTTTTTAATGAACTCTTCCTCCTGGAAATGAGGGGAGACAGAAGAAGACAAGGATGGAGACTGTTTTCTTGTGTTTTTGCTTTCTTAAGGGAGCCCAACAAGATAGAGTCATTTTAGGTGCATATGCCATTAGGATGCAAGGGTCACACCAAATGGCATATTGGACCTCTCTGCTTATCCATAAGTGATCATGTTTCACCTGCTCCAGCCCACTCCAACTGAGCTCATATAGACAAGCACCACCTTTGCTCTTCCTGTTGCTTATGAATCCATCAAAATAGTTTCAAACTGTCAAAAATACTTAAAAAGTAATGTCTGGCCAGTAACTAGTAAATATTGCTTTTTATACCAAAAATGAAATTATTTTGGTGTTCTTGCTAAAATACTCAAAACCAACACTGTGGATCCCCATCACTAAAAAAATAAGGAACATGACAATGAATAATATTGCTGGTTTTGCCACATTACCAGGAATAAGAAAGCTTCAGTCTTCTGCAAGCAGGCAAAGACCTTTCCCTTCAGGCCAATTCTCCATGAGTGTCCAAGAGAAGTTTGTTTGTTTTATTAAAGGGGCTTCATAGAGTTTCTTCATAGAGAAAATCTATGAAGCCTATTACAGCAGTATTGATCAAAAATAATCTCAGATACCAATGGGGGAATCCTGTTTTGTTTTGTTTTTTGAAAATTTGGAAAGACCAGGTTCTGTTTAAAATCTGCTCATGTGAAGAAGGTAAAGATCTGCTGAAGGCATGGAAACTCTGGCAGGAGGAAGAGGGAGGTCAGGAGCTAACTCTGACTTCAAGCAAAACAAACAAACAAACAAACAAACAAACAAACAAACAAACAAACAAATAAATAAATAAATAAATAAATAAATAAATAAATAAATAAATAACAGAAGGTTGAAGGAGAAAGGACCAGATTCCTGAATGGCTGGTAGATGGATTGCTTGTTGTTTCCACACACAAACCCAATATTTCTCTCTCTCTCTGTCTCTCCTCTCTCTCTTTCCTTCATTTATTTTTAATGATTTTTTTCTTTTTCTTTTTTCTAGTTTTTAATACTGACTATACTAATTATATTAATAATAGATAGCAACAGCAATGATAATAAAACTCAAACTATTATTAATTCTGGATTTTAATTGTTTGTTTAATTATAATTATCATTATAAGGGAGAAAGAGGCTAGAGAAGGGGGTTTCAGTGTTATTAAATATTAAGAAGAAATGTGATTTTTTGCTGAAAAGAGTAGAGGCGAGGTTCTGGTTGCAGTTCTGATGAAGCGTTGTGGTGTCCCCCCCCCCCCACCATTTGCCCTTGCTAGTAATTATGGCGAGGGAATACGGTGGGGTGGGAAAAAAAGATAAATATTCAGTGGGTGATGATATTATAAACTCTTTAGTTCCATTTTGACACCTAAGCTAACGATTCTTATTGCAAAACTCAACAAGGATTTAGCACTGTCGGGATCTCATAGGCCAGCGGTGGCGAACCTTTTTGGGCTCGCGTGCCGAAACTGGGAAAAACGGGGGGTGGAACTGGAAGTGGTGGCGGAAGGGGGAATTCTGGACATGGAGGTGCCTCGAGACCCCAGTCCGGATCCACTGCCAGCACCAGCTGCTCCAGATCCTGACCCACTGCCTGTCCGGGCACTAGCACAAGCCGGGCACTAGCACCTGCTCAGGTTTGGCTGCGGGTGTGTGTGTGTGGAGTAGCGATCTGGCAACTTATGGCTCATGTGCCAATAGAAAGGGGTCTGCATGCCAGCTGTGGCACGCATGCCATAGGTTTGCCATCACTGTTATAGGCCTGTATCTTTAGTAAATCAAGACACAAAGATTTTTACTGCTATATTATCAAATAGATTAGAGTAAATAGATTTATAGCAAATTACATTAAAGAGGATCAATGTGACTTTATAAAGGGAAGGCAAATGGATAATTTAACCAGGTGACTTTTGAATGTTATATATGAAGTAGAAAAGGGAAAAATAATGGCAGCTGTTCTGTCATTAGACATATTTAAGGCCTTTGGTTGCGTGGAATGGCTAACATTAAAGCTGCTTTTAAAGATTTGGCGACTTGGTAGAAGATTTATTGGAGTTATAGATAATTTTTAGATAATACTTCATATATTTAGATAATACTACAGAAATAATAGTTAATGATGGTTAAATAGAACAGATTTTTCTAGGCCGCGGCACAAGACAAGGCTGCCCACTTTCACCAGTATTGTTTTGTATGATTATAGAATTGTTAGCTAAAGCAATAAGAAACGATGAATTAATTAAAGGATTAGGTAAAAATGATACAATTAAGATTAATTTATTTGCTGATGACTCTATTAACGATTAAAAACCCATTAGAAAGTATGGGTCGAATTAAAACTAATTTAGAAAAATTTGAGGAAATAACAGGATTAACTATTAATTGGCAAAAACAGATGTTTAATCACAATAAATATGAACAAGAAAATTTTGTAAATAAATATGGTTTTAAAATGTGTAGTTATATTAAATGCTTAGGTATAAATATAGTTAAAGTGACTCAAAAATTAAAGGAGCAAAATTTTAATAAATCAAAAAGCGATATTAAAGATAAATTCCAGTACTATAAATTGAATCTTTCATGGTTTGGGAGAATCACTATGGTTAAAATGAAAATATTACCAAGAATAACTATTCTATTTAGGATGCTCCCGATACAATTAGAAGATGATGATTTTAAGTATTGGCAGGGATTAATTAATGAATTTTGTAATAATGGTAAAAAAATCAGTAATAAATAAAATATATTGGTATAAGACTCGAAAAAGTGGAGGTTTAGGTATTCCCAATATGAAAAATTATTATGTAGCAAATCAACTAAGATTTATTGCTGATATTATATGTAAAGGAGGAAGATTAATTTGGTGGGATATGGAATTTTCAGAAATACTGTACATGGAAATATTGAAAAATACTTGTTCAATGCAGTAAAAAGAAATATAATAAATCAGGTGAATAACCCCTTCTTAAGAAACATGTTAAATGTGTGGAACAGATATAAAAAGAAGTTTTGTCCTTCACCACTAAAATTAGAGACTGAAATAGAAAATTTCCCAGCAAACCTGAAGGGCTTTGTTGATTTGTTTAAGGATAAAAAAGTTGCCAGGTTGAAGGATTGGATGGCTAAAATGAGTTCGAAGGATCGGATTATAGCTAAACTTCAAACTAAGAAATTATCATGGTACAATTATATTCAGTTAGACAGGTGGAGTACTGAATGGTTGAGGATTAATGGCAAATGTAGAGAATGTACTGTACTAAGTATGAACAATTTCTGTCATCACATAAAGACTTTTATTTATTTAATTAATTAATTTCTTGAACTTGTATGCCACCCATCTAGACATAGTCTACTCTGGGTGGCTTGCAGAACACAAAGTAAAATAATAGAAATAAATTAGCAGTTAACAGCACATAGATAATAATTCAAGATGGAGAGAATAAAAAGAAAATTAAACAGTGCCCGGAGGGAAGGCCTGTCTGAATAACCAGGTCTTAAGTTGGTTTTTGAAAATGTCCAGCGAGGGGGCCAAATGAATCTCGGAGGGGAGTTTGTTCCAGAAACAGGGAGCCACAGCCGATAAGGCCCAGTGTCTCATTCTTTCTTTCTGGACCTTCCTTGGCATTAGGCTCCTCAGTCACCCCTGCTGACTAGAACGGATGATACGAGTAGATCTAGGTGGGAGGAAGTGTTCCGCCAAGTATAGAGGTCCTAAATCATTTAGGGCTTTGTATGTAATCATTAAGACTTTGAAATCAACGCGGAACTGAACGGGCAGCCAATGCAAGGATGCTTTGAAGAGGGTGTAGTAAGTAATAATTATAACCTAATTTTGGATCAGGAGAAAAATGAGATTGAACTAGAAGGATTAAAATCAATTTGGGAACATGATTTAAAGACAGAAATTAGAACAGAGGATTGGATTAAAAAATTTGGAAGATGAGAGTTCTAAGATTAATGTCAGTAAGAATAAAGGAGATTTAAAAAAAAAAAGTTTAAGGTGGTACATGACTCCGGTGAAATTGAACATAATAAATTCAGACTATTCTAAGGCCTGTTGGAAATGTGATGATGAAATTGGCGCCCAAGATGGACAGGTCATAGTGGAGAGTTCCGACTAAACGCAATCCACCTGGAGCAGGCTTTGGCAAGCTACTCCAGTATCTATGCCAAGAAAACCCCATGACCAGAAACAAAAGGCAAAAAGATTTGAAGCTGGAAGATGGGATCCTCAGATCAGAAGACATCCAACATTCTACTGAGGAAGAGTGGAGGGCAAGTACGGGTAGTTCCAGAGCTAATGAAGTGGTTGGGCCAAAGCTGAAAGGACGCTCAGCTGTGGACGCGCCTGGAAGTGAAAGAAAAGTCCGATGCTGCAAAGCAAAATACTGCATAGGAACCTGGAATATAAGATCTATGAACCTTGGGAAGCTGGAGATGGTCAAACAGGAGATAGCAAGAATAAACATTGACATCCTGGGCGTCAGTGAACTAAAATGGACAGGAATTGGTGAATTCAATTCAGATGATTATCACATCTACTATTGTGGGCAAGAAGCCCGTAGAAGGAATGGAGTAGCCCTCATAGGCAACAAAAGAGTGGGAAAAGCTGTAATGGGATATAATCACAAAAATGATAGAATGATTTCAATACCAATCCAAGGCAGACCTTTCAACATCACAATAATCCAAGTTTATGCATCAACCACCAATGCTGAGGAGACTGAAATTGACCAATTCTATGAATACTTACAACACCTTCTAGAATTGACACCAAAGAAAGATGTTCTTCTCATTCTAGGGGGATGGAATGCTAAAGTAGGGAGTCAAGAGCTAAAAGGAACAACAGAGAAGTTTGGCCTTGGAGTTCAAAATGAATCAGGGCAAAGGCTAATAGAGTTTTGTCAAGAGAACAAGCTGGTCATAACAAACACTCTTTTCTAGTAACACAAGAGGCGACTCTACACATGGACATCACCAGATGGGCAATACCGAAATCAGATTGATTATATTCTCTGCAGCCAAAGATGGAGAAACTCTATACAGTCAGCAAAAAGAAGACCTGGAGCTGATTGTGGCTCTGATCATCAGCTTCTCATAGCAAAATTCAAGCTTACACTTAAGAGAGTAGGAAAAACCACTGGGCTAGTCAGGTATAATCTAAACCAAATCCCTTATGAATACACAGTGGAAGTGAAGAACAGATTCAAGGACCTAGATTTGGTGGACAGAGTGCCTGAAGAACTTTGGATAGAGGCTCGTAACACTGTACAGGAGGCAGCAACAAAAACCATCCCAAAGAAAAGGCAATGCAAGAAAGCAAAGTGGCTGTCTAATGAGGCCTTACAAATAGCAGAGAAGAGAAGGGAAACAAAATGCTGGAAAGTTACAGAAAATTGAATGCAGACTTCCAAAGAATAGCAAGGAGAGACAAGAGGGCCTTCTTAAATGAACAATGCAAAGAAATAGAGGAAAATAATAGAAAAGGAAAAACCAGAGATCTGTTCAAGAAAATCTGAGATATTAAAGGAACATTTTGTGCAAAGATGAACATGATAAAGGACAAAAATGGAAGGGACCTCACAGAAGCAGAAGACATAAAGAAGAGGTGGCAAGAATACACAGAGAATTATACCAGAAAGATTTGGATATCCCGGACAACCCAGACAATGTAGTTGCTGATCTTGAGCCAGACATCCTGGAGAGTGAAGTCAAGTGGGCCTTAGAAAGCTTGTCTAATTACAAGGCCAGTGGAGGTGATGGCATTCCAGTGGAACTATTTAAAATCTTAAAAGATGACGCTGTTAAAGTGCTACATTCAATACGCCAGCAAGTTTGGAAAACTCAACAGTGGCCAGGGGATTGGAAAAGATCAATCTACATCCCAATCCCCAAGAAAGGCAGTGCCAAAGAATGCTCCAACTACCGTACAATTGCACTCATTCCACACGCTAGCAAGGTAATGCTCAAAATCCTACAAGGTAGGCTTCAGCAGTATCTGGACTGAGAACTCCCAGAAGTACAAGCTGGTTTTCGAAGGGGCAGAGGAACTAGAGACCAAATTGCTAACATGCGCTGGATTATGGAGAAAGCCAGAGAGTTCCAGAAAAACATCTGCTTCATTGACTATGCAAAAGCCTTTGATTGTGTGGACCACAGCAAACTATGGCAAGTCCTCAAAGAAATGGGTGCGCCTGAACACCTTATCTACCTCCTGAGAAACCTATATATGGGACAGGAAGCAACAGTTAGAACTGGATCTGGAACAACTGATTGGTTCAAAATCGAGAAAGGAGTACGACAAGGTTGTATATTGTCCCCCAGTTTATTTAACTTATATGCAGAATACATCATGCGAAAGGCCAGACTGGAGGAATCCCAAGCTGGAATTAAGATTGCCGGAAGAAATATCAACAACCTCTGATATGCAGATGATACCACGCTGATGGCAGAAAGTAAGGAGGAATTAAGGAACCTTGTAATGAGGGTGAAAGAGGAGAGTGCAAAAAATGGTCTGAAGCTCAACATAAAAAAAAAACCTTAGATCATGGCCACTGGTCCCATCACCTCCTGGCAAATAGAAGGGGAAGATATGGAGGTAGTGACAGATTTCACTTTCTTGGGCTCCATGATCACTGCAGATGGAGACAGCAGCCATGAAATTAAAAGACGGCTGCTTCTTGGGAGGAAAGCGATGACAAACCTTGGCAGCATCTTAAAAAGCAGAGACATCATCTTGTCAACAAAAGTCCGAATAGTCAAAGCTATGTTTTTTCATGTAGTGATGTATGGAAGTGAGAGCTGGACCATAAAGAAGTCTGACCGCAAAAGAATTGATGCTTTTGAATTGTGGTGCTGGAGGAGGCTCTTGAGAGTCCCCTGGACTGCAAGGAGAACAAACTTATCAATTCTAAAGGAAATCAACCCTGAGTGCTCACTGGAAGGACAGATCCTGAAGCTGAGGCTCCAGTACTTTGGCCATTTCCTGAGAAGAGAAGACTCCCTGGAAAAGACGCTGATATTAGGAAAGTTTGAAGGCAGGAGAAGAACAGGACGACAGAGGATGAGATGGTTGGACAGTATCATCGAAGCGACCAACATGAATTTGACCCAACTCCGGGAGGCAGTGGAAGACAGGAAGGCCTGGCGTGCTCTGGTCCATGAGGTCACGAAAAGTCAGACACGCCTAAACGACTAAACAACAAAAATCATATGTGGTGGGAGTGTAAATTGATTCAGAAATTTTGGAAATTGATTTTTAAGGAAATATGTGATATATTTGAAAAAGATATTGAATTTAACTCAAAAATTGTTTTGCTGTCAATTTTTGATAAGATAGAACTTGGTTATTACTCAAAGGAATTGGTTTCTAATTTTATGACAAGTGCCAGATTATTAATAGCTAGATACTGGAAAGACAAACATGATATCAAATTAGAAGATTGGTATAACGAAGTATGGGACATTGCGTTAAATGACAAATTGACTACTGAAAAGAGGGGAAATAAGTTTGAATATTTTTATGCTATTTGGGGTAGATTTATTGAATTTGTATTAGTAAAAGGAAAGGGGAAATCCTCTAAGCAACAATCAATACAATTTTGGAAAAGAGGTTTGTAATAAAAGAATTACTCCAAAGGGTCCCGTGGATATGGCGGTGAACTGGGTTTTAGATTGTTAGTCAGTATTTTGTATTGTTTTGTACTGATGTATTTGTTTTGGAAAATAATTAAAAAATGAATAAATAAATAAAAACTGGACACAGACACCCACCAACAGTTTGCTTCTATGCTTTTATGCATGCATTTTGTAAAGTATCAGTCATCAATACAATATAAATATTAATTATATCCAAACCACATAAATCCAAAAATATATACAGCCACAGGAATGGCTAAAATATTATGTCAACCCTACACACATATTTATAATATATACAGTTCCTTTAGTAATAAATAACCATCCGCAGGGAAGCCTGGACAATCTTTCATGCAAAGTGCTAAATTCATTAATAGAAGTGCTTAATTCATATAGTCCATGTCTTATTATGCTCAACATATCTTTGAGAGTTTTTTCAAAATCCTCACTCCTTCTCTTCAGAATCTAGTCTGTCCTTGTTTCCTGGTAATGAACTGTCCATAGCTGCTGACCAAGACCCTTGCATATAAACTTGCATACAGACTTGGTTTCTGTTTTCTTTATTAAAGTGTAAGACTCAGTATTGCTAACAAGGAATAAACTTCAGGCTAACAGATTTATTGGGGAGAGAAAACTGATGACTGATATTTTATAACATGTATGAATGGAACCATATAGGTGGGCTGTTGGTGGGTGTTTGTGTTTAATAAGATAACAGGTTTTGTTTACCTTTTAAAAGAGAAAAGAAAAAAGACCAGCCTTTAGATCTAGGTCTACCTTCACCTTTCTTTTCAGCCTTAAATGGAGAAAAAAATATATAATAGGGCTCGTTCTAGTTGCTAGTCTAAACAATAGCCACAGAAAACCACTGTAATTCAAGGGGAATGTATCGATTCACCTCAGAAGCTTAGTTTAGACTTCTTTATCAAACTGCTGAATTGAGTACCATATAGGCTTACTTTCTCTTTGCTTGTTAACTTGTCATGAATCATTAATATATATTGTATCTATGGATGAATTTTTCACAAGGGAAACACATTTAGTTTTCAGTCTAAAAATACATGGTTTTGTGGATTTTGGTGTGTGTGTTTTCTTTTCTTTTCTTTTCTTTTTTTCTTTCCTTTTCTATGCCTGGGAGGCCTCAAAACCTAAGTGTCTAATTTTTTTTAAAGCTGTTATATTAACATTTTTCTTTAATCAATCTGTTAGTGTTTGCGCCTTCAATTCTAATCCTTGAAATAAAAGCTAACAGTCCTACCCTTAGGCTATTTTAGATTATGGATTAAGTATGACGTTGTGGTGGTATTTAAAAGAGGGAAGGGGAACTTGCACACACACCCAAGCCTAGTTTGGCCAACGATAGGGCCCAAAGTGGCTCCAGAGTTTCCCTCACTCTTTCCACAAACCCCTTCCTCTCCCTAAAGCCTAAACCTTTGAGGATTCCTTATATGTATTCCCAATAGGAAAGGCGGGGGAGGCAGGGAAAATCCTGCAAGGAAATGGAATTCTATTGTTATCTCCAATCAGAGATATGATTTACTAATCCCTCCACATAGCACAGTACAGCTAAAGTTTCCGAGGAAAATCTTAACAAGGATGAAACATTTCTCAGGTAAAACTACATGCTGTCAAGAAAACCAACCAACCAACCAACCAACCAACCAACCAACCAACCAACCAACCAACCAACCAACCAACCAACCAGCCAGCCAGCCAGCCAGCCAGCCAGCCAGCCAGCCAGCCAGCCAGCCAGCCAGCCAGCCAACCAACCAACCAACCAACCAACCAACCAACCAACCAACCAACCAACCAACCAACCAACCAACCAACCAACCAACCAACCAACCAACCAACCAACCAAAAGTTGTCTGTGCTACTTTTAAAAATTAACAAACGTCCCTACAGTGCTGCAAAATTCCTGCTTTTGCAGTCACAGACTACCATGTTCCCCCCTTCCCCCTGGAAATTCTCACATGCTCCAGGGTTTTTCGTGTGACTCACCAGTTTCAGCTCCCAAGCAAATCCAGTCATAGTGGAATTGGCATTACTTATGAAGGTCCAATCATGGTTCAGAAACAGAGTGGGGAGAGCATGTTGAGTTGCATGTCATTAGAGAAATCACAAGGACTATCCCATAAATAGACGTGATAGAAGTGCTATTCAGAAACACTTCTGGTTGCGTTGGCTCTCTTAGCCAAGTTGTAGGAATGAGGCAAGATAATTTTCTGAGGAAATTAAATGTATGGAGATGCCATCTCTGAAACAGGAAGTGCTTCTCTGAGAAATG
Organism: Pogona vitticeps; assembly: GCF_051106095.1. NCBI lineage: Eukaryota > Metazoa > Chordata > Lepidosauria > Squamata > Agamidae > Pogona > Pogona vitticeps. The sequence goes on along the minus strand of NC_135783.1, from coordinate 214,265,216 downwards.
CCATCTGAATGCTACTGTGCATATTAACAATGGCTGTGCCTTTATGATACTGCAATCAGATTGTCTGGCACTGACAAGACAATCCTGTGTATTTCTACTAAGAAGTCAATGACACTGGTTTTTATGAAACTTACTTCCAGATAAAAGTGTAGAGAATCACCGCTTCAGTCTTTTCTGCTCTCCTATTACTTAGATTTTTGAAGGTCTCTCCTTCTGCATTTATTGCTGTCCCTTCAATTGCCTTTCTGAGAAAAGTGCTGAAAACAAAAAAAGGAATCTAATCACAGCCTGTGACCTTGGGAAGAAGCGTTCAGCTGCAGCATTTTAGTTTCCTTTCTAATGCCTGCACCTATTTATTTCCTTCTGTGACATCCTTCTGCACTGTGAATTTCCTGTCACTACCGTTACCTTGTTCTTACCAGCAATATGGGTAGAACAAAGAAACATGTTCCTTCATTTCTTAGTGATATGTCAGTAGGCACATCATTTCTCCTGAATAAAGTGAGTGAAGAGCATTAAGAAACCTAAGGGGACCACAGATAGGGACAGAATACAGTGGGGTCTTGACTTAAGAACGGCTCGAGTTAAGAACATTTTGACTTAAGAACCACTCTCATAGGAAAATATTGACTTGACTTACATACTTAGATTTGAGTTAAGAACTGAAAAAAACCACGTGGGAGGCAGGGAAAGTGCAAAATGTGAACTTTCAGTTAACTGTTGGCCAGTGAAAAGGGTGCCTGTCTGCTTCCTCACTCCTCCCAGCGTTTAGAGAGTGGATTGGGAGACAGTCTTCGGACTGCCTGGTACTGGACTGCCTGGACTGTATTTTCCCTGCCTTCCCTGAACCTTTCTTGACCTAAGAAAAAAAGAAACAATATCCCCCTCTAGTGGTCGAAGGCGGAATAGCAGCTTCCCATTAGTTTCTATGGACGGAAAAGAGCAGATACGGATCAAATGGTTTTCAATGCATTCCTATGGGAAATGCAGATTTGACCTGAGAACTTTTTGACTTGAGAACCGCCTTCCAATACGGATTAAGTTCTCAAGTCAAGACCCCACTGTAATTCCACATACATTTATAACACCCAGAAGGCCCCTATACCTGGGACTCTTGGCCAAGAATTATAGTGCATTCTATATATATTCAAAATGAAGTTCAGAGTTGGAACATTAGAGTTCAAGCTCGTGTCTTCTGTGAGGACACGGGTCTTCAGATTCTCTTCTGTGCTGGTTTTTTAAAGCAGAGATCAGCGAAGTGATAAAATGTATGGCACAGGTAGACTGCTATCCCCCCTTACTGTACTTTCTCCAACAGAAATAAACTTACAATGACCACACTTAGATTGGCACAGGTTCTAGAGCAATTTGGGAAGGACATATTGGTGGAATGAAGGTGCCTTAGATCCAGTGGATGCCCCAAACTGTCTTGTTTGTGATCTTATTGCCAGCAAGGTAGACCAGGTGGTTAGCTTTTCTGCTGCTATCCAAGATGAACCCCTGTAACTAAGCCTTTCATTCAATCAATGGAGAAGAAGGCCTGCTGTATCCCATGGTCCCTTGGGCAGGGAAGCAGAGGCTTGTTCTCTAATTGTATTTCTTTAAACAACTTCTTCTTCTTCTTCTTAGGGTTTTTTTTTTTTTTTTTTGGTTATTCTTTATTGCTACCATCTTGGCTATCTCTTCTGAGGCAGCAAAACCAACAAAGTCTTGTCAGCCCCGTGAAGACTAACATGCTTGATTTGGCAGAAGCTTAATGAACTGAAAAGGGATGTGGTGGCGCTGTGGGCTAAACCGCAGAAGCCTGTGCTGCAGGGTCAGAAGACCAGCAGTCATAAGATCGAATCCACGTGACGGAGTGAGCGCTCATCGCTTGTCCCAGCTCCCGCCAACCTAGCGGTTCGAAAGCATGCAAATGCAAGTAGAGCAATAGGGACCACCTCGGTGGGAAGGTAACAGCGTTCTGTGTCTAAGTTGCACTGGCCATGTGACCACGGAAGATTTTCTTTGGACAAAACCTTGGCTCTATGGCTTGGAAACGGGGATGAGCACCGCCCCCTAGAGTCGAACACAACTGTCAAGGGGAACCTTTACCGTTACCTAATGGACTGAAGTGGTGGCTGCAGCCCATGAGACATTGTGACAAATAAAACCTGTTAGTCTTACAGGCACTGTAAGATACTTTTGTCGCCTTTTCTGCAGCAGGCACAGCTATTCCTCTAGACCAGTGGTTCCCAACCTTGGGTAATCTAGGCATTCTTGGACTGCAATTCCCAGAAGCCTTTGCCACTGCCTGTGCTGGCTGGGATTTCTGGGAGCTGCAGTCCAAGAACATCTGCATTATCCAAGGTTGGGAACCATTGCTTTAGACCAGCCATTCTCAACAGAGGGCATATGCCCCCCCCTCGGGCCCCCACAGCACATCTGAAGGGAACCATATATCGGAATTAATTCTTCACACACCATTTTATAAGGTTCGTTATGCTACTTACATAATCCTGATTCGGCCTGTGTTTCTTTCATATTGTGTTTATGGCCATGGCCAAAAAAAGTTGAGACCATTTTCTGAGACAGAAAGTGTGGGATAGGAATTGTCTTCATAAATGAACAGAAAGGCAAATAGCTACATACTGAGATGCATAAACCTTTCACTCTTGTTCTTATTGTTTCACTGTATGCTACCAACATTCTGGTTCGATTTGACTTATGTACCAGGTTATGAGAATTCTTTTTCCTTCCCCTATGAAAAATGTTGTATATAATGCATTTTTTTAAAAAAAAAACTCCACAAAAAAACCCAACAACATGAATTTCTGCACACATTTTCTCCATTGACCAAATCATGTCTATGTATTTCCCCCACCCCTCGAATGTACACATTTCTAAGCACAGGCACTGTGGTTACATATACATATCACCCACCCTAAATCACCACATATCACCACAAGCCTAAAAAAAGTAGAGTTTCCCAAAACAAGAAATATTTTGTCCCATTGCCAGACTCAAAAAGGAAAAAAATAAATTTAAAAAATTGGATATTTCCAAAGAGAAATGCAAACTGTTGGTTTGTTTTCTGCCCCTTGAGAGATATAAACAAGTTGGCTAGCTAGAGATATTGTTCTAGTGACTCAGTCCAAGAAAGACAAAGAGAGACGGGCTCCATGTTTGGTACAAAGCTGGGATTCTTTTGCCCATAATAGCTCCCCAGGGTGTCCAGCTCCTTCTGCTGGACTGCAGTACACCATCATCTTCTGTTTTCAAAAAAACTGACGACACAGAAAGAGGCATATTGGGGTTGATGGGCCATTAAATGACGATAGCCCTGTTCCCTGGAGCTGTGCCTTCCTCTTGAAATAGCTTCCCCCCCTCCCCTGCTTTCTTCTGTCATGCTATTGATTGAAAGACACCAAACAGATTGATAGCTATGTGGATTTTTCCTCCCATCAAATGCTTGTGCCCTGTTCTCTCCACTCTCATTCTCTCTGAACTAAAATATATTTCCTTTGGGGGAAAGGAGAAGTGAGGTACAAACTTAGAGGAGCCAAACTATAATGGCTTAAACGTCCCTTTGATTTGTTTTCAGCAGCGGAGCAGCTCTTGAGGTTTCCACAGACAATTCCACTGAAAAGGGCCCTGTGATTGGCTCCACTTTTGTGATTGCCTTTATTCATGCACATGCTCCTGTAGCATGAGATTACATGGTGCTGAAAGCAGAACTAATCTGTGGCTGGGTGTGTTACATGCAGAGCAGCCAGTAGTTCTGAAAGTACAAAAGTGATCCTCTGTATTTATGGGTGTTATATAAAGTTCTGGTGATGCCAAAGTCAACCTAAGCTTCTGGGTTGAGGTTCTGAAGGTTTGGGATGATGGGGTTTGTAGTACAACACCTCTGAGAATCATCAGGCTGGGACAGGCAGCTCCAGTATAAGCCATAATGGAAGGCAAGGGCTGAAATCCTAATGGCTTCTTTGGGGAAACCCAGGGTGCATGCAACTTCAGTGCATTGAGCTGCAGACACCCCCCCCCACATCATCTTTTATCAGCAGCCATTTGCCTTTAATCAGTGGTGACTTGCTACTGCTGCTAATGTCATGTGTGGAAATGCGCAATAGGATTTCAGCCAAGGTTTCAGATGGCAGTGCCAACTTAGAAAAGATCAGATTAGAAATGAGCTAAAATGAAATAGTAATTCCTCCCATTCATGTAAAGAAATAAGGTTAATAGAGATCAGCCTGGTTCATTTGCAGAGTGGGCCTTGAGAGACATAATTATTCCTCCCCAGTCACTGATGAAATTCACTGGGTAGCCTTGGGGTTACACACCACTAAATGAATTTCTGTGTTACATAAAAGTGGGCTAGTTTGCACAAGACCTGTGCTTTAGATATGGACCTTTTTGAAATTTATTATTATTATAATTTGAACAGCAAAATACAATCCATCTCACCATAGTGAAGAAGATCGGGTCCAGCATTGCCTGCTCAGTTTGCAAAGCCAGCTCTTGAAAGGCCACCTCAGGACTCCAGCTCTCACTTCTTAATTCTCTTTAAATTGGATTTGGACTGGTTGGCCCTGCATACAGAACACACCTTCAGAAAAAAAAGACGGTCTTCTGTGAAGTAAGACACATCTCCACCTACCCACAGAGCACTCACTTTTGCTTTGTTCGTTTGTTCTGATAATTATAATTCAATGATTTTTTTTAAAAAAACTTCCATTTATGAATGTAGGATATTGTGCTTCTGTACCTATAATCGGAAAAGCCAGGAAATGGCCCAATATCGCTGCAAAATATAGTGCCTGCATTGCCAGCTGGAATAAGGATGCTAAGCTTTACATAGTAGAGGGCAGCCTTAATGTTGACACCACCAGTGACAGCAGTCAAGATGGTCTACAGCAGGGGTGTCCAACCTTTCACCTTCCCTGGGCCACATTAGAAGATGAAAATTCGGTTTGGTATGCACATAAATTTGGTTTGGGACGCATGGGGGGCAGCCCTAGCCATCCTCCACAGCCCTGCTCCAAGCGCGCTTACTGGCAGCTGTGATCTCAGACAGCAGAGGCTGCCAGCTTCGACTCCGGTGGCTTTATGGGGCCAGGAGGGGGTCCACCTATTGATGGGGATGGTGCAATGCAGTCATGCAGCCCCCCTGTCCCCTCCCCTCCCACTCCTTCCTTCCTCGCCTCTCTCCCCCCCCCCCCCCCGTTGTGACATGCCCCGGCTGCATTTCGACAAGCGCCGGCAGTGTAACTTGAAACTTTGGAATTTCTTTTAAAATAAAAAATTGCACTGGGCTCCGGGTTGGACAAGCCTGGTCTACAGGATACTCTTGTCTGCTCACTACCATTCACATTTGTTGAGAAACAACCCTGACCATTGCTTTGTGTTTGGGTGAGAAGTGCTTAAATGATGGAAAAAGGAATCAGCTTCTGAAATTTTCCCTTGCATGGCGTTTCTTTATGAATGGTAGTGGTGCTAGGGGACTCTTCTTCAAGACCTTATTAGTCTGTGGGGTGTCTCGGAGTTCCATGATTCCCCATACTATTTCACATATACTGTACATGAAAAACCTGAAAGAAGCTGTCCAGAATTTTGTGGTCTGGGACCACCAATGTGCTGATGATACCCAACTCTTATCTGCTTTTTAAGATCTTCCAGGAGGCTCTTCTCTCTGTTTTTTCCCCTCCCAGGTATTGAAATTTTGTCATCTATGTTCTTCATCTCTTTTCAATTAGCTGTAGCTAAAAGTCACTTGCTAGTGCACGGGGGTAAAACAGTGCTGTTTTTTTAAAAAAAACATCACAACTTGCAAACCGTTTGCCCAAATGTCCCTAAATATGGCATAGAGCAAGAGCAGACGTTCTGCTACATCTGTGCCAGATTTCGTCCTGATCTGAGGTCCTGTTTCATAGTTATATATATATATTTTGTTTAGGACATGCCTATTTTTTATTTGGCTTGTAGAATATATTTTGCTTATAAAGCGCAAAATATATGCATAATATATAATAATAATTGCATACTGTCAAGTCAGTTCTGACTTTGGGTACCCTTTCCAGGACTTTCTAGGAACTGAGTAGTCAGAAGTCGCTTACCATTCTCTTTTTCTGGGGGTGCCTGGGACTGTGCAGCTTGCCCAAGGTTACCCAAGCTGGCTCTTCTCCAGGGATGCATACTGGGGAAACAAACTCCCAATCCCTAACTCACGGAGCTATTCCTATAACTCAAGCATTCTAAAGGCAGAGTAAATAAATGTGTGATGAGCATAAACATGCTGCCCCCACCTCATATGAAACAAGCAGCTTTTTGAAAGGGAAGGCTTTCTGTATCAGTAGAGGAGCTCTGCATAACTTCAAACACAGTACAGTATTTAAATTTGTGTAGCATGTCATGGTATGTACAGGATGCTCTCATTTTCAGAAAGGAGCCCTCCATGTGTGGAGTGTGAGGAAAATGGAGCTGGAATAGGTGCAGAGAATTTACCTCACACAATTCATTGTCTTATTTTTAGACTGTCTGACAGGAGCTTCTCTAGGCCCAGTCAAATATGAAGAACTGTGGTGAATACTTGCACCCAGAGGGGAGCAACACAGCTGCACCCCCCTAATCACTGGTACGTGGTGGGCAATGAATTTGAAGAAGGAAAACTCCAGTATCCATGAATGTTCTATAAGTTGGGATCCTGATTTTTCAGAGCCTTGACTCATGTGGGGACCCCTGACCACATGAGACTACCAGTCTTCATATTTATAACTCTAAACATTTAAGATGGTGACAAAACTGGGTTTGGAGGGGTAGACAGCTCTCTGTGTTGAGTATCCATGGTTCTTAATAGTTCTGAACCATGGTTCTGAACAGGGTTTCCCTCTCATCCCAAGGCCTCACTTGGAAGGCTTCCAGGTTTAGCTAGGCCAACATCCACCTCATTTACTTTTTAGCCAGCACTGGGGCAGGAACAGGAACTTTGGGTGAAATTAGGGCTAGCTAAGCCTCAGAGCCTTTTAGCAAAGGCCTTTCTCCCAGGTGGGACACATTTAGTTTGAAGTCTCTGTTTATGAGATGGAATTCCTAGAATGGAGAATTATGGAGTTTGTAGTTCAAAAAATCTTAACATCTCTGTATGCTAGCTTGAGCATCTTAGGAGGTGGATGGAGAGATAAATGTAATAAAACAGTAAATGTCTTCTTTTGAAAGTGAAAGGGTAAGACTTAGAAAACTGTCTATGAGTATTTGTCAGTTTGCTTGCAATTATGGTTTTGTTTGTTTGTTTGTTTGTTTGTTTGTTTGTTTGTTTGTTTGTTTGTTTGTTCGTTCGTTCGTTCGTTCGTTCGTTCGTTCGTTCGTTTGTTTGTTCGTTCTTTTTTCTTTGGCAGCACCATATAGTCTTTTTGGACCAAGCACCACAAAAACAGAAATAAAGTTTGCAGTTCTGTTGTAGGACGTGGATCAGGCTACATGTAAAGGCAGATGCGTATTTCTTCCTCCTGCATTCACATAATTTTTTCAGTGTTTTGTCCCAGAGGTATCAAAGATGGAAACAAAAATGTGCATTCTCCTAGCTGAGCAATTACAAAAACAAAAGCAAGCCCGTTTGTCCAATGTGGATCTTGGTGCAACCTGCTGTTAGATATAACAGGCTGCCTTTTTCCTTAAGGCAATGCTGCTGCTAGATACAGAATGTGTGTGTTGCCTGGTGAGGCCCTGAGTTCCTTCCAGTGCCCTGGTGAATGTTCTGCCACTCTCATGCTTGAAGACTTTTGTGCCTATCTATATGAGCAGATGTTATGTTGCTCATACGAGCACAGCCAACCCAATAATAGCAGGGCAGAGGCAAACCCAAATTAATACACCATAATACCCATTGCCAACTACATTATTTCGCTACACGAGGCATAACATCTGATAAACACCACTCCCCGTCCCTGGGAGGAAAATGAAAACTTAGAACGTGATACTCTTTCATGACTCCCAAAGCCTTGTTGCTGAGGAGGACCCATCATCCTGCCTAATACAGCTCATCCCTGAACATGAGCAGATCGCTCACAGATGCAGGGTTTTCCTTCCCTACCAAGAACTGACGTCTGTTATAAATACACAGAAAGATAACACTGACCATCTATATTGTAATTAGAATATATTGTCCTAAAATTGACCCTGATTTGTTACCAACTAGTAGATAGCAAACAAAATATAATAAAACAATTATGTTTTATTTAAAATGGAACTAATACTCAGTGTGTTTTAACTCATGTTGTTCAATATGAAAAAATCATGAGCAACTTGAAGATGTGAGTGCGTTAGGATGCTATTGTACTCTGGTTAAAACTTGCTGTACTGAATATATTGGAAGTATTTAGATGCCTGGTTATAGAATCTGAATGTTAATTGCTAAATATTAGACCCAAATTATAAGGGCATCTTTTAAGTTGATAACCTTATGTTTGTGCCGTATATTGTTATACGAGAATGTGGTAAAGACTTGGGTATCTACCATACGGTAAAAACCTTCTCAGATTTTTCATGTGGTTGGATGATAGTATTAGTAAGGGCTGGCAGTGGGGTAGGTATTCCAATAAGCCGCAGGCTTTCCTGGCTGTCCTTTTCTCTGAAGAAAAAGGAAGCCGTCTCTGAACCATACCAAGTGCTGTTTATGTACTCTGAGAGATACAAAAGTCTTGAAAGTACTCACCAAATTCTTTCTCCCTTGTTTTTCTCTCTCTGGTATTTTGCAGGGGATCCATTTTAAGAAAATCATGATTTGCAGCTGTCCTGAAATGTTATGTCTTGTCTGAGCCCCTCCCCCGCCCCCAGTTCACACACTGACTGAAAAATTGTGCGGAGGAATCTCTGAAGTCACATTTTTTTATGTGTTATGTGGCAAGGTTATTAGGAAAGATGTGTATAAATACATCGTTAATCTTGATTTTAATGTATAAAGAGAACCTTTTAAGGGGTAACATTTCCTTCAGAAGCAGATGTTTAAGCAACACAGTTCAGGAGAAAATGCTGGGAAACTGACCTAGTATCCTCGGCTTAGAGGAAGATGACATCAAAGCAGTAAAGGAATGTACTATTAAGGAAGATAACCTTTCAAACAGATTACCAGATACATGGCTTCTTGTATGAGTTGTTAAGCAACTTTTTAAACAATGTGTTGTACTCCTGACTTCAATTCAATGGGATTCCAATAGTATATCATATACTATGTTCCTCTTAACCTGTGTGTGATGTTTTGTTGTATACTGCCCAGAGTGACCATTTGTCCAGATGGGTGGTCTGGAAGTGTGTCTGTGTGTGTGTCTAAAATTTCTGAGGAGGATAAAGGGCAGAAATTCTTAGAAAATTCCTACTCCTTTCTGAAGCCCTCTAAAACATTGCTTTCAAGTAACTCATTATAAATAATGAGCTACTTGTCATTAATTCCGCCCCCCAATAACTGTATAACCACATTTCATTGCACATGTAACTTGATAAAAAATAGCTTCCTGTGATGTGTAACTTTTACGAGTTGCTTTTATAGTTATGGCAGTGTGCTTTGACTAAAGGACCATCCCACAGATTTTGCCCATAAAACTGGACCTAATTACTTTTTATTTTGTAAGCTGCCCCGAGTAGACATGGTCTAGAGGGGCGGGGTAAAAATCAAATAAATAAATAAATAAATAAATAAATAAAAGTAACTTTCCAACTTATACAAAAAACAAAACAAACAAACAAAAAACTGACCCAGAGGGCTGGGAGACTCTTTGGGGACAGTCATGGAGACGAGCATGGTGTTCTACCAAAATGTATTCTGTGGTATGAAAGGAAGTGACCAAGACATGCTTTTTAAAGCACTTTTTAAAACAATCAAGCATTGGTAAGAGAGATTGCAGGGTGGTAATCCAACACATGTCTGTTCACTGTGCTTAGTGGGTTGATACCCTAACATGTCTACTCAGGATAGGACCCTAAGGTATGCATATTATGTACACATATTTGCCCTGTGAATACATCGAATTGAACTGAGTGAGGCATACTTCTGAACAAACATGCATAGGGTTGAACAGTAATGTTACAATCCTCAGCACATTAATTGGGCAATAAGGCCCAATAAACTTCTGAGAAGACATTCCTTGGAATTAGTTGCAAGTTATATAAAAAATGCAGTTACATTTTCCACTGTTCATGTGAAAGTGTCATATGTATCCAGCCCAGAGAGGAGATAGCTGAGACAATGCAAAGAAAAGGTTTTCTCTTTTTTTTTTTTCAAATTTATGTGATTCCCCAGGCCCTCTATGGGAAGGGAATTCATGTTAAGTGGCCTGTAAAAATGAATAGCTGCCATAGCCTGACAGTTTTTTAAAGCATATTCTGTTGGTGCCGTCCCTGAACCCTTTGCATTCACATCAGACCTTGAGAGAGACTCAGTAACATAGATTTCATAGAAGAGCATCATTTTTAATCCCAGTGAATCCTCCCTTTCATACCCTATCTTTTATGATCTCTTGTGCCTTGAGAGGCTAATCCAGTTCTCTCTGAAAGACATGTCCTGCATTCTGTCCCAGAAACTGTTAAGCAAGGGAAACTGTATGTGCTTAATTTTAATTTTAAACAACCTGTTACTACCTTTTTGTATTTATTTCTAATTATAAATTATAAATTTAAAACCCTGGGGGTTGCACTTGGGGATCAAAGAGATGAGAGGAAGCATGAGGATTTCTCAAAAGTCCCAAGGGGTCCTGAAGCCCAAAAGTTTGGGAACTTCTGCTGTTGATGGATGTGATTGATCTGAATGACTGCATGGAGTCATGTGCAAAGAATATACAGTAAGGACCTGACTAGGGCTTTTCAAAATACCACCATAGCACTCTTAGCTTTACCTAACTGTACCAGCTTTGAATTGTGAAGGAGAAAGGGTATTCTTCAAATTAGACTTTATTTCAGACCTGGGCAAAGTGCATCCCGAGGGCCACATATGGCCCGCGAGCCGCTCCTGTCCGGCCCGCGGACAGATTTGAACATCAAAACCATTTATAGCTTTTTATCTAAAGTCGATCAGTTGCTTATCTTTAACATACCACAAAAAAACTCTTTAGTATTTGTGAAGATTAACAAGTTAAAAATAAAAACAATCACAACATCACTGTTCCATTTTATTTTTAAGTAAAGTTGGTTCGGCCCCAAAACACAGTTCAGATTTTTCATGTGGCCCCCCTATAGAAATTAATTGCCCACCCCTGCTTTATTTAGTTAGGTTCAATAAGTTATATAAGTTATATTTTAGTTAGGTTATATAAGTTAGGTTCAATGGTACACTGAAGACTGTTCTCTTTACTTGTATGTATTATCCATAGAATGGAATGTTCTTAGAGAAAAGGTGAGATAACTAAATGGAATCTCATTCTTAATATTCTAATGTCATCTATAGCTTGATCTTAGTATGTGTATGTGTGATAGAGCTATTGTTTGCAAGTATTATATGAATTACTCCCCCATTCCCAAATGATGGGGTGGGAAATGACACTGACACAAGGTATTCTGAGAAGGGGGCAGCACAGGGTGGCCTCAAATAACATCCAGTCCAAGGCTTCTTAGTGTCTTTAAAAGGCTCTGGAGAAAGAGGGAAATGCATAAGGTATGATCACGGGCTAGGTTTATATGTTAATACTAAGTTGTTGAAATGCTCTCCCCTGCTGCCCCCCCCCAAAAAAAACCTGTTGACGGAAACCACTCAATTATGTTAAAATGAGTTTGATAGGAAGAAAGCAGCCTCGAAACACAAGAAAGAGCACAGAAGCAAATGTTTGAAAAGACAACCACCAAAACCAATTTACAGTGGAGTCTTGACTTAAGAACGGCTTGAGTTAAGAACATTTTGAATTAAGAACCACTCTCGTAGGAAAATATTGACTTGACTTACATACTTAGATTTGAGTTAAGAACTGAAAAAAACCACGTGGGAGGCAGGGAAAGTGCAAAATGTGAACTTTCAGTTAACTGTTGGCCAGTGAAAAGGGTGCCTGTCTGCCTCCTCACTCCTCCCAGCGTTTAGACAGTGGATTGAGAGACAGTCTTCAGACTGCCTGGTACTTGTACTGCCTGGACTGTATTTTCCCTGCCTTCCCTGAACCTTTCTTGACCTAAGGAAAAAAGAAACAAAATATCCCCCTCTAGTGGTCGAAGGCGGAATAGCAGCTTCCCATTAGTTTCTATGGACGGAAAAGAGCAGATACGGATCAAATGGTTTTCAATGCATTCCTATGGGAAATGCATATTTGACCTGAGAACTTTTTGACTTGAGAACCGCCTTCCAATATGGATTAAGTTCTCAAGTAAAGACCCCACTGTACCTGAAACCACTTTACAAAAAGGCAGCAACCATTTACAGCTCTGAAGCTCCTTCAGAAAAAGGAAGTGTTTTTTTAACCACCCACCAGAAGGCTGTTGGGAGAGATCAGAGAGACCATCAAATCCTGAGTGTAGCCGCCAGAGAGACCCTCTTCTTGGTCTCTACTAGGCCTACTTCTGGGGATAGTGGACAGATATAGGGGCTCCCATGAAGCTGCTAGCTAGCTGATAGATAGATAGATAGATAGATAGATAGATAGATAGATAGATAGATAGATAGATAGATAGATAGATAGATAGATAGATAGATAGATAGATAGATAGATAGATAGATAGATAGATAGATAGATAGATAGATAGATAGATAGATAGATAGATAGATAGATAGATAGATAGATAGATAGGCTGGTTCACATGGGAGAATGCATATATCCCAGCCCCAGACCTAACATGGCTTTAAAGGCCAACAGCCATGCCGTGATTTGAGCCCAGAAACAAACAGCAAGCCAGAGCAGCCATTCATAACTTGGACTCAGCACTCTGGAGCTTTGTGTGTGTACTTTGTGAGTGCTGCTCATCAAAGACAGGGCCATGCAAAGTGCAATGCAGTAACTCTGATGTGATGTAACTAAGGCATGTGTCAAGCCTGCTATTTTCAAAGCCCATCATCTGAATCTGGCTCTTTCAAACAGCTTGATGCATTTCCCCTCACCTCCCCCAAATAGGCAGTGATTTTCTTTTTACTCTCTAGTGACTAAGAAGCTTGCTTTTGTTAAAATATCTTCAGAATCCTGCTTGAATATATGGGTAAGGTCAGTGTTACGTGCTGGTTGGTCTAGTTTAAACCAACACGGTGAATCACAAAATCTATTATAAATTGCTTTTGTTTGACTGACAGCACTAGAAGTCACAGCTGAATAGCTACAAATGATGCAACGTTTGCCTCCAATCAGCGACCTGCAGTGACCAGGCATGCTGCCTTGAAAGAGCAGAATACAGTCCCTTCATGCTTTCTATTACTTTTTATTATTATTATTACAATAGCACCATTTAGTAGTGTCTTGTTCCAGGTTGCAGCCAATACATTTTGAAGCATAGCTCATAAAGAAATCACCCCAAATCATTTCTCCCCGTCTTGTTCTGTCCTTCTCCTCTTTCACACCAGTTTTTGTTTTGTGTAAGCTTTGAAGGTGCTAAGAACACCCTCTGCACATCTCTTCCAGGTTCAAATGTGGAGCCACTGTATCGTCAGCTATTCAAACAGGGAAGTCATATGGTGGGTGCTGAAATGGACCCACTCACCCCCAAAGCAAAAGGGAGGCATAATATCACTAGTTGCGCATGGCTCCCAAAGAGCAGATCGGTTTCTGAAAATTTAGAAGGCAGAGAGCCTTGTACTCACAAATGATGCATATGCTGTTCTATATTATTATTATTGTTAGCCGCCCAGAGTAGACTTCAGTCTAGATGGGTGGGGTATAAATTTAATAAATAAATAAATAAATAAATAAATAAATAAATAAATAAATAAATAAATAAATAAATAAATAAATAAATAAATCTGGAGTGATATACACTTGGAAATTGTTGTTGTTGTGTGCTCTTGGATCACTTCGAACTTATTGAAAACTTAGCAGGGTTCTCAAGGCATGTGAGATGTTCAAGGAGTGGCTTACCACTGCCACCTCTCAGTGAGTTTTCATGGCTAAGCAGTGATTTAAACCCATGTTAATCTGACACTCTGCCAACTACGCCACATAGACTTGCAGGGAATAATTAACCTAATTTAAACAGAAATACACTTCAAGAGGAAACTGTGGCTGGATGATCGATGTGCCTTCTCACCCTACTCTATGCAGTCTGGCCACCGAAAGACTCATGCTCTCCCTTCTTAATTCTCCTTTGTTTTAAACTGGACTCAGGTTGTACACACTTTTAAATAGAAGGCACATTTAAGTAGCAGTCAAGTCAAGATTACTTATCTGTAAAGTAGGACACGTGGCTAACCTAAGGAAGTAGCAGTACGGTCAGAGCAACCCTAGGATACAGTTTGTGGAGCAAATCCTCCACAGGACTAACCTTCTTGGGGGCAGGCCTGTTCCTCTAATGGCAGCACAGCATGTTGAGCAGAGTCACATACCTATTCTGCATGCAAACCTTTCTTGGAAAAGGAAGGATCTGAAATTCCAAAGAGATATTTGAGAGTATTTCCCTTGTAGCAGGGAGTGCAACGATTCATTTTTCATCAAATGCAGGCAGAAGCTCAGGGAGTATAATGACTCAGCCTCCTCATTTCCAGAATAATCTGGTGATTTAAAGGCCTTTAGTGAAGGATTTAGCATTTTATTTACTCTTCCTCCTGTCCAGGCAAATGTGAAAATTATTACTAACCACTGTCATTTATTTTTTTTCACACATACAGTGTAACCTATCCTGGCCCAACCCCCATCTAGTTTCAGCTTTCCCTATCTAAACGGACAGTATGGGCTGTACCACGGAAGTCTTACCTGAAAATGGGCTCACCCACTTTGGAGGTCCCTGCCCCACTGTCTTAAGAAATGCAGTGTTTAGAAGGATGTTGGTATAAGGGAGATGAAGTAGTTGAATCTGAAGCTGTGTTGTATTCTCCCCTCTGTTCCTTTCCCCAGAGAAATCAGCTGTTTGCTTAATTGATGTGTCTGCCAGGGTGTTTGCAGAAGCTGGAAGTCTGCAATGGATAACTCCTTTTCATACCAGCTGGTGATGAGTCTGTCTTGTTTTCCGAGCAAAATGCAAAGCATTTTTTTGTTTTCTTTGTTCAAAAGCAGAAAGGAATCAAATCCTAAATGAGGAGGCAGAGCATCTTTCAACATATCTCCAGCCATATGAATCTACCAGACATATGGCTGGTTGCCTTATGCAATTGGACTATCCTGCCCAGGGAAGTTTTCCCTGTTTCTCCTCACTTTTTAGCAAGTACCTCTGACATACCATTTAAGATCTGTCTTTAAAAAGAAGCCTTTTTTTAAATGCGTGTTTTGGTTGTTGTTGTTGTTCTGAACTCTACGGCAAGGTGTTGATTTCTGGGTTCTTTATGTATTACTGTAATTTGTTGATTTCTCTCTCCTTTTTTGGTATAAATAGAAGTCACTTTTAAGTATGCACATCAAAGCAGGTTTTAAATGCTGCAAATACATTTTTAGCTATGACTTAATCCTAAAACATGTACAGCGTAGTATAATGCATATCAGTCTGTGCAGTGTGTCTTTTTCCCTGGGTAACTTGCCTGTTCTTCCATGTTTGAGATTAGGAAGTTACATGGTGCTCCCATAGGTACAACTGAACTCTTACGTCCTCACTTTCTACACCCTAGATTTTCCAGTTGTGTTGGAATACAACCCCATCATCCCGTCAATGCATCTGGAGAGCATCACATTGAAGACAGCTGGCCTGACAGCCAACAACACACTGTAATGCAAAACAACAAATCCTGCTCAATTTTAACATTTCAAATCTGAACATTTTCTGTCGCTGTGAGAAACATGTTCTCTTTAGAATTAAGGAGGTTCCCCCCCCCCCAATATACACTCTCAAAGGAAGATCAAGGTGATAGACTTACATTCCAAATGGATATCTGTAACTCCAATGAAAATGGAGGTGAATGTGAGTGAAATATAGTATGATCAGAGTTTTGCTGGGATTTAGTCTTACTTCTTCTTGCTTGTTGCATGCAGTTCAAGACCCCAGTTTTGAACCTTAAATGTGTGATGAGAATTAACTTGATCAGCTCATATCTTACCATATGATGTTGCATAATAACAACAATGTGCAGTCAAGTAAATTTTGATTTATGGGAATCCTTTTTCAGGATTTTCCAAGTAGAGAATACACAGGACTTATTTACCATTCTCTTCTTCTGGGAGCATCCTGGGACTGTGTATCTCGTCCAAAGTCAAACAGGGTGGTTCTACTTTCAGGAGGCACAGTGGGGAATTGAACTACCAACATCTGGCTCCCAACCGCAGCCAGGTACCTAAGTCACTGAGTTCTGATTTGTCTTCTATGCATCACTTTTCCACTGTTTCCACAACTGCTGTAGTTATTTTGTCCTGTCCTGCTCTCTTTGCTTTCAAGCTTCTGGCTCACCTCCCACATTTTGCCTGCCTCCTTTTCCATCTTGTACATACAGAACATACACATCCCAAAATCACATTTATAATCACCTTCAACAGACATCTGCACCATTCAAGATAGATCGATAGATAGATCGGTCGGTTGGTCGATCGATCAGTCGGTTGGTCGGTCTACTGGCAGACTCATAGATAGATAGATAGATAGATAGATAGATAGATAGATAGATAGATAGATAGATAGATAGATAGATAGATAGATAGATAGATAGATAGATAGATAGATAGATAGATAGATAGATAGATAGATAGATAGATAGATAGATAGATGATGGATGGATGGATGGATGGATGGATGGATGGATGGATGGATGGATGGATGGATGGATGGTCGGTCTGTCTGTCTGTCTGTCTGTCTGTCTGTCTGTCTGTCTGTCTGTCTGTCTCCTGGCAGACTCATAGATAGATAGATAGATAGATAGATAGATAGATAGATAGATAGATAGATAGATAGACAGACAGACAGACAGACAGACAGACAGACAGACAGACAGACAGACGATGGATGGATGGATGGATGGATGGATGGATGGATGGATGGATGGATGGATGGATGGTCTGTCTGTCTGTCTCCTGGCAGACTCATAGATAGATAGATAGATAGATAGATAGATAGATAGATAGATAGATAGATAGATAGAGAGAGAGAGAGAGAGAGAGAGAGAGAGAGAGACAGACAGACAGACAGACAGACAGACAGACAGACAGATGATGGATGGATGGATGGATGGATGGATGGATGGATGGATGGATGGATGGATGGATGGTCTGTCTGTCTCCTGGCAGACTCATAGATAGATAGACAGACAGACAGATAGACAGACAGACAGACAGATAGATAGATATAGACAGACAGACAGACAGACAGACAGATAAATAGATATAGGAATATATAGCTATAGATATATACACATACTTAACTTTTAGCTATATATATAGCTAAGGGGTAAGTAGGATTCCTTCTGTCCACCAAATATTACTTACACATTTCAACTAGTGCTATTAAATAATCTATTTTGGTTTAGCTGGATGCTATATGAATTAAGTGTATACTGAGAGTAGGGTCACAGCTGACTTAATAGAAATGTGTAATGCAAAAAAGATGAACTAGAACTTAAAACCAATCATCGCCCCACATTGCATTTCCTGGCTGTGTGTATATGTGTGTTACGTGCCATCAGGTTGGAATCAACATACAGCAACCCTAATGGGGCTTTCAGAGTGAGATATGAAGGAGTGGTTTTATCAGTGCCACCCCCTTCCTCATGGATTTTCACCGTCAAGTGGAGATTCAAACCCAGGTTTCCTAGTCTATCACTCCACCCACTAGTACACCATGCTGGATATCTTTTCTCTAATGGAGATGGCATACAGAAAGTTGTGGGGTTTGTTTGTTTGTTTGTTTGTTTGTTTGGACTTTTAAGAATTGTTACTCCTCTTAGAGACATCTCCTATCTGTTACAATATATCTGAGGAGCTGTAAATCCTTCTAACTCCTAATCCCATTGTCTTTAACAAATTTTTAAAGATGCCTTTTGCACTCTATGTGGAAAGAAGAGCAAAGGGAAAGATGGCTTCCCCTTTCTTCTGTTTCTTTCTCTGCAGCTTTCAGCTGCAAATATAAAGATCACAGTTTGAACTAGGCAGCCCTGGGCTTGTTACACACGGCAGGTTCAATCAACTGGCCAGACACGGTTTCAGTCAATATGGGCTTTCTCATCACACTTTCCTATCTATAAATAATTGCACGAACAGAAAAATCACTACCTTTTACTGTTCATCATTAGCAGCACATGTTGTCCCAGATGGATTATTTCCATGCCAGAAGCTTTATCTTTCCACAGATCTTTCTCCTGGAAACATGCTTCCTTATAGATAAGAAGCATACTTTCTGAGAGGGAGAAGGGAGAAAGAGGAGGAATTGCCTACCTTTACTTTGTCTGTATTAACCTCGCAGTAGGAACCCTTTTTCTCTGTCTCCCTTGTAAGCAAGGAATATTTTAACAATGCCATACACAATGTATCTGATCAGTATTTTATGTTAATCTATACGGTAGGCAGCCAACAAAACAGAGTGGGCAGAATGCCGTACTTAAGAGATCTCAGTTAGTTGTTCAGTCATGGAAACCCATGGAGGAAGAGAGATGGCAATAGTAAACCAATCTTTGAGCTTTGAAAATCCTATTAGGGTCATTGTGTGTCATAAGTGACATGACAGCACAAAACAACAATCAATGAGTTACTCTGTTCTGAGTGGTAAACCCTAAACCCACATACCTGGGAGTACATCCTATTGAACAAAGTTGAACTTCCACACAGACATATCTAAGGAATTGTATTGTTAAGCTTTGAACACCTTCTCTTGCATTTCCTTGTTCACTGCAACTTTATCTGTAACATGATCCCTAGGTTGCAAAATGATGGGCCCTCCAGATGCTCACACCATCTAGCAAAAAGTACAAGGTGAATTTCAAAGGAAAGAGCTACACTAGGAGGCCCCCTGAGAAGATTCAGATACATTTTATTTAAGCAAATTAAATAAGAAAAAAAAGGACCATCAAAGTTTTTGTTTTTTGTTTTGGCTGTGTAAACTGATGCAATTTATAAAGTTGTGAGAGCAGCAATCAAGCACGCTGGCATTTCAGCAGCAGACAAGCGTCAAGAACTGATAGGTTCAAAATACAGACTGGACCTTAACAGAATACAGTTTTAAAAAGGAGAGAGCTACAGTAGAAAGTAGACAACCCAAAAAACCCCTTATCATTCCTACATGAGCACTAGTATCGTTTGTTACAAATAAGAAACTGAACACTGGATCTAATATGCACACACATGCATTCCAAAAAGCACCACAAGTTGACTTCCTTAATGTTGTAATGTGCCTGCTACCCCCCCCCATTCAGTCAGAAAATGTCCAGAAGGAGAGCTTAGATAGATTTACAATCAATGTTACAGCTAAGTTGCCCGTTCCTTTTCTTTATGCCGTCCCCTCCCTTTAAAAATAAAGCAGCAAAGTTGGGAATGTTTACTCTTGTGTGCATTTACATCGCTATTTACAACACACACACACACACAATCAGATGAGAAGGCTTACCGGCTTCATTACTCTCTCTTTCAGTCTCACGCACTCCAAGCCACCCCTCGCCTTCCCACTACACAACCAAGCCCAAGTCCGCCCCGTGCAACTCGAAGCTAGCGATGTTCCTCCACCTCTCCAGACGTTCAGCAGAAGACGCGGGTCGCTCCCTTCCCAAGGAATCAAAAGGAAACGCACTTTGTTTCTTACACCTGGCTTTCTGTTGAGTATCTTGCACGATCCTTTCGAGGAAGAAGGGCGGAGGAGGGAGGACGACTCTCAGTCTGCTTCCCAATCCCGCCAGTCTTCCCAAGGTGTCCTACCGGGGCCCAAAGGAAGGAGTTCCAAGACAAGGCAACAAACAAGGGCCCCCTTCCGAGTCCTGGCGGCAGCAGCGTCCGGCGGGGCTCGGCGGGCTCCGAAGGGGTGAAGGGGTTGGAGGGGAGCCGCGACCGGAGGTCAGTAGGGTCCCACCACCACCGCCTCCACTTCTTTGGACGGCCTCCTGTCCTTTACCAAGAAGTTGATCATGCCTTCGGACTTGATGAGCAGGTTGCAGCCGAGGAAGAAGATGCCGAAGACGACGGTGAGGGAGAGGACGCACATGACGGCGATCTGCACCACCCGCATGATGTACAGGCTCCTCTCGTCCGGCGCCGTCACCACGAAGCCGTCGTCGGTCACCACCGCCCGCGGCGTGAAGGAGCGCAGCACCAGCTCCAGGGAGTCACTGCTGTTGGCCAGGAGCAGCCCCATCCCCTCGGTCTGGTTCCCCAGCAGCGAGGAGCCGTTCATGGCCCCGGCTGGAAGGGCGAGGGGCTCTCGGCACGGCCGGCGGCGGCGGCGAGCGGCTGAGGAGGGCGGCACAGCTTCCCCGGGAGCGGCAGCGGCGACGGGCAGCTCGCCCCACGAGCCTCATGCGGGGGGCAGGAGCGAAGGGGCGGGAAAAAAAAAGTGCGCCAAGGGGACTTCTCGCGGCGAGGTCCGACCCCGAGGTCCGCCGCGGCGCTCCTGGCTGGTCGTCCCGAGAGTCTCCCTCCCGCGACTCTCGCTCGCCGGCTCCTGTCCGCGGCAGAGAGGAGGTGGTGGGTTTTGAGCGCGGGCCGGAGGGGCGAGGAAGGGCGCCCCGGCTCGGCTCGAGCGGAGGTTGCAGCCGCGAGCAACGCCGGGCGCCGCCGAAGGAGAGCCCCGAGGGCGCTGCGCTCCGAGGCGCTTCTTTACGCAGAGGTGGGCGGAAGGGAGGCGAACCGGGCGTGGGAGGATGGCTGGACCCCCCCCCCTCAGCACCAGCGGCTCAGGCACGACGACCCCGCTCGGACAAGCAGCGGCCGGGAAATGGTCCCCCCTCCGTGCCCTCGAGCGACTCGGGAGGCGCCACGCGTGCCCGCAAAGTACTAGCCGCCTCCTCCCCTTCCTTCCCTCCCTCCTCCTCCTCCACAGCGGCGGGACCAGGAAAAGGCGGGCGACTTTTTCCCGTCAGGGCCACGCCGCGGGTCACGGAGGCCGGCCGCTTCTTTCCCCCCCTGGAGGGGCGACCCCTGTGAAGAGGGAAGGCGTCCTCGCCGTCCTCTTTTCCTCCGTTGGGCTTCTGTTCTTTTAACTTGAGAGAGATAGAGATAAAAACACACGGGTTCGCAGGGAAGTCGGGATAAAAGGGCGGAATAAACGATTAAAAGCGTGAGGGTGTCTGTGTGTCTTCGTTCCCAACAACGCCTCTCGTCCAGAGACGGGCGGACCTGAGTCAAGAGGCGCCGCGTTCTCTGGGATGGCGGTCGTCGAAAAGACGCGAGTGCCTGAAGGACAGACACTCTCTGAGAATGCCCCGTTATATGCATTCAGAGTACGGATAGTTTCTCACTTTTTATCCTACAGAGTTTGCTTTCCGGGTTCAAGGCGGAGAGAGAAGGCCTGAAGGGAACACCACACATAGGGCAGAGCCCCCCCCCCCCCCCGTTTTCGTTTTGCAACGGCCCTGTAGCGACGGGGCGAGTGGGGTCACCCTTGTTTTGTTTTATCCAGTAACTGTTTCAAGTTGCTGCTAACAGTTACTTTTAAATTAAGTTTTTGAAAAATCTTTTGACACTTGGGACAAAACCATCCAGGTTCTGTGCCGTTGTTTTAATAATAAATAAGTTTTGGACTGCAGAGCCGGAGGGACCCTCTGGGTGTGCAGTCCAGACTCTCTCAAGGAGGCACTGTGGGGTATCGAACTCCCAACCTCTGGCTCCACAGCCAGAGACCTAGTCCAGAAATTTCATTTTTTGTAAGATATGATCGAGTAGACAGATAGGCGGGGTATAAATTAAATAAATAAATAAATAAATAAATATTTTTTTTTCTCCCAAAAACAACAAGCAAGAAAAAGCCCTTTGGAAGCCATGAGGGACAATAGTAAAGAATTACTTTGGTAGCTTTTGAACAAATGCCATAACAAATGATTCATGGAAAATAACTTCTCCAAAGGGGTGTTGTGTGTGTCCTGGGTGGGAACCTGAGATCGTTCATGGAGTGTTGGAAGACATCTCCATCATGATAGCTGGAGCTGATGGGAGTGGGGGGGGCAGGGTCTTCACCACTGGCACATAACCCCACTATTTCCAATAGATTAATCCAGAGCAGATGTGGGGGAAGTTGTTTTTCGGGCTACAACGCACAGATTAACTCAGGCAGTGTGGCTAGCATGTTGTTGCCCGCTCTGGTGGTAGTCCAAATAAGTAACTTTCCCTCTCAGAACCAGAGAGTAAGTATTCACTGGTACTCTACTGATAAAAAATGAACATAGCCCAGTATATCAGTTCGCCGAGATGTCCTAAAGTCAATAATCAGGCATTCCTATGTACCTCCTCTTAGAAGTGGGTCCCATTCAGATCTCTTGGACCTATGTCCTTTGAAGCGACAGACAGACTGTGTAAAATAAACCTCCCCCAATCCTGCACCCTCAAGGACTGTTTGACTGTTTACCACCACCATCACCACCTTGCTTCCCAGGAAGGCTGGATGTGCATTGAGACAGCCCTAGGGTGAGGAAACCTCTTGTGTACTATGAATGAAGAAAACAAATATACTGAAAATATTAATACGTGTTATAAAGTTTATATTTAAATATAGCTTTAAAGTATTCAATTAATGAATGAATAAGGAGGACTACATTATTTGAAAGAAGGACTATATTTTACTTGATTCAAAATGCTGTGGATTGAATCAAGGGGAAATCGTTCTTTTTCATCATACATCCTTTTGGTTAAGTGCTCTTAACAATGACAACAGCTGTTTCAGTTTTCAAAACATTATTTTTAGGATAATGGCTAACATTAAGCATGCTTCAAATGCTGAATCCTAATCTTCATGGTGATTTTGTAAAGAGGGTCACAGAAAGGAGGTAAAGACTATAGCTGGCTGGGAGATTATGGGTGTTGTAGTCCCAAAAAATAACTTCTTTAAGCTCCGAGTATCTACTCAATCAATATCTAGCTATCACAAAAAGTGAAATGCTAAGAATGATAGGCAGACAACATATGGTTAAAGGTAAGATTAAAAAGCTGAAAAAACAACCCACTACTATGCTCAATTGCTAGAGTGGTAGAAATACTGTAATAATCTTTTCTAGGTAAAATCTGAGCACACACTCTTTAGCAGATTATCAGTGCCATCTTTTCCATCAATGCTAAACAGCTAGAATGGTAGCTGAATATACCAACCCCCCCCCCCCATCTTTTGGTGTTGAAGTGCTGGGACTTTTCAACTGATACCCTCTGCTCCACCAACTTTGAAGTTTCTTCTGTAGTTAGTTGTAATCGCTATAGCAGGAGTTTTGGGTGAACAGATTACCCTACCTACCATCTATTGTGAGCTGTGTTGGCTCCTATGGGGGACAGGGAGAGAGATGGCTTGGTCCTGAGTTCCATTAACTTTGCAAAAGACTTGCTCCTGGTAGAGGTGAAGACTGAGAGAGCTGGTTGATGATTTGGAAACAAAGTGCTTCCCTCTGGTGTTGGGAAAAGAAGCTTCTTGAGAAACTTGCGCTTGTGGTTTTATGCTGTTGGGAATATGCAGTGTTCTTCTTGTTCCATTTCTACCCAAGTCCTCTACACAAAATCTGACGTGTTAACCACTGCACTACTGTTTGTGGGCACCTAAATGCCCAATTAGTTAACCATCAATCCCACTGTCTGCATTTTTGGATTCTTCTTCGAGGTGTGGCTATGAGGATCGTCACATGAGCACCTGTGCTGCCCATAACCTTCCAGGGTCACCAGAAGCTCCACAATCAACACCCTGAACATATGAAGATGTGAGCTGTCTTGTGAGGCATGTGCACATTCATAGGTTCTCATACCAAAGACTGAATGGGGATCTGTAGACTGGAAATACATTCTTTGTTTCATTGGTGTAATCTGGGAAACAGATGCAAAGTGGAGAGTGGGGAGAAAAGAATCACTAGACGTAACTAGGTATAAACATGTACTTAAACTTATCTCTCAGCCAGTTGCAAAGTCAAGTGCCAGATGATGCCACATGTTTGGAACAACATCTGCCTCCTTTCGATCAACCCTTCTGCATCCAGGCAACACAAGTGAAAGCCGAGCGCCAAGTTTCCAGTTTAAAAAAAAATCACAAATGAAGGGGTGACAATTGGATTAAACGCAGGGAAGACTGGAAGAATAATCAATTCCAGGAGCCTGCTTATCCAACAGACTGGCAAATGGAAATGAAAGAAAGAAAAAAAAATCAATCAGATGACGTGGGTATTATTTGTCTCTTTCCCTCTAACAAACACAAATACCCACATCTGTTGTTCTATAATATTCTTGTTAAGAACCAAAGGCATGCATGCTAAAACTACACTTGACATTTGTTTATAAAAACAAATAAGCAAACTAACGAGCCTTGCAACATGATCATAATCTCTACGAGAACTTTGCCCTTACAAATGTGCCCAACCATTAGGATTCAGCATCTCAATCTTGCAAAATGCTAAGCATGACCCAGAAATAGTGCAAAATCTTGGCTGTGATCTAAGAATAGGAATATTGGAACAGCTGTGGCAGATGTGGAAAGCATTTGCACAAACGATGTAAACATCAAAAACAGAAAACTTGTATTACTAAGCAAGCAAGTGGGTTAAATGGCCTGATTAACATTCTCTTGCCTGTGTGCAGCAAACTTGATGGGTGAAAAATTGGTTTGTTTTTCTTTATAAGACCTTACTAAAATATACACAATTCATCATAAAGCTGACAGAGAGAACTTTAAGGTTTAAAAGAAAAGAATGTGGGAGAAAGCCAAACCGGCAGATGTCTTTGTTTAGGTGAAGGGCGTTGAATGCCTTTGCTCATAAAATCCTGGATCTGAATCTCTGTGTATTCAACTGTGTTAATACTGCTGGATTAGGATTGCCACCTTGGTCAAGAATACCCAGATCCATAGACTGCTCATATTTTTCAGGGAAAGAATTTGAAATGTAAACAGAACATAGGGGGCAGTGAAACTGGCAGGTCTATCTATCTCTCTGAGATGTCAGAAGGAATGGATTTCATTTTTTCATCAGAATGAAATTTGGAATACATGGTCAGCTCTGTTTTTCAAAGGTAATCGGGATGAAAAGCTGGTATGTGCATACCTTATGGTTCTGTTGCCCCAGCTCAGTGGCAGAGTGTACCTTTTGCATGGAAATGATGCCTGCAACCCCTGGCAGTTCTAGATATGGCAGGGAAACCATGGAGAGTTCTTGCAGTCCATGTAGATGAGCTTCTCTAATCTGCTGCCCTCTATCAGCAATGTTAAGTGAGGATAATGAGAGTTTTAATCCAACACATCTGGAAGGCACCAGATTGGGGGAGGTAATGTAGATCATGATACACAGGTGTCCTAATATGTTATAAAGAAGCTCCTTATGAAACACATGCCTGGCTTTTGGGTGGGGTGGGGTGAGTGGGTAGAGAGAATATCTGCTTCTGTTTCTGCTTCTCCTTTTTCTTCAACTTTGCCCCAATAGCTAAGGATGCATCTTATATCATTGTACCTGGTACCTTGACAGGCTAATCCAGATCTGTCTGCAAATCTCCTTCTGCTCTCCGGCTCATGGTTGTTTCAAAGTGCAGGTCTGGAGAGTACTTCCAGCTCCTTTCTGCCATATTTGTTTTAACATCCAACCAAAAACAGAGCTTTTAAAAAATGCTGTACAGGATTTTGGAAGCAGAGGATGGCACTTGACCTGCCCAGGCTGACAGGAGCCCTGTGGGTGGTGGGATCTGTTCTGTGATATTTTCTTTAATTCAGCCACATTTTATACTAACTAAAGTGTTCAGACTATCTTCAAGAGCAGCCCCACATGCAATGTTTTTCAATAATCAGCATAAAAATAAAACTGTATCTTTTCCATATGTGCATGTAACCACTTGCCAAGCTAAACATCTGTAAGATCCTGCCAAAGGACTGGAAGCATTTACTAAACCATTCCACCCAGTTAGAAACACACAAAGTAGGTTGTTACTGACCAACACTTTCTCCCCAGTGGTTACACATGGTAAATGGTCATCTCTGTTTACCTGCAGAATCATGGAAAAAAGAATAAAGGTTTGATATGGAATATTAATTTACCTATTAATTGTTTTTTTGATAACAGAGCCCAGATAATCCACATTTTTGCCTCTCTGCTGGAAATAATGCAAAGCAAACCAGACAAAGCACACAAAAACTGGCTCTTCCTGATCTTTCGGATATTTTAAATATCCTTCTAAAAGAGCCATTGAAGAACCTGGACACAGGAATGGACCCTGAGACCTGAATGGCACCTTAAGAGCATATCTGAGCTCCAGGAGCTTTAAAACTGTCCTTGATCTGTATCATAAAGAGTTTCAGGGTAGGGAAGCTGTGGAGACATTGACATACACTCACTCACTTCTGCAGTCATCTAGATTCTGCACCTACTTCTATAATCTGAAAACTGCAGATCTGGAAGGGACTTTACGGATCAAGTCCAGCCCCTGTCAAGGAGGTACAGTGGGGAATCGAATTCCCAACCTCTGGCTCTGCAGTAGGATGCCTAAACCACCGAGCTATCCAGTAGTTCATCTAAAACATCTTGAATTCAGTGGTCTTTATACATATTAGAATGACATCAGTTTGTTGTATGTTGCACAATTCATTCTTCTAATCGTAACAGAGAGATTGGCTTCTGGTGTTGAAGCCCAGTTCTGTTGCCACTGGCAGTCTGGTCCTGTTCTTCTCCATTCTGGCTTCTGGCCATTTCACCTGCCTTTACTGCCAGTTTGCTGACTGCAAGTGTAAACAGCAAGAAATGTGTATAAGAAATTAAAAGAAAGCTGAGATTCTTGTGGTCACGACTCTGCTGGATGCCAGACTCCTTGTTTGAATGGCACAACTGTGAAATACGTAAACAGCCAGAAATGTATTCTAAATCCTCCCCACTCTACCAAGCCTGTTGTATTAAATCTTGCATTTGGGATTATCTAGGGATTGGCGCCACTCAGGTGGTCACAAAAAGCAAACTCACAATTGTCTTGGCAAACTAACTTTGGATGCAAAAAATGTCCACAAAGAAATTCCAACCTATGAAAGTAGCAATAAACAACAGTAAAACATGTAAAACTTAAAGATAAATACATTGAGCAGAGGTGTTTATATTAGAAAAGGTAAAACAAAGGTTACGATTTGATCTGGAAGAACATGGGAGAGTTTGCACAGCCTTCCCTTTTGGTGTATTTAGTCCGAAAAGAAGAAAATAATAGATCAAACAGAGAATGCTAAAATGCATTCATGTAGTGACATCTAGTGTGCGTGAGGCACACTGGCAGCAAGCAGTTTTTAAAGCTGAATTTACAGATAGTGGGCTTGAAGCCTTAAAAGAACTAAACACCTCACCTTGAATAACACTTAATACTGTTCCCAAAGAATACCAGCATACACACAGTAGCTCTTTGTTTCTGAAAAAAAATGAGCAATGTTGAGAAAGATTCTGTGTGTCAACCACAGATTTATCTTGAAGCCCCAATATTTTTTAAAAGAAGACTTCACACATATTGATGTGCTCGCTAGAGCAATTTTGTAATGAGAGACACTCCAGGTTTTTTTTTAAGTGTGTAAAGAGTAAAACCAAAACCTCTCACTAAATATCTCGCACACCTTGAAAGGCCAATTAAGGTTCATTATAGGTTGGTTCTGACTTATTAACACACAGCAATACCAAAAATAGGCTCATTGGCATTTTGTAAATACGTAGACAACGGTAGTTATAGTTGAAGCCACCCCAAAAGGCAGATCAGATCTTCCAGAACTGCAGGTTATCTCTTTGGACCTCTTTCCATCTGCCTCAGACTACAGGCTGCTCACTATTACAACACAGAACACCACTCTCTCAGCCACACTGCCATGCCTCCTTTGGAGGGCTCTTCCAGAGAGAAAGATTTCAAGACATTCCCTCTAAGACTGAGAATGGTAAGGAGCTGAATGCATTGTGGACCCACAGATGCAAGTGGTATAGGAAGCTCCACTCCTGCATAAACGTGGCTCACCCCCAGAGTCAGACGAGGAGACAGGAAGCTCTCCTAATCTGCAGGTGTGATGTTAGCTAAAGATGTTAGATAGAAGCTACCAGTGCAGGGAAGTCTCCTGAGAAATAGGAGGCTCCTCAAAAAAAGAGGAGAGCTCCTCAAGTGAAAGACCTTCCTTCCAGGGAAGTAATTTCCTTCCAGAGAAATTTACAGTAGCAGTATCTGCATCTGAGTCCTGGATGTAGATCAAGAGCCTTCTGACTCTTGTCAGCCTTTCTGTGTATTCTGCGACTCCCATTGTAATTGATCTGCCAGTGCATGACCTTGAACTAGTGATGAGGAGCATGGACAGAGTTCCTACTCCAGTCCTCTGAAGATGCTGGCCACAGAGACTGGCGAAACGTCAGGAAGAACAACCTTTCGAACACGACCAGAGCCCAAAAAACCCACAACAACCATCAGATCCCAGCCATGAAAGCCTTTGAGAATACAATGAGGAGAATATTCACTCAGTTCATAGTCCTCATCACTTTAGGCTCTCATAACATGATGAGACAGCTCAACAGGATACCTCATTCATCATCCAAGAGTGAGATAAGGACCTTTTCTCTTTTTGGGTTGAGCCCTCCACAGTTTCTGGAAAATGCCTGTGCACAAGTCCAGGATCTTTTCCTTTACAAAAACTCTGGTTGAAATGCTTTTGATGCAAGGAGTAAAAATTACAGCCTCTCATTTTCACGCAGGAGGGCAAAACAAGAGGGAATTTATATTCCTACCTTGTAATTTACATCCCAACTTTTGCCTTTGCCTGTTGGAATATCCCTGCCTGCTTGCTGCTCTGAAATGGATTGAATAGGCATTGGGCTGTCATTTGACTTTGGGTTTGGATTCTCGTGGTTGGCTTAACTTGAGTCACTGTTTTGCACATAGCTCTGTTTTTGGACTCTGCCTCTGAACTCTCCCTACCTGGTCTGTCTGCTGTCTATGTGTGGCTTCTTCCTCTGTTATGGATTTTGGAATGTTAGACCCTTGTATAAGGACCTACGTGCCTGCAAACTGGGCACACTCATTCCCTAGCAAGAAGGAGAGATCTAAGCCATGATCCAAAATGGCTGCCTCACCCAGAAGAGTTTACTGTTTAAAACCATTGTTCTTCAAGAAAGGTCTTGCTCATTCTGCTAGAGATTATTAGTTAATATCTACGTTCCCTGTTAGTTTCATTGTTTTTTGCGTTCGTTCTAAATAACAGGGCTGGAAGGGACTCCTGTAAGGTCATCCTGACCACGATCATGTGCCGCCAATCTCATAAACCTTCCAGATCTCTCTCCCCACCACAAAGATTGGTTCAAACAAACAAACAAACAAGGCACAGGACATGTCACCTTGTCCAAGAGATTTATGAAACCAAAACTGGCCTTTTTGTTTGTAGCTGTTTTGGCCCACAGTTTGGCCTGGGAGGCTAGAAATCGGGCCCTAGACCCTACAGTACTTTCTAGCTATGTTATACAGGTTCATTTTCACTTAAAATCTTTTGAAGAATAAACCTTAAAATCCATTGCTGACTTCTGCATATGTGTTCAACTAGAACATCTGCATCTTAACATATTCTGCACTTCAGAAAAAAAATCTGAAGAAAAGGGCAAAAATGGGGAAGAACCAAGTATTTTTGGCAACAATAATTTTAAACCCAAGAGTGATCTATCTTCTTGCAGTTAGTAGATACTATATATAGAGGTTGATTGGTGAAAAAATTATTCTGATCTGTTGTCAGGAACAGGAGAATTTTGTACTATTTCCATTTTTTAATCAGAATTTGCTGAAATCTGTATAATTCAAACATGGAAAGAAGCAAAAACAACAGATTTGGCCATCTCAAGTCACAATGTTGATTTGCTTCAGCCTGCATATGCTAGTCCATGTGTACAAATGCAATATTATGAATTAATTTTACATTTCACTTGAGTGGGAAACATATCAGACCCCCCCACACACACACACACAGACATACATAACTGCTATATTTTAATGTGAGTTCTTGTAGATCAACTCCACTTCCTCAGGCTTGATCAATAACACCTCACATTAAAATATGGCAGTTAGTCTTTAAGGTACCACAACATTTCTGTCTCTTGCAGGGAGGGGGTGGTTGCCTATGGTTTCATTTTTGGTTTCATTTCATTTTTGGTCTGATAGACTTGCATAGACCAATATGAACTCTCCAAATGAGAAAGACGGGTGTGGATGGGCAACATCAAGGTCCCTGGTATCCTTACTCGTGGTTCTTTACCTTTAAATGAAGTAGTCGGCTCTTCCGACAGAAGATTGTCCTGCTTAAAAGAGGGTATGTGCGGAACCCTGCCAGCTGACCACTAATACCTGGCTGTAAGGAGGACTGAGTGGTAAACGCTGGACCTGGGAGTGAGCCATCCCTTCCATAGTCTAAATCAGAAGGGTCCAGCACTGTTTATACTCTATTGCCCACCATAGCTCAGGCGATGACACTGGGAAGTCAAGGCAGGAGAGCTGAAGGAAAGCAGAGCAGGAATGTATTGACAGCAGGAGAGCAACCAATAGCGGAGGGTTTTCTGACAACAGAGGGGAAGAAAGAAGGGGATTGGAAGGAAAGGATAAAAACCAAGAGAGGGAAGGAGGAGGACATTTCAATTGGTTGGGGTGGTTGGAGATAGAAGATCCATGGTCGCATGAGAAAGCCTGAATGAAATTCCCTTTAGAGGAGTTAGAGAGGGAACAGCAGTATACCATATTTTTCAATGTATAAGACCATACTTTTGTCTAAAATCTTTAGACTAAAAATTGAGGGTTGTCTTATACACAGAAGTAAGCTGAGGAGAGAAAAAAACAAGTGGAGAGGAAAGCAGGGATCAAAGTGATCCTGCAGGGCTTTGATCACTTTCTCCCTACACTTGCTAAGTCCCACTTAGATTTCTTTTGGGTTAGAAAAGTGGGGGGCATCTTATACATGGGGGTGTCTTATACATGGAAAAATGCAGCAAGTCAATTCCCAAACCCACTCCCAGAGGGGAAAAGGTAAGGCAGGACCTAAAAGGAGGAAAACTGGGCCAGAACTGAGATGCAGATCTGGGAAGCAGAGCACTAGAATGGACCATATATGTGTACGCAAAGGGGAAATATCCTTGGAAGAAGATGGTACACCCCAAATCTATCCCTCTTGGAGTGATGTCTCCTGAAGGTGACTAGGCTCAATACCCTTGTTGCAGGACCATTTGCATGGTCAGAAACCAACCTTTGCTGAAACCTACAGATAGGAGAGATTTGGAACGTACCCATGTTAAAGAACCCATTAAAGGACTTTTGGACTGATATGTCCCTTGTTAATAGTCCAGTTGGACCTTCTGAAGTTATTGTTCATAGAACCCCATTGAAACAAAATAAACTGTTGTTACAAAATCCCCTTGTCTCCCATTATGTGTACACCACAAGCTGAGGGATCATCAAAGCAAGAAGCCCATCACACTGGCAGGGCCCTACCATTAGGCAGTGTGAGGTGGCTACCCCTGGTGGCAGATCTTTGGTATCATTAAAGGATAAATCTCCAATTATTTGCTTTATTTTTATTGTATTTCTTCTATCAGAGATGATGAAAAGTCTGTAGGGGTTTTTTTTAACTCGACTGTCAAAATAACCTGTCTGGCTTTGGCCCTTGACAAGGCTAAGAGGTAAACATCATGTGCTACTCTGCTCTGGCAGTACCATATTTTGGGCCAGATGTGATGCCAGGTGCTGATGGCAGCCCTCCTCCCACAGGGTAAAGAATGGACAGGGATACAAATGCTCTCATGAAGCAAAAAAAAAAAAAAAAAAAAAGGATTCTATCAGCAGGAAGGGATGGTATAAGGAATGTATTTGCCTCAAGACCTGGAGCAAAGCACAGCTGGATAAACAGGTGCATCTCACTGAGAATGGCCTTGCACACAGTGATTTGCATTTAGAGTTGCCTGAGCACCAAATACATGCACAAAGCATACATTGTGAAAGGTGCCTGCATTATTAAGAGGTATGTCTTTCCTGGTCTATATCTTCTCTTTTGCTTTTTCTGTCTGTTGAAAACAAAGGGCATGATGTAGAAGACATGCAGTTCATATGGTGTTGTTCAGAATGCAAATTCTTGCATGAAAAGCCACAAGTACAGAACCCCAGATTCAGAAATCACCAGGATACGGAGAACTCAGACGTTTATGGCTGGGAAAAAACCGTTCTCCTAGACACCTCATACAGCAGGACCTCTCTTGTAGACCTTGAAACAAGCTGAGGAAGGAGAAGACCCATCAAGGGACTATGCTTCCACTGTAACTCCCCTGTGATCCTCCTTCTTCTGGTACCCTTTCACACCAAAGATTCATCACCGGCAGTCTGTCCTCTTCCCTGGAACAGCTAGATGGCAGTGGGCAGCAGAGTAATTGATGGGCTCTGGCTCCTACAACTGTAAAGTGATGATCAAAGGGATGTGGGACTATGATCCCACCACTGTTCCTTGTGGTCCAAAATAGGCTTATAGCCAGCACTGCAGCAAAACTCTATGTTACTGTACTTTCCGTCAGTTTCTATTGTATTTTACCATTTTTGTAAGCCGCCCTGAGTAGACTTTGTCTAGAGGGGTGGGGTATAAATCCAAATAAAGTAAAAAGTAAAGTAAAGTGTGGTTTGAGGAAACTAGCAAAGTGTCATGCTTTATTAAACCTGCTCTAGTCCCATGACTGGACAAAGAAAATGCCATAAAATTTTTTAACATGCTTTAAGTATATCTTTTTATCACACAAGATTGTAAACCATGCTGGCAGTCTCCATGAATGGAGCAGTCTCCTTGCTTCTCACCTTCTTCTGGAAAAACATATGTGTGGCATTGGATAGGGCCAGTGATATGAAGGCATTGTGGATCAATGTGACTACAAGGACACCAGGAAAGAATGTCCAGAAGGGGTTGATCACGTGCATATGCACCATTCACTGTAAATAAACTTATATTTCTTGCATTCTTTTTTGTAGTAAGTCTGCTTGTCCCAGCTCCCGCCAACCTAGCGGTTCGAAAGCATGTAAATGCAAGTAGATAAATAGGTACCATCTTGATGGGAAGGTAACAGCGTTCCGTGTCTAAGTCGCACTGGCCATGTGACCACGGAAGATTGTCTTCAGACAAACGCTGGCTCTATGGCTTGGAAACGGGGATGAGCACCGCCCCCTACAGTCGAACACAACTGGACAAAAATTGTCAAGGGGAACCTTTACCTTTACCTTTACCTACTTCAGTGGAGGAAATGAAATACATCAAGACACTAGTGGTAGAATTTCTATAATACAGTATACCACAGAAGTGAGTACACCCCCTCACATTTCATAAATATTTTAGTATATCTTTTCATGTGACAACACTGAAGAAATGACACTTGGCTACAATGTAAAGCAGTGAGTATACAGCTTGTATAACAGTGTAAATGTGCTGTCCTCTCAAAATAACGTCAAAATAACATCAAAAATTAATGTCTAAACTGCTGGCAACAAAAGTGAGTACACCCTTAAGTGACAATGTCCAAACTGGGCCCAAGTAGCTGTTTTTCCCTCCCTTGTGTCATGAGACCCGTTAGTGTCACAAGTCTCAGGTGTGAAGGGGGAGTAGGTGTTATCGCTCTCACTCTTTTAGACTGGTCACTGGAGGTTCCACATGGCACCTCATGGTCATGAACTATCTGAGGATCTGAAAAAATGAATTGTTGCTCTACATAAAGATGGCCTAGGCTATAAGAAGATGGCCAAAACCCTGAAACTGAGCTGCAGCACGGTGGCCAAGATCACACAGCAGTTTAACAGGACAGGTTCCACTCAGAATGGGCTTCTCCATGGTTGACCAAAGAAGTGGAGTGCCGGTGCCCAGCATCATATCCAGCAGTTGGCTTTGGGAAACAGATTGCTGCAGAGGTTGAAGGGGTGGGGTGTCAGCCTGGCAGTGCTCAGACCATACGCCACACACTGCATCAAATTGTTCTCCAGGGCTGTCGTCCCAGAAGGAAATCTCTTCTAAAGATGATGCACAAGAAAGCCCGCATATGGTTTGCTTCAGACAAGTAGACTAAGGACATGGATTTCTGGAACCATATCCTGTGGTCCGATGAGACCAAGATAAACGTATTTGATTCAGATGGTGTCAGGTGTGTGGTGGTAACCAGGTGAGGAATACAAAGACAAGTGTGTCATGCCTACAGTCAAGCATGGTGGTGGGAGTGTCATGGTCTGGGGCTGCATGAGTGCTGCCGACACTGGGGAGCTACAGTTCATTGAGGGAACCATGCATGCCAACATGTACTATGACATAATGAAGCAGAGCATGATCCCCTCCTTTCGGAGACTGGGCCGCAGAGTGGTATTCCAATATGATTACGACCCCAAACACACCTCCAAAACGACCACTGCCTTGTTAAAGAAGCTGGGGGGTAAAGGTGATGGACTGGCCAAGCATGTCTCCAGACCTAAACCCTATTGAGCATCTGTGGGGCACCCTGGAATGGAAGGCAGAGGTGCGCAAGGTCTCTAACATCCACCAGCTCTGTGATGTCATCCTGGAGGAGTGGAAGAGGACTCCATTGGCAACCTGTGAAGCTCTGGTGAACTCTATGCCCAAGAGGGTTAAGGCAGTGCCGGAAAATAATGGTGGCCATACAAAATATTGACACTTTGTGCCCAATTTGGACACCTGAGATGTGACACTAATGGGTCTCATGACACCAGGGAGGGAAAACGGCTACTTGGACCCAATTTGGACATTGTCACTTCGGGATGTACTCACTTTTGTTGCCAGCGGTTTAGACATAAATGGCTGTGTGCTGCGTTATTTTGAGGGGGCAGCACATATACACAAGCTGTATACTCACTGCTTGACATTGTAGCCAAGTGTCATTTCTTCAGTTTTGTAACATGAAAAGATATACTAAAATATTTATGAAATATGAGGGGCTGTACTCACTTCTATGATATATCGTATATTGTGTATATAGGCCTGGATTCAAGGGAATGAGACATATAGCAGTGTTGACTCTCTATTGAGCAACTGATTCTATGGGTCTGCCCTAGCTGGGACTAGCAGTTGGATTTATCTCCATTATCTCCTGTATAATAGACTTCAGTTTGTCTTCTTTCAAAAAACATAAAAACCCTGCTGGATCAGATGAAAGGTCTAAATCAGTGGTTCTTAACCTTTGTTACTCAGATGTTTTTGAACTGCAACTCCCAGAAACCCAAGGTTAAGAACCAGTGGTCTAAATAACCATCATTCTTTTCCCATTGGATGTCCAAAGGGAGCCCACAGGCAAGACCTGAGGGCACTAAACCCATGCCCACTGTTCTCCAGCAGCTGATATGTAGAAAGCATGGTGTATATCAGTGGTCCTGAATCTGGAGGCAGCACATAGAAGATATTGCTTGCTTTTTTCCCCTCCACAAATTTGTCTTATCTCCTTTTTTCAATGTTGCCAGTGCATTGCCGAAGACTTAAAAAGTGCCTGCTTAGCCTGTGTAATTTGATGCAGTTAGAAAAGTCACCTGCTGTTTTTGCAGGTTAGATGAATGCCATCAAAATCTTCCGCATTATTGTCAGCACAGAGAACAGCCATCTGACTTGGATCAGCCGTGAACATCTGCTGTCTCTGAGGGAATATCTAACAGCCATGAAGTATTCAGTGCTGTCAATATTCACAGCTTGCACCTGTCTTCTGGTAGGTTGTGGCTGAGAATATATTTCTTCGTAACTGAGAGGGCTGATTATTTTGTTTTGTAAGTGCTTATCTCCGTGATGTTAATGGAACCACTCCAGCGAAAGATAGGGATCTGTCTAGAAGTTATGATTGTTGAATTATATTCAACACATATTTTGTTTTCATGCAGCAGTTTCTTATTATCAGTGTGGTTTGTACTAATACAGCATTGTAATAAACCCTCATTATTGGGACAAATCTGGGCTTTGTCAATAACAATGAGGCCAGTTCCTACTTTATAGAAGGAGTGTTATGGCACAATGGTTAAACTGCAGTACTGCAATAGACTCTGCTCCCGGCCATGCCATTGTGCTCTGCTCTTATTATTTTTAAAACTTGTTTATATGTTATTATCCTGCTGCCATTGTTGTCTGAGGCAGGGGGACCTTCAGACAGAAAGGTAAGAGCAAAAACTATTGTACTAAAGGAAGCACAAAAAAGCGGCTGCTCTCCCATGGAGGTTCACTGGGCATCATCACCTGTTTACAAAGGCACTTCTCTCTGCACATATTAGTGTTGACCACCACAAAGCAAAGTGATAAGCTGAATACAGTAGTGTATATGTAAACTGTTTGTAAGGTGGTTGGTAACAAAATGAAGAGAACTGCTGCAGAACAGTAGAAGAGAAGAGCACCTGTAATTTCTCATACATAAAAGGAGAAGCCACCATAGATATGTACATTGATAGGTACATTACTATAGTTGACTAAGTCCTGTGCCCCATGGTTTGATGCTACTATATTATGGAGAATGCTTGCTGTTATAAGATGACACATGGGACTTCCAAGAGAATACTATAGAGGACTTCCTTCAGGGGTCCAACTAATCAACCATGTCATGTTCTAGGATATTCCCCCAACCTCCACACACTCCTTTTTAGGCAGCATTTTGACTAATCCTCCATTATAGTTTCCCCTCCCTTACATCTTCCCTTTACTAATGATGATTTATACTAGACATGTGCATCAACCTCCTATCCTCACCCCACCCCCCACCATCTGCTCTATGACTGATTAAAGGGCACATATATGGGTGCTGGTCTGCCGTCTGTCTTTCTGGAGCTTTGTCCAAGTCTGTAAAGGTATTTCTACATATCTGGTTCTCTGGAAAGACTCCATTGTTGCAAACGGGGACATACAGGTGCCAAAACCAGGCCACAGACTGAGTAGCCCAGGCAGAAGAGAAGGGCACCAGTGTCAATCTGAAGAGCTGGGCACCCACTTTTATATTTTTACTTTCCCCTCTTCTTTTCTTTTCCAACAACTGCTGTGAAAGACCCCCTTTGGGCTCCAAAGGCAATGGCTTCTTAAGAGAGGATAGTGACGGGGAAATGGGCACAGTCTTGCTTGACTCTATGTTGGGAGACCAACGTCAAGAATCGGCTCTTCTGGACATTGCTGCCCTTTCTCTCTCTGTCCCCATTCATCCTCTTCCTGAAATTAGTGGTGCTGTGCCCCCTAAGAGTTTGATGATCTTATGACTTTGCACAAGAATGGCAGGGAAAACCTATTTTTAAGAGCAGACTCTCCTTCATTCTTCATATCTTGTTCCCTCCCCATTTCTAACTGCAACACATGAATGCTGGATTTAACATGAGTGATCTGTAGGTGGGTTGCTGTGTCCCCTGGGCAACCAACAACTCTTTCTTCCCCTCCATGGTCACCCCGAAACTACACACAGACTCCATGTTTGGCCGCTTCTTGCACTTTTGTCCACAGACAGTGCACAGGCCCAGTTTCTAGCATGACAAACCTTTGGGTTCTTCTCAGCCTCCTGACCTCCCCATCTGGTGAACACAAGGTGCTGTTTTGGCAACATAAAAGATGGCAGAAGGAGTAGCACTTAGAACAGCCCTTCTTTCAGGCATTACTAGATCTGGCATTCTGAACATGCTTAGTGGGGAATACCCAGCCTGCCCTCCATCATCACATTCCTCACACTAAGGGTGAAGAGGAATGTTTCTCTCTCCTAGAGACCAAGAACATTTTCCTGCAAAGGAGACTGTTTTTATTTGGACTTAGCTTATCATGTCAGGGAAGGAACCGGACTGATCACTTCTTCTCTGATTATCTTTTGCCTTTGGGCAGTGTATGTTTCCCTTCTTTTCTTTTCCTTTCACTGATTCAACCCTCATATATCACATAATGAGGTCTAATGAATTATTGGTAAACAGGTTGAGAGGACAGAGGGCCATGCTAATATGGTGGACCCAAAGTTGTGCAATGACAGAACAGGGTATTTGCAGGTATTATCAATGCCATGGTGGAAATTAAAGAGACAACGTCTAAATTCCCCCTCTACTTCTGTTCAGTACCCAAATGTATTCTTTTTAATTATTTGGAGTTTTGTGTCTCAGCTTAATTTTAGGTAATGTTCTACATGTATGAGAAGTTTCCATAAAACTTACAGCCTAGACAAGCTACTCTTGCAATGGAAACTTTATCCTTATTTCAACTCACTTAAAAAAATAAAGAAAGAAATTAGCAATATGGTCTAGTTTAAAAGCTAGAGTTTCAGACACAGACATTTTCAAGGCATTCTAAATGTCATGCATGAACAGAAATATCTGACCCTTACTCAGGAACAGAAAATCACATCCTAGGCCTCAACATCACAAGTTGAGATGTGTTTAGGAAAATGGGAGAGGGCTTCCAGGGCCAACCAAAGACTTTATCCTGCCTGGGGGTAGGACTTTATTCTTCTGACCCAGTTCTGCAAGACCAAATGGATTGACTGTTGAATGTCATTTCAGCAATGACAATGAGGTATTATTCTCCATTGTGCTTGAGCCAACAGGATAGTTTAGGACAGTGGTTCTTAACCTTGGGTTACTCAGGTGTTTTTGGACTGCAACTCCCAGAAGCCTTCACCACCAGCTGTGCTGGCTGGGGTTTCTGGGAGTTGCAGTTCAAAAACACCTGAGTAACCCAAGGTTAAGAACCACTGGTTTAGGAGGCCCAAGAGAAGCTAGGACTCTTGCCTTCAACAGGAAGGAATAGCCAGGGGGCTCAGGAGGAACAGTCTGGCGTGTGGTGTCAGCATTTATTACTCATTTATTACTTCAAGCAATGCCTGATGACACAGTTGACTAAAGTAGGGGTGGCCTTGGTTTATTCCATTGTTGACATGAGGATGAAAACAGTGATTTGACTACATTTATCTACGTGAAGGGAGGCTTTGTGTTTTAATGCAACAAGGAGGGCAGCTCATGGCCTTAATAGATTTCTGGGCATAGCCTAGAACAGAGGTCTCCAAACCCTGGTCTGTGGCACGGTGCCAGTCCGTGGCCTGAGCCGGACTGGGCCGCGGAGACAGACCTCCCCCCACCCCTGCACGCACTCTCCCCTGCACAGCCCCTTTGCACAGGCGTGTCTGTTCCTGTATGCGTGCACCCCCAACCCTTCATGCATGCGCACAAGTGCCCCCATGCACCGCACCACCCTTTGTGCATGCACATGAGCACCTGTGTGCCCGCACAAGCGCCCTCCCACTCCTTCATGTATGGACACGAGCGCCGCTCCGTCATGCATGCGCATGAGTGAGCGAGTGCCCACTCCTTCACGCATGAGTGTGGGGGAGTTTCCCCCTTCCCCAGCCGGTCTGCGGGGTAAAAATGGTTGGGGATCACACTGAGAATATTAACAGCAGTGTTTGGGTAATATGCTGGCTGAATAGGTCAGCACATTAGTTATCGGGCTGAGCAGCCAGAGGTTGAGAATTCAATTCCCCAGAATGTGTAGCTATATATATTCTTGCTCTCTCTCTCTTTCTCATTTATTGTTAGTAAAGAAGACAACTGTGGTTTAAAGTATAATCTTTTAAAGCTTCACCTCTTAGTCACTATAGTATTGGCGTGATGAGTGCTTTTGAATACATGCATTAGAAATGTTACTTTGTTAGGAGAACGTTATCTTGAAGAACAACCTGTCTGCATTTCCTCTAGTACTGCAAAAGTTCTACTTCCACTCACTGTCTAAGAGTTTCTTTCAAATCAAATTCTTTAGTTAATTGTGTGTTGGTTCATCCAGACCTAATTTCAGACACTCTTCTGCACTTGGATTAGAAGGGTTGTGACCGTCATAGAGCACAAAGTCCAATCCGGAGGTTCAGTACAACAGCTCTGATAATGTTTTCAAGGTCCACAAATTTCTCGAGCTCAGAGACTGCCTTGGCAGAGATGACTTCATTCAGCTAATTGGCTGCTGACAATGACTCATAAACAGCATACCACTGTGGCATATTATAACACATCCGTGCAGTAATTTCCCTGAAGCACCTTTCACAGGCAAAGTGACTTTAGTATTAGATGGCGATGATGATGATTGTACATTTTCATTTTGCATTATCTCAATTTGCTGCATGCCCCCAAAGGGAATGAAGTCAAGACATGATCCTTTATCTGAAGGGGTGCTGAATGTAGAAACTGAGAAAGTCAGATTGTCACAATCCCTGTGTCTATTGATAAAGAACAGTGGTCCTATTTGGGCCTAGTATCTTACAACCAGCAGCCTCTTATTCACTTTCTCCTTTGAAATATATTTATTCTATTTTTAGTTTACAAGAGAACAAAAATGTTTGGGCTTGTTAGCTCTCTTCCTTAATGAAGGTTAGCACTTTTAATGTACATGCTACAAATAGCCGCACTGGAGTATCGTATCACTCTCTGCTTTTCAGCAGAAAGCGAAGCTATTATCAGACCTAATCCTCCTCTCTTTCATTTTGGGGGCTACAAGCGCGTAAATGGCACTTTCTCATTTACAGTCTTCTTTTAAATATATTTATTCTATTTCTATGTAGAAAGAGCAGGAAGAGAAAGGAGTATTCTGATTCATTAGATTCTTTACATTTAGGGAAAGTTTTATGAAGCAACCACCAAACTAAGAGAAAGACAGGCCTGTTGGCAGAGCTCTTCCACCTTCTGGCAGAAAGCTCAGAACTAAGCTTATTCCTTATCTCGGTGTCTTTGAGCATCAAGAGCTGAATATTCAATAACATACTTGCACATTTTTCATCAGTAAGAGTACTGTGTGTTGTAATATAATGTTTGAAAATAAGTTAATCAGTCTTCAATGCCTAGCTGTCCCTCAGAATTAGCTCCATCACAGAAATTGAATTACAAGAGAAATCTTTTTCTCCCCATATCTCGGTATAATGAAGGCCATTAAAATTGTCCATCATATGGACAATAGTCACTCTGTCTGTTGCTGATAAGAGCTGTAACATTATGTGAAAAAGAAGGCTATGAAACTAGTTATCAGTTAAGAAAGATGTATATTAAATTATTAAAAAAAACTCTCTAGTTTATGAATGTGGGATATTGTGCTTCTGTAGCCACAATTCAAAATGCCAGGAAAGGCCTGATATTGCTGCACAATATTGTGCTCACATTGCCAGCAGGAAAAAAAATGATGCCAAGCTTTACATAGGAAAAGGCAGCCTGAATGTTGACAGTATTAATTACAGCATTCAGAATGGTTTGCAGTAGTGGTCCCCAACCTTGAGCCTCCAGATATTCTTGGACCACAACTCTCAGAAGCCTTCACCACCACTTCTGCTGGCCAGGATTTCTGGGAGGTGAAGTTCAAAAACATCTAGAGGCCCAAGGTTGGGGACCACACGTTTACAGGATGCTCACTGCCATTCACAAAGTAACACCAGCTTCCCAGAAGCTGGCTCCCTTCTCCATCAGTTCTTACCCAAACACAAAGCAATTGTCAGGACTGTTTTTTGATAAGTGAGAATGGAAGATCAATGTTTCACAACTCCCCGCCCCCCAGTCTGGATTCCTTCCATTTTTGTTCTTATGTAGGTGAGGAAAACCATTTTCTCTCAAGATAAGCAAGACTGGAATTTTCAGTTTATTTGATACATTAAATCTGGGAATTTTTAGGGTTCACTGTTTCTGCATGGGGGAAGCAGCTTTACATTTTTTAAAGAAATCATAACCCAAAAACCCTCTACCCAAACCTCCCCAAGTTTGGCACAGAGCAAGCATGGTCTGTCTGGTACAACTGTGCCAACTCTGGTGTTCATCTGAAGGTCAGTTTCAAAGTTACAATTCTTTTGTTTGGCTTGCCCCCATTTTTAGAATTGCCTTGTAGAATGTTGATTTCCTTTGCCACACAAGAACACCGTAGCACTCTGTAATTAGCAGGGCTGCAATTATGGTACAATTCCTCATCACGTCTCCCTCTGTGGTACTTGCTGTGGTGTAAAATTGGCACCCTACTAGTCAAAACAAACTTGGGAGGAATGCCAAAAACAGGAGTGGTGGAGGAATAAGATTGAAATGGAATAGAATTTAAATACAGCAGATTCAAAGGGGCAAGATTAACATTTACCTTTCTCTATCATAAAAGCACGCAACCTGAATTACTTAGTTATTTTTTTAAAAAAATCTATACTCTGTTTTTTTCCCATCCAAAAATAAATGTAGACCAACCACCACAGTATAAAATCAATGAAACATAACCACCTTCTGGCAGAATTAAGCCCTCTTAACTGGCTGACTGGATAGCTCAGTGGTTTGGGTATCCAGCTGTGGAGCCAGAGGTTGGGAGTTGGATTCCTCACTGTGCCTCCTGCAAGCAGAGCCAGCCTGTTTGGCCTTGGGCAAGCCCCCCGGAAGAAGGGAATGGAAAACCACTTCTGAGTACTCTAGAAAGCCCTGAAAAGGGTCACCATAAGTCAGAATTTACTTGATGGCACATGGTTATATTATTATTATAATCAAAGGAAAGGGGCAACTAGAAACCTTCGCCAAAGGATGGAAATGTGTTTAGAATTTATGGTAATGAAAGCAGAATTAAGTTGCAACTTATTTTGCAACTATGATGCTCAGCTTATATCCTATTTATATGAATTTAAGTGAATAAGTTGGAGCTTCAGCTCCAGTGAACCAAATAAACTGCTCATTTTTACTAATAACTGAGGTTCCAGTGAGGCAGGCACACCAATTTTCAAAAGAGTAACTTGATTCACAGATTTAAAGAAGTCTAATCTAAATAACTTTTTTTAATGGATCTGGATTTTCATGGATATGGGTTGAAGTATTTATTTTGTTTATTTGTGTCTCCATCCAGTTCTCTTGGTGAATATAAGATTGAACAATGGTAGAGAGGAGAAGAAAATACATAAGTCTACCTCATACATTCACCTCCTTCTCCCTCTGCATACCAGGGAGTTCGCTCCTGCCCTGGATTCATCCAGTGACCAAAATCTACAAGTTTAGTATGAGTACATTTGCATGAGATCAATGTCATGATTTGCCATTGATTTGTAAAAAAAATATTTGGTAGCAGAGTACAGCAAGCTGCATTTATAGTGATTAAATTGGCATAACGACTGCAGAAAACCTAAACGTAGTCTCTTCTAACGATGCAGTTAAGCGTTGCTCCATGCTGATGCTATAAGATGAAAACATTAATGAATTCATGATCATACCTTTTGCCAGCACTTTTTCAGGGCTGTCAGGTGGCTTAAAAATCAATTTGTGCATAACATCATGTGGGGGACAACTCTGCCAATATAGATGATCTTGCATGAAAGTGCTCTCTAACAAGATGTATCGTTTTTGCAAATACAACCAGTTGAACGCCGTGTGATGTCAACGGATGCTCTGATAAAATTACTGCACAAAGATAAAGTGCAGAAAAATTATCATACAATTTCTGTTCATCATATATAATATATACTACAGTATTCACTGCATTTAATGGCCAGGAGGATGGGGTTGAAATAATAATGTGTGAGAAATCTCCCCCCCCACCGCATACACTACTTACATATTCCTGAGGGCTGAGAAAAACTTCCCCTCACCATTTCTCCATCCATTCACAAAAGGGGTGAAAAGGGGGGAGAGGGAAATACTATTGGAAGCAGTGCTGTTTTCTGCAGTGTTAGCATCCAGAAGCTACAATTTGTTCTACCCCGAAAGAGTGAAGGCATAAAGTGCTGCCATTATTCTGCAGGCTTTTATATCATCATCCTCATCATCCTAATCTTAGAACTGCAGAGCTGGAGGGGACCTTATGGATCATCGGGTACAGCCCATGTCAATGAGGTACCATAGGGAACTGAACTCCCAACCTATGAGCTATGCGATAATGTCTTGAAAAGCTAGTTCAGGGTGAGAACAATTCTTCCTGTTTGTTTTTTCCTGGTTTTAGTGAGGAAGTGATCAGCCATTGAGTAACACCATAACTATGGATGTGCCAACCTTACAGAAATACAACCCCAATTTAAAGACAAAATGTTTCACAAAGGAATGGTGATTTCCATCCTGTATTATTATTGTTATTACTGGTGTTGTTGCTATTTACATTTCCACCTTGCCTTTCCATCACTAAGTAGTACTCAGGGCAAATTATCATCATCATGAAACAATAAAAGAACAATTAAAAGCAAATTTAACGGTAGAATCATTAAAATCAAATAAAATCCAACACAACCATAAAAGCCATTAAAATAAATTAAGTCTACAAACAACAACTACAATCATCACTATAAATTAAACAGTACAATAAGCTGATTTAAAAAGATGGTCCTCATACCCTTCCTAAATGCCGTGGGAATGGAAACTGATTGCTGGTTGGAAAGACATTCCACAGTATGGGAGACATGCAGGAGAAAGCTCTCTCTCTCTCTCATCTGCCTGCCAAGCAAGTCTCTGCAGCTTAGGAAGGCTTCTTCTGATGAATGCAATATCCAGAGAGGTTCATAGGAAGACAAGTGGCCCCTTAAGTAACCAGGCCCTGAGCTGTTTAAGACTTTGAAGGATGAAACCAGCAAACTGAGCTGGACCCAGTAAGCAACTGGCAATCTCCACAGGTCTTTTAATATTAGGATCATATGATCTGAACGCTGTGTACCAGTGAAGCACAACTGAAGATTTCAGACTGTCAAGGTCAGCCCCACATAGAGAGCATTGCAGTAGTCAAGACACGATATAACTAACCATGGATGAGTGTCAGGTTGACTCAGGAAACAATGTAGAGGG
This sequence comes from Pogona vitticeps, assembly GCF_051106095.1. NCBI lineage: Eukaryota > Metazoa > Chordata > Lepidosauria > Squamata > Agamidae > Pogona > Pogona vitticeps. The sequence goes on along the minus strand of NC_135783.1, from coordinate 214,220,349 downwards.
TGCATTAAACAGAGTTATACAAAGGCAATCTTATCACTTCTGCCTCTTGGGAGTCTACTGTATAGAATCAAGAGGTATTCCTAGGCTACAAACTTGATCTGTCAGAAGGAGTGCAGCTTCTCGTAGGTTGGATTCCAAACTCCAAGCCTGATTTACTACTAAACGGTATAACACATCTGCCTTGTGATGATTTAATTTCAGCTTGTTCACTCTATTTCTGCCCATCACTGAGTTCAGGCAGTTGTCAACGGTGTCTAATGCTCCCTCCATTTAAGGTGACAAGGAGTCATGGAGTGAGTGTAATCAGGATGCTTATTGCAATGCTTCAGACCTTCAAATGGCTTCTCCCAGTGGTTTAGATGTTAAATAATATTGTAGATAGGACAGAGCCCTGAGGAGCACCGCGTGCCAATGGCCATGGTGCCAGCATCAGGTTTTCAGTACATCCTGACAAGAAGAATTGAAACCATTGCAATATAGTTGCAATGCCTAGCCAGCCAGTCCAACAGGATATCCTGGTCAATGGTATCAAAAGTCACCAGGAGGTCCAGGGCAACTAATAAGGTGAGGACCCCCTTACCCAATAGCTGTCATAGGTCATCAACCAAAGTGATGGAGTAATCTCAGTCCCAACCAAAAGCCTGACTGGAACGGCTCCAGATACTGTATATTAAAAAGTGGATAGAACAGCTTGTTTAGTATGCCGTGAGGATAATTAATATCGAGTTCAGTTAATCATGATAATTAAGTTTATGCGTGAAACCTCCTCCAGTATTATAAAAACAGCTTGCATCTCAGATTCTTGGCTGTTTCTCGCTCAGCAGGAACCTCCCAATAGATCTTGCTTTGGACAAGATTCGGCAACAACGTGAGTCGCCGCTCTTATCAAAAGCATCTGATCTACAGAAGGTTTCTTCATCAGCAATGAATGTCCAGCAGGTGATAGAATCCACATTGCAGCTTGACTTGCGAACTGCATTCATGTCTTCAGTAAATCTCAGTTAGGGAGGAGATAGTAGTGTTTCAATCTCTGTCTATTTTCAGTTCCTCCTTGTTTTCAGTGCCCCCCCCCAGTACTACACAAAGGCGAAGGGGAATCCTGCCTCGTGAACCATTCCAGGACCCCAACAACTTTAATCTGGCCTTGAGCAAAGGAAACGTTCTTTGCCTCTTCCGTCACAGTCCTAGGGGTATTTGCTGGAACGGGAGCCACCCTGTTTACCTGAGACAAAATTTAATAGAAATATTTGGAAATATTAGTGGAAACTTTTAACCACATACATACTGTATGGACATAAATATAGAGAAATTGCATATTTGACATGGGAAAAATAGGATGTCCATTGTAATAGGAATTGTCATATTTTAGAATTACTTCATCTTTTCTTCTTCTTTTTGAAACATTGTCATTTTAGTAACTCTAAAATCTGCCAACTAGGCCTAAATGAGAAATAGTGGCTTTGTGACCAGCCATGCTTTTGAAATCAATAGGATATCTCTGAGCACCATGTAGACAACCCGCCTATAATCCAATATGCTGCCATTTGGGGGCAAAATATAACAGAATGTAAAGTCAAAGTAATTTTACTGACTTTTTCAGAGGTGATTCTAATAGGACATAAAACAATATGAAGCATTCCTTTGCAGTGCTTAAGGTCAAGACAATTGGAGCTGAATAAACTGCCCAAATACTTGTTAATGAATCCTATGAGCAGGATATTTGGATGTTTCTATAACATTGCTTACTGGATTGTCCAGGGGAAGTGTGATAGGTAGGAAACTAGTAGACATGGTCTAGAGGGGCGGGGTAAAAATCAAATAAATAAATAAATAAATAATTTTTTTAGTTTGATCTAGAAAGGTTTTTTTTTTTCTTTGAACTTTTGGAGTTCTTGGATGATAGTTATTGTAAATGGTTGTTTTGTGTTCAAGGCCCACCATTCCTTTTCTTCCTACATGACCACGTTTCATGGCTATCACAGTGGTAGGGCAATGTCTTGCCAAGAGTTACATGGGAGACCGTGTGTCTCTAGCACAGATTGCAGTCCAGGGCATGTGACTTGGTTTTGCATAAGAGGGAGAAGGCAGTAGCACAGAGGCAGGCATCTGCATCAGAAAGAGACAGAGGGCCTATGCACACTGTGAACTTCGTTGTGATCTAGCACAGCGGTCTCCAACCTTTTTAGCCCCGCTGACCAGCTGGGGGAGGCGGGGCACCCCCCTGCGCTTGTGGGTATGCGCAAAGGAGCTCTCTCTCTCTCTTGCAGGCTTGGGCATGCTCGCACACATGTGCAAAGGGTGGCGCAGCGCTTGTGCAGGCATGCTCACGTGCAGGCGCAAACAGCCTTGCGGGGGGGGGAGTGTGTGTGTGGGGGGGTCTCTCTCCGCGGCCCAGGTCGGCTCAGGCCTATGGACTGGCACCGAGGGGTTGGGGACCTCTGATTTAGCAGGTGCTTAAAAGGTCCTTAGGGACGTGGTGGCACTGCGGGTTAAACCACAGAAGCCTCTGTGCTGTAAGGTCTGTAGATCTTCAGCTGTAAGATCAAATCCACGTGACAGAGTGAGCGCCCATCGCTTGTCCCAGCTCCCACCAACCTAGCGGTTCAAAAGCATGCAAATGCGAGTAGATAAATAGGGACCACCTTGGTGGGAAGGTAACAGTGTTTTGTGTCTAAGTCGCACCGGTCATGTGACCACGGAAGATTGCCTTCGGACAAACGCTGGCTCTATGGCTTGGAAACGGGGATGAGCACCGCCCCCCAGAGTCGAACACAACTGGACAAAAATTGTCAAGGGAAACCTTTACCTTAACCGAAAAGGTCCTTACCTTCAGTGCAATTTACTTTAACTCTTGGTATCCATCCATGAAGGCAGAATAAAGAGGCATTTTGTATCTCAATGAATCATGCCAAAAAGATTGCATAACCTAGCTCTTTGTCAGAAAGATATGGGCCAGCTCTTACAGGGGGAAAATGGATCGTTTTTAAGTAATAACACAAGAAGACGAGGCGTTTTTTTCTCTGTCAATGTTATCAGAGAACCGTATACCATAACTGTATGCCAGAACAGTCAGGCTTACAGGGTTTTTTGCTCTGATCCATGACTGTCACAAACTGCCACTTGTGGCATACAGTCTTCAGGTAGACCAGCCATGCATGCCCCAGAAAGGTCTCGCTTCAGACCAGTTTATTTGAAGGACCATAAAATGCTATCCTTATCCTAAGATTTGGTTTAGAGGGTCTTCTTTAGTGCTTGCCATTAAGGTCAGTTAAGTTGTTAGGCAAAAAAAGAAAGGGCTTCCTTTGCGGTGTGTCCCCCCCCCCCCCAAATCATGGATTTTTTTCCTTTTGACCTTTGAATTGTCATATCTGATGAGTCCATTAGAGATGATTTGAATTCTTTTCTCTTTGATATTGCCAGTACCTGCTTTCATTTCATCAGTGTCTTCTGTTGACAGTAACATTTCAGTGAAGTCTGCAATATCCTTTGAACCGTCCTTTGTTCTTGTTTGTACAGTATGTTACTTTATTGAAATATTGAAAATTACTTCAAAATTAATAATACATGCATTGAAAAGATTAATCTTCACTAAAGGTCAATAAATGGTGTTTGAAAAGAAATCTGTTCATAGCAGCATGTGTCATGGAGACAGAATAGGTTACTAGTTGGGCTTGTTCATCTTAAGTAGGGCAATTCAGTTCTACTTCAATGCATCCTTACAAAGTATTGAACTCCATACGGTTAATTATATGAGACACATTATCCCAGAAGTTTAGGTTTTGTTTGTTTGGCTGTCTATTTGTTCTCAGCATATGACTCAGCTATTGCTCTGGGGCATAGCTCGGTTGCTTAGCAGAGAGATTATATTTTCCATAGTTTAGGTGACATGTATATTCTCTCCTTAAAACAAACATAAACACAACTCATACATAATGTGAATAGGTGATATTTAATAATACACGGATACTTTCCCAGTGTGTACGCCTAAAGTTATGTTAAGATGTTGAATTTACAAATGACAGTTTAATGAAACAATTCGTAGCATATGTAATTGGAAAGCTTCTTGCTATTGTATAAATGGCTGCTAAATTGAGGATTAAATTAAAGGACAACAGTATGTGAAAATAAATCCCCATTTTTAATTAAGGCAAGGGAAAACATGATTTAATAAGTTGCAGTGTGGGGTAGGTAGTGATTAAAATTCAGATGCAGAGAATTATGTTTTAAAGCAAAAACACGTATTTTTAAGTGACTTTACCATTGCAATTTATATTCAAAAGCTCAGATTGTGAATGTTTGACTTTGATAGAACGTGTTCTAATCCAGGAGGCAGTTTGTGGTTTCTTGTTTTCAAAAAATCCTAACATGCAAACAGTGTTGAATAGTACCTTCAGAAAGACAGGAATTCCTCCTGAAGATAGGGCTCAAGAAGTCACCCCAATTTGAGGCCATAAACTAACTAAGCACTACAGTTTCTCCCACTACTACCAAACCAGCATGCACATACACTTATACACATGTGTTCATCTACTTATATACACACATTTCCCCCTATACTCCTCCCACCATAAAAGAGAATGAAGACAATGAATTGTCCTAGACTGAATGGCAGGTCTGTGACAGATAATCTTTGTTTGTTTATTACATTTACACGAACCTTTCTTCCAACAAGCTCAAAGTATTGTACTCTCCTCCCCCTCCACATTCTTTTTACTACTCTATGAGGTAGCTCCAGCTGAGAAAGAGTAGTTGGCCTAAGATTTTTCCCCCTGTGTTTCTTGGTTCATTGGGGACTTGAACCCGAACTTCCTAAAACCCAGTCTAATACTCCCAACCCAAACCACACTGTTAATCCCTTAGTACAGTGGTCCCCAACCTTAGGCCTCCAGATGTTCTTGGACTACAACTCCCAGAAGCCTTCACCACCACCTCTGCTGGCCAAGATTTCTGGGAATTGAAGTCCAAGAACATCTGGAGGCCCAAGGTTGGGGACCACTGCCTTAGTACATAGTGGGGAGTAAAACTGTGTGTGGAAAGAGATATTGGGGGGGGGGGAATGAGATGGCATCGGAGTGTGCAGAGATGGCCCGGCTTCTTCCAGTCCTTTGTGATGTGTTACATTCTGCTGTCTCCTAGCTAGCTCTATGGCTGCAGTACCTGAAGAGCATGGGCAGAGGTGAAGGGGTTGCCTGGCTGGCAGCCACCCGTATGAGGCTCTGGGGAAAGGGGTATTGGATTAGGCTGGATTGGCCACCTGCTTCCCTTTCCTAAGGTGGTGGTGGTGGTGGCGGCGGCACTGCTGCTGCTGCCGCCGCCAGATGTGTGGCCCCTGGCTGGCATGGTACCGTCTCTCCCTCGTTTCTATGGTTCATGAGTGGGTTATGTGCCTGCATGTCTGATGCCAGAGCTGGCTTCCCTTCTTTGCCAACGAAGTCCTCCTCCTGACATGCAGGACACTTGCATGAACGCTTGTCATGCCTGCTCTTCCCCCACCCCAGCCACACACACCCCCGCTTGTTCACTTTATGCTCTGCTTCTTCCAGTTTGTCACCCCCATGGCATCTCCCTTTCTGCCCAGACGGGTGCCTGCCTTCCCCTTCTTCCTCTAAGTGCCACCTCAGACTTTCTGCGGTGACATTGTCAAAGTGCACGTCCTTATAAGCAACTGGGAATTGGCGGGTTTTCACTGTGGTGCTGTCTTTGGCACTCTGATATGTGTTTGCTCTTTTCTGGGTTTCTTGTATATTTCTGCCTGCTGATCAATAAGCAGAATTCTTCATCATCTGTCTGCTGTGGTTCTCTCAGACTGGTGTGTATGTGCAACAGAGAGGGAGGGAGGGATCGTTTCGGGTACTCTGACCGCACCAGATGTACCAGGAGGGGTTGGGCCTTCTAGGCACTGAGAGCAAAAACTATTGCTGCCATGGGTTTCACACCAGCTGCAGAAGGAGTTTGCATCTCAGTGAATTACTACACTGTGCCTTTAACTGCCCTTGCCCTTTTAATTGCACAGCTGTGCTTGACTCTCATTGACTACTAGCTGTACTGCTGGGTGGAGCTTAGAGCTACTGGCTGCCAGCTGTTGATTGGTAGCTTTCAGCACAGTTTCCATGGCGATTGTGCATGGCTTGTGGCTTTTAATTTTTCTCCTCTGTGCTTTTATTTATTTTTTTCTTTGATGAGCTGAAGAAGTCTATCCCTGTGAAGCTCAGAGTAAAATCAGGCTTGAGTTTCACTCCCTGCGCACGCTGGAGCTTGGTGCTTGCCCCATAGCGGCATGCATTATTTCCTCCCAGAAGTTGGGAAAGTTCCCACATTACCTGGCCTGCAAAGGCTAAGCTAGTCAAGATCGCTTCGAGACATCCAGTTGCTAACTGGTGCAGCTGGGCTTCTCTAACTGGGAAGAATAAGGAGTGACCCTAAGAAGGAGGGTGGCTTTTTATATGGGGCTTCCCCCCTCCCATCTGATTGCAGATAGTCAGTGGGCTGCCTTTGCTGTTTCCATTTGGGTCCCAAGTAGACGTGGGAGCTTCATATGCGTATCACGGGGAATGCAAATACATACGAAGCTCAGCACCCCAGAACTGGCCCAGTCCACCCACTGAGCTCCTTGCAGTGCGTGTGTCCAACCACGGCGACATCGTGCCAATCACAGGCACAGTCCCACCCCCTCCGCCCCACCTCTCCCCCTTTCCCACCTCCTCCCCGGAAGCTCCCCATGTCTAATCCCAAGAACCAGGTGAGAGAGATAGGGCTACCTAGAGTAGGAAGTTGATTATATTTTGGAGTGGTGGTTTTTTAATAAGTCTTGTCTCTTGTGTGTTTTTACATTATTGGAGTTGCTTTTATTCTACAACTGTTGCCATCTTTGACTTATATGTAACCAAATCTTTTAATTTTAATAAATTTAATATATTTTATAGACCTGCGTTGGTCTGAAGTGATAAGGGACTTGATACTTGCGAACTCCAGTCCTAGCTGCTTACCAAGTAACTAACCCAGAGCCTGGAGCCTCCGGTCCCTGCAGTTAATAAGGAATCCCAGGATTGGCCTAGGTTGGGGAGTAGCCTGAAGGCCTGCATCCTTGAGAATGAGGAGCGCCCTTAACCAAGGTGGTGCAGTCCTTCTGGTATAAAAGTTTTGAATATCACACTTCCTTCCTGAGGTGGGACAGGTTTGGAGACACCCTGGCCTCAGCAGATCCAGCCTGTTACAGTCAGCCCAGTTAGTTAGGATTATACCCTACTATATAGACAGCACTATATATATAGTGCTGTCTATTAGTATCTGTGAACCACAAGCCAAGCCTCTTTCTTCTTCTTCTTCTTCTTCTTCTTCTTCTTCTTCTTCTTCTTCTTCTTCTTCTTCTTCTTCTTCTTCTTCTTCTCTCTGTCTGTCTCTCTCTCTCTCACACACACACACACACACTATATATATATATATTCTCCAATTATTTGTGCTGTCTCTTTAAAACCAGACTGAAAGGGAGTGACACTGTGGAAATGAATCCAGTTTATCTCTGTATGCAGCTTGAGATATTGTAATTGACATCCACTGACAGAGAATATCTGTGGGTGGTGACAAACTGGGGGAAAAACCCACCATACAACACAGCAGCAGTTGCCAAGGAAAATAAAATGTGCTCTTTTTTTCTCCTCTGAGGGGAGAGCAGTTAACTGCCATATTTCTTACTGATTAACTAGTTATGACTGCTGACAGTGGGAACGCCCCTTTGTATTCTGGCATTTATTTTTTATTGTATCCTGCAAATGCTTTGTCTGCTTTGTTTCAAACCCAAGCCTACACGAGATTTTGGAAATTCATGCTGATTTGAGCATTAATTCTTTGCAATATCTCTGCAGTGAATGTATGAATATATGGCATGACAGACCAGCATGAGGCTGGCTTGATCCCTGCAAGCCAAGGAAAACATCCAATAAAATCCCAACCAGATAGAACTGCTATAGCAAACAGCAAGCAAGACTGAAATGTTGGCCCACTCCTTTGCATAGAGAGAATAGACCAAAGGATGGTTTTTTCACTTTGCAAGTGTACGGGATGCGGGTGGGCTGTTTGCAAAGGAATGCTCCCCCATCCCCAGGATTTTGGCATCTAACCTCAGCTGCTGTTGAAGGATCTTTTTAACTAGTTGGATATCTTTATTTCTTTTTTTTAAAGCCAAAAACTGCTTTGATTTTTTAAAAACTGTGTATCTTTTCATTGGAGCTTGGCTCTTGTTCATTACCTTGAGTGCCATCATGTGACAGAAAGGAAAGGCAGACTTTTAATTAATAAACAAATAACCCCACCCCACCCCCAACTTCCATGGGAATGTTATTTCATTCTCTTTTTTCAGCCTAATAGTAGCTTTATATAAGCAGATTTTCTGTTGTGGCATAGAAGTACTTGTTTCAGAATAGAAAATAATTGTCTACTAGCACAGAATGTTCCTATCCCGTCACACAGGATTCCTTGAACCTCTATTTGCTGATCCAAAGTGGCAGATATAATGCCCATGAACATTACTTCTCTTCTAATTAAGAGAGAGAGAGAGAGAGTACGCAGTCAGCACTGAGAGCAGTGGAATGAGTTGCACTGAGGGCTCTCCTGCTCCAAGCAACCCTTAGGTTTTGCAGGCTGCTCCGTAGAAATCCAGATCCAATGAGATGCCATGGGAAGCCTCCTTCCTGAACCACATTGTAGCCTTGGTGCGGACAATTTTTTGTATCACCACAAAAATGGAACACGGGTTTCCATCCACGGCAGTTGAAAGAACAGCGGAAACCCTGTTGCTTTTTTACGCAGGCAAAAGGTAAACTGTGTAATATTCACATGCTTCTGGCCAGCAATTAATAAATCCTTGCTGAGATTTTTTTAAATCCTTGGCCAGGTCAGTGAGCACAGGGTTCTCAAGAAGTGCAGCAGCAATTCATTAATTGCTGGCTAAAAGTGAGCGAACATTATGCCTTTTACTTATGTAATAACAGGATTTCAAACACAGTTTTCTAAAGCCCCGCCTCCACAGTAAAGTGCAGATGGTACACAGTGGTTGCCATACCCAGCAACTGCTCCATCTGCACCTCCAATCTCCTGCCAAGAGTGGCAAGATTCTGCCAGGAAAGACACCATAGCACTGGGCCCCTTCCAACTGCCCACATTCTGCTTGAGCCCAAAGGGAAGACACATGCTGGGGCAATGGCTGTGCAGGCCATGGACCACAGGCTGTAGGCAGAGAGCTGGGCCATTCTGACCCTGTCCCCTAACCCCTCTCTGCGACTGCAATGGGATTCTGCTCCCTTGGACTGCTGGTGTGAGGGATAGACCCTACAAACTCCTCTTTACCCTCCATCCCAACCAGCCTTCCCTCAACTCTTGTCTGCAAACAACCCACAATTCTCACTCATATTGGGTAATGACACAGCAGCAGCACTGCCCAGACTAACACTCTCAGTGTCACATCTTTCAGGGGGTAGCTGAGTTTGTGGGGTACTCCAAGAGAGAGCTTCCTCCTGGTTGCAGAGCAGTTCCCTTGGTCAGGGAACTTTTTTTACCTTTTACCCCCCCAAAAATTTATACACGCCGACATTACCCCCTTGATTTGAAAGGAAGGAAATCATGCATTATTTGAATCCAAAATATTATTGAATCTACACAGGCTGTGTACTGAACTAGCAGGATATATCATCAGTATCAATGGCTGCCAGGCTATGTACAGTGGTGCCTCGCTTAATGAGCGCACCGTACAATGACGAAATCGCATAGCGATCCCTTTTTTGGGATCGCTAATGCGATCGCTCAATGTTTTTTTAATAGGGCAAAATTCGCTTTGCGAAGACCGGTAAGCGTTTCGCTTACCGATCTTCGCAAAACGAAGCCCGACAATCAGCTGTTAGGCGGACAAAATGGCCGCCGGAAGCCCGGAAATGGCCCAAAATGGCCGCGCGCAGCGTTTTCGCGCCCTCGTTAAGCGAGGGGAGGGTGCGAAAATGGCTGCCGGCCATTAAGAAGCATCGCTGAACGGTGAGTATTCGGCCCATTTGGAATGCATAAAACAATGGAATTCCCTGCCCTGTTCAACGATGCTTCAGCATAGCGAAGGTTAATCCGGAACGGATTAACCTCGCTATGCGAGGCACCACTGTACTAAACTAGCAGGATGCACCAAATTTAATAAAGACGTGCACTATTTTTGCTAGAACATATTGCACTCCAGCCATGGGGTGGTATAGGGAGTAGTAAGGTGTCCAACGTGTCTAGCAAGTTGCATTAAATTTTTGCTAGCTCACAGAGAATTTAATCATCATCAAAGGCTGCCAGAGTGGTGCTAGCAATGATATGCTTGCTAGAGACAGCCAATGCAGAGTTGGGGGGGGGGGACTTTTCCTACCACTTTAATCATTTTATGTGTGGTGTGCGAAAAGGAACAAACCAGGCTAAAGGTCATTTCACCAACCCTGGTGCCACAGCCCAGTATCAAAGGACCAGTGCGCTATTTTTTATCATCATAAATGGAAAACTCAGCAGTGGCCAGAGGATTGGAAAAGATCAGTCTACATCCCAATCCCAAAGAAGGGGAGTGCCAAAGAATGCTCCAACTGTTGTACAATTGCACCCATTTCACAAGGTAGAAAGGTTATGCTCAAAATCCTACAAGGTAGGCTCTGCTCATTACCCCCAGAATTTTCATTTTTACCCCATTTGGGGTAATTTACCCCTGTTCCCAGACCACTGTCTTGGAGACAGAAGGGGTTCAGCCAACCCCTCAGGTGTGAAGTCCACCCTGAGGGGCATCTCATCCGAAGGAGGCAGGCCAGCAACTCCTCTGTGGGGAGCCCTGCTAGTGCTTCCATGACGGCAGGAGGACATGGGTATGGCTGCTGAAGTGCAGGTGGTTCCCCTCCATTGACATGCTCACTGGGAGGGCGACCATGCTGATTTTCCAGTGTTCTGTCTGCTGGTCCTGGAAGTGGCTCGGGAAGACAAATAGACTCCTCTCCACTAGCATCCCTTGAAAGGCCAGGATGATCTGGAAGAGGAGAATGAATACAAATGGAAATGATCAGCACATGCTGTGACAACCCCAGACCTACTGGGATATGCCACACTCTAACTAAGCTGCCACCAACCATTCCCTATAAGAAGTCACACAGACCAGGGATGGATTTTTAACAAACAAAGGAATAAGGTTTATTTAAATAACACACAGGGAAAATAAAATGATCAAGTGAATAAGATACAGTAACGTGGCTTAGTCTCAATCCTACATACAACAGTTTGGTTCACACAGAACACTGTAAAATAAAGCACAGACCCTGAACCTATCAGTTCTGGCTAACCATAAAGGGACCTGAACCTATCAGGTAGGTACTGACTGACACACAGTTGTACCCTGTCTGACACACAGACTCCCACACCAGCTTCTTCTTTCCCAGCTTCTCCTTCTAAACTTCTCCACACAAGCTCCACATATATATACAGTACAGCCCCTCCTCCTGATGTCCCGCCTTCCACTCCCCATAGGATGGAACTTTCCCTCCAAACCCATGACAGACAGGTAACATCAGTGCTGTATGTAACACCTCCCCTCTTTATAAGTTGTTTTGTAGGGGGAAAGCTAAAGTGCTTTTCTCCAAAAAACAACCTGGATCCAAAACACACAAAAACAGTTATACATTAACATACAATACCATACTTACTTATACTTACACTCTAAGTTAAACATATCAATTAGGCATTTAAACAATAACATTTACAATACATTAAGTCACCTTTATTGATACAAACCAAGTATGTTTAATAAACAGGTACATTTAACTTTTTGGTCACCAAAATATATACATAGTCCATGTTCCTTCGCCGTCTTCATTCTTGTCTTCTTGACAAGGCGTCAGCAACACAGTTCACTGACCCTCTGACCACCTTCACTTCAAAGTCATAGTCTTGCAGGTTTAAAGCCCACCTCATAAGTTTACTATTGTGGGTTTTCATTGTCTTTAACCACTGCAGTGGTGAGTGGTCAGTGCACAGAACAAAATGTCTTCCCCAGATGTAAGGCTTGGCCTTCTGGATCGCGTAGACTATGGCCAGGCACTCCTTTTCCACTGTTGCCAAATGTCTCTCACCTTTCTGGAGTTTCCTACTCAGGTAGGACACTGGATGCTGGTCACCATTTTCATCCTCCTGGCAAAGAACTGCTCCTACCCCGCTGTTAGACGCATCGGTGTAGATGATGAACTCCCGGTCGAAGTCTGGAGCACGCAGCACTGGATAGTTGATGAGGGCCTCCTTCAACCTCTGGAACGCCTCCTCACAGTCGCTGGTCCACGGGATGCGGTCATCAGTCTTCTTCCGCGTCAGATCGGTCAGCGGAGCCGCAATCTCGCTAAACCTCGGGATGAACTTTCTGTAGTAGCCCACCAACCCAAGAAATGATTTGACTTTTTTCTTGGTGTTGGGTCTGGGCCAATCACGAACTGCTTCTATCTTGGCCTCGAGGGGTTTTATCACTCCTCCCCCTACTATGTGACCCAAGTATTTTATTTCTGGGCTACCCAGCTGCAGTTTGTTCTCTTTGCAGGGCCTAGGCCAAAGCACTTCCTCCCCTGGGTTAAAGTGCCTCTCCCTGCCTTCCTGGTCATCCCAAGCTTTCTTTCTGACCTTTGGAGCTTGCAGGGTCTCTGCTGCTAGCTCTAGGTTTCTCTTTAGGTCATTCATCAAGGTGTCTATATATGTCACCACGTCCTGTGGGTCATCCTGGGTGATCTGCTCCCAATTTTGTTTGATCAAATCAAGGGGCCCTTTCACCCTCCTCCCAAACAAAAGTTCAAACGGACTGAACCCGGTACTGGCTTGTGGCACTGATCGATAAGCAAACAAAAGGGATTGCAGCTTCTGGTCCCAATTGTTTGGATTCTCTGCCAAGTAAGCCCTAATCATGCGCATTAGAGTCCCATTGAACTTCTCAGTTAACCCATTACTTTCAGGGTGATAGGCAGTGGTTTCCTTGTGCTTAATTCCACAGATTTGCCATAACCGTTTCATGAGCTTTGATGTAAACGATGCGCCCAAATCTGTGATTATTTCTGAGGCAAATCCCATCCTGGACATATACCCCACCAAGGCATCTGCCACTGTGTTAGTTTCAATGTTAGTCAAGGGTATGGCTTCGGGGTACCTTGTGGCATGGTCCACAATGGTGAGAATGAACCTGTTCCCCCTCTTTGTGGCCTTGGGCAAAGGTCCCACAATATCCACCCTTATACATTTGAACGGAGTGTCAATCACAGGCAAAGGGCACAACTTTGCTTTGGTCCTGTCACGGTTATTCCCCTGCCTCTGACACACATCACATTGTTTACAGAACTCCTTGATCTGCTTCCCTATTTCAGGCCAGTAAAAATTCTGTGTGATTCTCTGCTGTGTTTTGTTCACCCCTAAGTGCGCAGCAAACATGTCAGAGTGCCCCCTTTGTAAGATCATGGGGCGATACTTTTCAGGTACCACTAGCTGACTTCTGATCCCATCTCCCCCTTTTGAGATATTCCTCAGGGTCTCTCTATATAAAATTCCCTTTTCCTCACGAAATCTCACTGGGGTTTCAGGTGTTAGCTGGGCGTCTGTCACCTTTTCAAAACACTTTTGGAGAGTGGCGTCTGCTTTTTGCTCTTGGCCAAATCGGCTGTCTGTGGTTAAGGTTTCCACCACAGCTTCTGAACTCCCCTCATCTGCTTCCGTCTCGGGCTCTCCAGTACCCCCCTGAACTGTCCCCGTGGTAGCATGTGAGCGTGTAATCACTAGCACCCGTTTCACATGTTCAGCCAGGTCATTTCCCACGAGCACGGCTGCTGGCAGAGTCGATGAAATCGCTAGCCACCAAACTCCCCTCCAGCCTTGAAAGCTCACAGGTACCTCAGCTACTGGCAATGAGATCACCTGCCCCTCAATCCCTGCCACCTTTAGGCTCTCATTTGGGATTATATACTCCCTAGGAATAATATCTGGATGGCACAGGGTCACCTGGGAACAAGTATCCCTTAACCCCCTATACTGATGGTCAAGTATTCCTACGTCCACCCCTGCGGTTTCAAACAACTGTGAATCTGTTCTCACTAGCAAGCAGCGCTTGACCTCCACAAGAGGACCATTTTCCCCAGCCTGATCAGCAGATGTAACTGTTCCAGATTGAGTAGCCATGGCAAGAGGCTCCCTCAGTGGCAAAGAGCTTTGCTCTTTCTGGACACAGAACACAGCTTTTGGCTTGGTTCCACTCAAATCATGAGGCACATTTCCTTTTAGCTGCTTTAATTTCTCACACTCTGAGATTAGATGGCCCTTTCCTTGACAGAAATAACATTTTCTGCTGTACTTGGAGTCTTTCTCATCTGGTTTTGGTTTTCCCTCCAAAATCTGAGGTCTTTGTGGCTTCATGTCTGAGGGCTTCCCTTCACCATGGGGCCCTCCCACTTGCTGGTTTTTCCCTGGTCCCTGAGAGTACTTGCTGTAGGTTTCTTTGGGTTTGCTTATAGATTTCCCCTCACCTAAGGGCTTTCTTATTTGGGAAATAAAATCTGCGATCTCTGCCGCTTCTGCCACAGATTTCGGTTTCCTCTCCCTCACCTGGAACTTCAGTTCCCCATGCAGGACTGAATAAAACTGTTCCAGCGCTATCAGGTCTTTGAGCTGCTGGAAGGTCTCTGTCCCCTCCTGAGATAGCCATTTCTCTAGCAGCCTCACCAGTTGGGCCCCCACTTGGGTAAAAGTCTGCTCTGGTTTCTTTGTGAGTGACCTGAATCTCTGCCTCAGCTGTTCCGCATTTATCCCATGTCTGGCAAACACCAGTTTTTTAAACTCAGCGAAATCTTTTAGCAGTTCCTCTGGCATCTCTGCATAGACTTCTGCCAGGCTGCCACTGATTAAAGATCGCATAATGGTCATCTTCTCAGTTTCCCTTACTGAGAAGTCCACAAACGCTCTTTCCACGAGGGAAAAGAACACCTCAGGGCAATCTCCCTTGTGGTACACAGGGAATTTCTTCAGGTCAGTTTTAGACAATTGGCCCACCTCAGAATCTCTATTGTTATTATTGTTCTGGTTCATCATTTCCAATTTTCTTAACTCAAACACCATCCTTTCCTTTTCCAGAGCAATTTTCTCTCTCTCCCTCTCCATTTCCATTCTCTCTCTCTCTAATCTTTCTTCTCTTTCCATTCTCTCTATTTCAAATTGCCTTTGTTTCTCTCTTTCCTTGTCCTCCATTTCCCTCACCCTCAGTTCATGCTGTTGGGCTAGGAGCATTTTTCTGAGTTCTGGGTTCTGTTCTCCCGTGCTCTCATCCTGCACTGAGCCAAATTCTTCCTCAGAACCTTGGTCCACCTGTGGGTCTTTCACTTCACCCATTTCCGCCATTTGGCTTCGAGTCAAGGGCATAATCCCCCCCCCCCCCAGAACAGGCTGCTTTCAAAAGTCAAGCCTCAAAATAAAGCGACCACTTTTTTTTTCCTTTTGCCTCAGAAACAGCCTTCTATAGATTGCTGCTGTTCCTTCAGCACTAACTTGCAACTGTTGCCAGCCAGAATCCAACCCCCCTCTGCTAGGCCTCTCAGCAGACAGGCTAGATCACTGCTACTTCACTCAGCTTTGCCTCAGCCTTTTCCCGCCAAAACAGGTTGCCTCAGAGCTCCCTAATCTAGTCCCACCAATCTGAGGTTACACGTTCTTCCACTAGCCTATCTCCCCGTGAGGTAAGCCTAGAAGATTACCTACGCACTCTCAGATTGTCCCTGACTAGACCCCCCTTGCTCTGGGCACACTTGCCAAGGCTTTGCTGGACCACTGGACAACTGGACCAGTCGTATCCCACACGCTGGACACCAATCAATGTGACAACCCCAGACCTACTGGGATATGCCACACTCTAACTAAGCTGCCACCAACCATTCCCTATAAGAAGTCACACAGACCAGGGATGGATTTTTAACAAACAAAGGAATAAGGTTTATTTAAATAACACACAGGGAAAATAAAATGATCAAGTGAATAAGATACAGTAACGTGGCTTAGTCTCAATCCTACATACAACAGTTTGGTTCACACAGAACACTGTAAAGTAAAGCACAGACCCTGAACCTATCAGTTCTGGCTAACCATAAAGGGACCTGAACCTATCAGGTAGGTACTGACTGACACACAGTTGTACCCTGTCTGACACACAGACTCCCACACCAGCTTCTTCTTTCCCAGCTTCTCCTTCTAAACTTCTCCACACAAGCTCCACATATATATACAGTACAGCCCCTCCTCCTGATGTCCCGCCTTCCACTCCCCATAGGATGGAACTTTCCCTCCAAACCCATGACAGACAGGTAACATCAGTGCTGTATGTAACACATGCCAGGAAGAGATATTTCCTCCCTCCTCACTCAACTAAGTTGAGGGATGATCTCTGGAACATGTTGTTCTGGAAGCAATGCCTTCAAATTATTTCCTTACATGAGTCCACCTGATTGCTCCTTGCCACTCCCTACATGTGGTCACCCCCCCCTTTTGTTGGATGGCCTCATGTTGCTCCTTCCTTCCATCCCTCCCTTCCTTGTATCTCATAATCAGTGGCGGAGATACTGGCTAGAACTGTGCAGGGTTGAGCTTTGGGCAACAATTCGTAGGCTGTGCTTTCCAGTGGTCGTAGGTGCTGTAGTTAAACTGATACAACTCTGTATAGTTTAAGGTCTGGCCCTTCCAGTGTCCATCTCCCAACCCTCTTTCTTGATTGGGTAATGTTCAGTGGCTGCACTTGGGCTCTTCCTTCCCTTCTTGCTCCTGACTGAGCAGCCAGCTTGAGTTCCTCCCACCCCAGTCACTCGACTCATGATTGGAGGTCTAGCTTGAATCTTTCCCACTAGCATCATGTCCCCCCCCCCCCCCGGTCTCATGGTTGAGCGGCAAGACCTTCTACATTTGTCTTCACTTTCCTTTCCCTCCTGCCACTTGAAGGCAACCCATGGTTTCATTCCCATATGTTCCTTCCCGCCCTTCTCTTTAGACTATGAATGAAGATGAGGTGGGTTCCTCCTTTTTCCTGCAACATCCTTCTTGTGCTGGCCTAAGGGGTGTTGTGTCTGAGCTGAGTGTGGCTTGGACTGAGTGTACAGTGGTGCCTCGACTTACAAACTTAATCTGTATGGGAATGGTGTTCATCAGTCAAAATGTTCGTAAGTCAGAGTACCATTTCCCATAGGAATGCATTGAAAACCGATTAATCCGTTCCAGCTGAAGAAAAAAAATCACCAAAAATTAAAAAGAACACAGCAAGCCCAATCGGAAGGTACTCCGTTGCTGAGGTTTAAGAAGAAAAAAACCCTCCAGAAACAAACACTGAAGCCACCTCTGTTGCTGAGGTTTAGGAAGAAGAAGAAAAAACTCCAAAAACAAACTGTAAAGCCACCAACAACATAGCACAGAAACATACCCGTCCCAGCCAAAACCCACCCAGAACAGTTTTTTAAAAGGAGAAAACAGCAGCTTACCTCCCTGCAGACAAACACACACACACACACACACACACACACACACACTGAAGCAGAAGGAGACTCTCCCAAGCAAGCCTCTGACACAACGACACACCCTCTAACTGCCGAAAGTGAAAGACCCCTACAGTTAGAAATTTGAATTTCCTGTCTTTTTGCCCTGCCTTTTTTCCGTTCATAAGTGGAAGCTCCGTTCCGAAGTCAAAGCAAAATGTTGTGCCTGGAGCTGTTCGTAAGTTGAAATGTTTGTAAGTAGGGATGTTCGTAAGTTGAGGCACTACTGTAGCTCCCCCCTGTAGCTGCCCCTCATCTGCTCCTCCCCTTCCCCGCCTCTTCTTCAGCTCTCAAGCCAGCTGATTCTATGCTGGCACAAAGTGCCACAGACCTGGGATCAGCCAGGACAAGGACAGTTGTGCCAGCTCAAACCTTCATGCCCATTCCAAACCCACCACAGCCACCCTATTTTGGAGTATGGATTGCATCTTAATTCAGCAACACGAATTTTTCTTTGGTCCCTTGGCTTTTTTTTAAAGTGTCATTTCGCAGATTCTCTGTCTCTCCAGGCACTTACGCTAGACTTTCAATAATCTTTCAAATAAAAATGTTTCCTCCCTACTCCTTAAGCATCTCTCCCCATCCTTCATTTCCACCATTAATAAAAACAATAAATCATCTGAGTTAGGAAGAATGCTGTAAAACTCTACAACATCCTCGCAAAATAAATCTTCATTATTTCTTCTGAAATAGATTCGTGCGCCCCCCCCCTCTCATCCTCTGTTGTCTTCTGACTGTGAGAATGTGGCCACACAGAAGATATGAAAAATTGATCACCCCTAAGAAATACATTACCATCTTTTTTTTACTGCCATTCCCCCACACCCTGCTATCCTGAATAATATTTATGGGGTGGGGGAGGAATAAGAGACATTCATCAAGGCCAGTCCTCCCATCCTTTAAACACTAAGCACTGTTTAAGTTAGTCGTCAACAAGAAGTTATAAATTGTAAGACAAGGATGACAGTAAAGGACCTCCACTCTTGGACCTGGATCCTGATTAGGCTTTCAGCCCTTCATAGAGGGAACAGGGGGTCCACAGAGGGACCTCTGGCAGAAGGAGGATTCCTCTTTTTTCCCCCTTTAGGAAAAGCAATATTTGCTGATTCTTCTCTGTCTGCACCCTTAATTTACTCCCCAGTGTCCCCCAGTCTTTTGGGGAAGGGCACACTGGACTGTGGGAAGACAGGGGATCAAGTTGAAAGGTACCTCTCTTTTCCAGAAGCATATCGTATCATGACTTTCCACAAACACATGTTAGCAGTGCTGGAGGTGTAGTAACTCATCACAACTCTGCCTCCCAGGAAACACCATACTTATCTTGTCATTGCGATACACTTTGTTTGTCATCATGCATAGTTTTCTTCTAAAAACTGAGCCATAAACCAGGATTCAGAGCTTCAGATCAGATCCAGCTTTTGCTGTGAATTCATTCGCTTTAGGCCAGAGGGGACAAAGTGTGGGCCCTCCAATGATGTTGGACTGCATCTCCCAGCATCCCTCAGCATTAGCTACGCTAGGTAGAGTGGATGTTCACAGCATTCACTTTGTGCCAAAGAAATGCTGACAAACAAGCTGATTCTGGCATTGCATCGTGGACTAGGATGCGACTCACAACCATGCAGGGGTAGATCCAAATTTCATCACACTTGGCTGAAATCAATGGGACTACAATACAGATTGGGGACGTGGTGGCGCTGTGGGCTAAACCGCAGAAGCCTGTGCTGCAGGGTCAGAAGATCCGGCAGTCATAAGATCGAATCCACGCAACGGAATGAGCACCCGTCGCTTGTCCCAGCTCCCGCCAACCTAGCGGTTCGAAAGCATGCAAATGCAAGTAGATAAATAGGGACCACCTCGGTGGGAAGGTAAACAGCGTTCCGTGTCTAAATCACACTGGCCATGTGACCATGGAAAGATTGTCTTCGGGCAAACGCTGGCTCTATGGCTTGAAGAGCGGGATGAGCGCCGCCCCCTAAAGTCGGACACGACTGGACAAAAATTGTCAAGGGGAACCTTTACCTTTTTTACAATACAGATGATTGGCTTGAGCCATTAGTTTCACTGGGATTACTCTAAGCATCACTAAATCAACAATAACAATACCTTTTGGGGGGGGGGGTATGAATAGAATAAATAAATAAAATAAATAAATAAATGTTAAGATCATTGAAGATGCCTTTCCCTCAGTCCCACTACCTTCACAGGTGCATTTGGTGGGGACATGGGAGAGAGTCTTCTCTGCCACCACTCCCAGACTCTGGAACTCCCTCCCACAGGAGGCCAGATTGGCTCCATCTTTGCTGTCCTTCCACAAAGACCTTCCTCTTCAGGCAAGGTTTCCCTCAGTGACCAGCTATCTAAGAGGGTTTTTAAAATGTATTATTGTGTCTCACTGCTTTGAATGGATTTTTGATGTTTATTTTGTTTCCTGTTTTAGTGTGATATTTGTTTGATTCTTTTGTAATGTTTATATACTTACTGTTTTTAGCTTTTAAATGTGGTCTTCTACTGATGTAAGCCATCTTGGGTTTTTTCAAGGAAAAAGGCAGAATACTGTAGATATATTTTAAATAAATAATAAAATAAATACTGAAGGAGCTATCCCTGAATACCAGAAGTCCATAATATTGATGATTGTTTTCTTATTCTGAAAGTGTGATAAAGGTTAAAGATTTTGCAGTTTTGAAAGTTATCTCTACAAAATGTGCAGGCAAATAATTACTAATTCGTTAATGAAGCAAATTCATTACTAATAATAGTAAATTGATACTATGAGTTATATTTTGTTATGATGACAAATTATATTAATATATAAAGTCTGTCTCCTACAGTCTGCTCAAATATGCAGTAGATTTCAGAACAATCTGGAAAAAAGCCACCTAAGTACAATTTTTCCATCCATCATTCAGTGTAATTTTCCTATACATTATTAGGTTATGATAGACATCAGGGGAAGACACCTCCAAAAATGACTGTCATATGATCCTGCCTCTGAAGTGAATGGGAGGAACGTACCCATTACAGGGGAAGGTGGGTAGGTCCTGCTCCATCCACTCTTAATTTGTGTATGCTTACACAGTAGTGTGGGACATGGTGGCACTGCGAGTTAAACCGCAGACGCCTCTGTGCTGCAGGGTCATAAGATTGAATCCACATGGAGGAGTGAGCTCCCATCGCTTTGTCCCAGCTCCTGCCAACCTAGCAGTTTGAAAGCATGTAAGTGCAAGTAGATAAATAGGTACCACCTCAGTGGTAAGGTAACGGCGTTCCGTGTCTAGTCGCACTGGCCACATGACCACGGAAATTGTCTACAGACAAAACGCTGGCTCTACGGCTTGGAAACAGGGATGAGCACCGCCCCCTAGAGTCGGACACGACTGGACTAAATATCAAGGGGAACCTTTACTTTTACTTTACACAGTAGTCCTTTCTTTCATGAATGTGTGTGAGACTCAGGAGGGCAAACTGTAATTTTGGCTGCAGAACCTACCAGAAATCTGGTAGGTTTTGGTATGACCAGGTGGTGCTCTCCAGGAACCAAAATTCCACAAAGCCATACAGTTGGACTTATGGACCAGTCCTGTAAGGCAGAACTGCCACCACAAACACTTCAAGTGAGAACCTTCTCAGTAGAGGGCGAAGGACAGGGTTGGATTTAGAACCACAGATCCCAGTTCAATAGCTAAGCCTTTATGTGCAGAAGATTTTATAAGCTGGATGGTAAAAGGCAAAGAGTTAAAAAACAACAACAACTCAACAATATCAAAAAGCAAGTTGAGATAAGCTGGAGGAAAACCATGAGGTGATGAGAAAGGGAACTTCTCTACTTAATACTTACTATCCACATAGAGGACTGTGTAGCTTCAGACCTTACACAGAGCTCAACCCTACTGGAATACTATGCAAATGAGCATGGTGCTCTTCTAAGAGCACTCTCGTAAGCCCCAGAAAGTAACTTTTAACCTCGTCAATCAAAGTCTCAGCCTCTTCCATGCTGGTAGGCAACCAGGCCTCCTCCTTCTCTGAAGCTTCAGGGAGGCAGTTTCTCTCTATCCTCATCCTAGCACCTAGGTGAAATCATTTCTGGAATTAATGCTGTATCTGGCAAGCTTTGAGGACTCTTCTCGGGCAATAAGATGTTTCCTATCCTTGTTGCTGGGCAAAATATTACGGAGAACAGTCATGAACCATTTCCCCTATGACTCAGGCCTGATTCTACAATGGACCTCAAGTCTTAGGTTACCCTGCTTCTCTGTTTCTTGGCAGTGTTGCAACGAGTCAAAGGGAGCGAACGCAAGGGCTTCTGCCCCTAGGGCTTTTAGCCTGGGGATTGCAGCTTGGGACCATGATGCAAGAGTTGCCTTTAAGGGAGAGCAGCAGATGAGAATTCAGTATGCCTTGAAGAAAGTAGTTAGAAACATGTTTTGTCATCATCTTAGGCTCCGGGATCCTACAGAAAATTGAGTGAAGTAAGCTCATCTTAAGAACTGTTCCAAGGTAGTTCAAAATGCTGTGATGACTGCCCATATGGACAGCTTTAAAACGAGACTGGCCAGATCCATGGAAGATAAGTGGCTACTCCTTATGACAGATATAGATTCCCTCTGGTGCCTGCCATTCAGCAGTATGCCTCTGGATACCAATTGCTAGGGGACAACTGTGACACCCGTACCCCAGGTCGTGAGGTGATGTTGGGAGTGCCGTCTCGCCCTAGAGCCTCCGTAGGCACCCAGACAGCTCCCATGCCTTTCCCACCCCGGATGCTACATCAGGCTGTGGACACCTTGGATTTAGAACGGGGACTGAAGGGGTTAACAATATCTACCCATACTCCCCTGGTTTGGGTGGGAAAGGGATGGAAAGATCCAGAGGAGGGAGCTGTGGGAGAGGTCAGTCGCAGGAGGGACGTTGAAGAGGGCGGATGGGAATGGGTGTCCATCCAGGACCCTTGGACTGGCAAGGGGGAACAGGTGCGTCTCACTAAGCGAGAGGCGGAGGAAAGGAGAAGGAGGGAAATGACAGTACGACCCTCATACTGGGGAGAAAGGGAGACTAGAGAGTGGCGGCGCAAGTTAGCTGAGGAGAAGAAGAGAGTAGAGAAAGAGAGAGAGGAAAAGAGAATATGGCATCTGGAGGAGCTGAGGAAACTGGGTTATTACCAGGACCCTGGGATGTCACCGGGGCAGAGAACCATGCACCCTGGGGATATACAGGGCACGAAGAGACAACCCCCCTATTAACAACGGACCCGGATGACATCGAATCCGAAGAACCCTCCCGGGTTCAGGCTGGCCCATGGGCGTCGAGGTCAAGTAACCCGTTTGACGAAGATTGGGTGCCCCTGTACGAGCCGTTGCTTCCACAGGAGAAGTTCGTTCCCAAGCTGATAGACATTTCTATTCCCTTACCCCAGTTAATAAATGAAGACAAGTTGTTTGGTTTAAAAACGTCTCCTGTTTTATTTGGTTCGGGGGAGGTGAAGAATAACGGACCCTCACAACAACATCATGACAGTGCTAATGAACTCATGCTTGTGGTTTTCCTGCAGGCAGCATCTTGGTCACTATGTGAATATGGTGAATATGGACTTTGGTCTGGTCATAGCTTAAATAATAAAACTGTATTTTTCTGTTTATATGACACCCCCATTTATAAGATGCCCCCCCACTTTTCTAACCCCAAAATTAAGAAATCTTAACTTAGCTTTGAGTATTCAGCCTCTGGGCTCAGAACACTCGGACATTGTGAGTCCCTCTTGAATTTGAGCCTACAGGCTCCACCTCCAATGAGGTGTGTTCCGATTGGCTTGTTTGGCATCAGCAGGTATCAGTTCCATAAAGCTTGTGATTGGAGGAAGCTTAGTTTCCCGACTGTAGGAAGCTAAGCTCTGTGATTGAAGGAAGCCTGTTTACAGAGGCAAGGTACGGGCAGTTCTGTTTTTTCCTCAGCTTACTTCCGTGGATAAGACACCCCTCAATGTTTAGTGTAATGATTTTAGGAAAAAGTAGTGTCTCGTACAAGGAAAAATATGGTAATTGTGTGGCGTCAAGTCAATTCTGACTTATGGCAACTCTTTCCAGGGTTTTATAGCTAAGAGAGTACTCGGTAGTGGTTTACCATTCCCTTCTTCTGTGGGCATCCTGTTCAGCTTGTCCAAAGCCACCCAGGCTGGCTCTTCTCTTCAGAACTTCGGTCTCCTTATATCCATAATTCTCGATGCAAACTGTGACCCTGAACCATATTGTTGGGTTGTTATGAGCTGTCATATCACTTCTAACATATGGCAACCCTATGAATTAGTGATTCCCAAAAAGTTCTATTATTAATAACCTCTGAACAATAGGAAACAGAATAGAGGTCGGGGCCACCTCGGCAGTGGCACCAACGTGCTGGAATTGGCTCCCAATAGAGCTGCACCTGGCTCCTTCCCTCTCTATTTTTTTGGAGGCTGCTGAAGGTGTTGCTCTTCCATGAGGGTTTTGAATACAGCCTCATCCATTTGCTTCTTGCCCTGCTGCCTTATTTGGAAATGCTGTACCATCATGGCTTAGCGCTGACTTGTTTGTCTGTCTATTGTATGTTTTCGGATTGTATTATTTTGTTTTGTTTTGTCATATTCCTGTTGGATTTTATGTTGTTAACGGTCGGGCCTAGTTTGAAAGCTGGAGACCTGGCCATGCCTCCCAGTAATGGGGAGCCAAAAAATGACATGTATCTATGTGGTCTCCAGTGGACTGCCAATCCTGGGTGAACCCCAGTCACAAGCTGGGAATAGTGTAGTTCACATCTGGAGGTATTTGGGTCTTCCAGTGTTTTGGATCCATTCCCCATGCTGTGTGAGGGATCCTGCTGCTGTAACTAATATAATTCCAGCATTTTTATTCAAAATAATGGTCTATGCATGTTTGTATAGTTCATTGTTCCTGCAGCCTTGGGGCCCACTCAGCTTTAGGCACAGAAAGAGAATATTGTGTAGGATGTGCTTCTCCTATAGGCCTTCCTTGATTTATTCTCAAGCAATAACAAAATGAAATGAACAAGACAGGGATGTCTATGAGTGTAAATTAATTTTAAAGCTCTTCGACTGAGATGGCTGCCAACTAGAGAATTATATGATCTGCCTTTGTAAAAAGCAACAAAGGATCCCTAGTGGACTTCTCAAGACTTCTGCAAAGACGGCAGTTCCTTTGGGCTGAAAGGAAATCTTGGCACTAATCCTGTTTACATTGCAGCCCTGCACAAGGCTACTCTGAGGTAAATTTTAAAGGAATTTGTTCCAGGTAGGGTGCATATGATTACAGGATGAAAAAAAAAAAGATATTTGGTAGTGTAGATGTGCTCTGTTAAAACACATTGGTCCTATGCATGGTGGTGGTTAGCCCCCATCCCCCAAATGATCTCAAAAAGTGTATTGTACTCTTTGAGATTTCCAAATACTTTTAGAGCAATATAACCAGTTGCTGTCTCTGAGATAAAACACAGAATATCCATATAACTCAGCAGTATTCTGGAAGGTGTTCCATTTTAAATTATTGGGAATAAAGTGAAGTAAACATGTGCTTTTCAACTGTCCAAATGTTTGAAGACAAAAATCTATTTCTTTGAAGCCAGTTGTCATTAAATGTTCTCCTTTTTAGCATCATGACAGAATCTATGCCACAGATAAAGTTAAAAGTAATTTATTATCTTTTTTCTGTTATGTTACACTTTGTTTTCCTTCTTTCTTTCCTTCCCAGAAGAGGTCTCTTAAAGCTTCCATAGATATAAAGGAAATTAAAACAACAACAACAAACCAATAATTTTGTTTTTCCTGGCTTTGGAAGCAGTTTGTTAGTAAGAAAAGGACTCACTCAATATGGTTATTGTGGGTTTTTCAGGCTCTTTGGCCGTGTTCTGAAGGTTGTTCTTCCTAACGTTTCACCAGTCTCCGTGGCCGGCATCATCAGAGGACAGCACTCAATATTTGTTTTACTGTCTTCTTCCTGTAAATGTAATTAACATATTTAAGAAGCACAGAGTGTCAAAAAGGAGTCTGGACAGCCCCTGCTTTGCCTTTTATATCACAAGCAGCAGTTGTGTGAATATGATCACTTGATTTGTAGGGTTGGTTCATATGCAGCCTTGGTCTGCCTTGGCAAACTGCCTCCTCGGGATTATGCAAGTCTGGTTCAAGGTTTATGGGTGGCCTTGGGCTCATATGTCCTTGCAGAATAGATATTTTATACTATGACTCATAGAATTCACATGCTAAGCGGATGTTTTACTCCAAGGGCCAGATCCTGTTAAATTGAACAGGTTGTGCAACAGTCTTTTGCACAAGTAGTTCATAATTTTAAAAGACTGTGGAAGGAGGTATGTAGTACTTCCTTGCCAAAGCAGGAGCAGGTTATATTTCTAATAGTGGCATCGCCAGCTGTATGGAACTCTTCTTTGTATATATAGTGTTTTATAAAGTGTTACAAATATAGTGGTCTATAAAAAGCTAACTGTGGCTAATTTTGCATAATAATAATTTCATCTGATACTTTAATAGCAGTTGTTCTGCTCTGCACTTTTCATTTCAGCATTGCAGAGTCAAAAATTCATCGATTCACCTTTCGTTTCATTTATATTGTGCCTTCATTTTGTGGATCTTATTCCCAGTTTATCTACTATAATTTAAAAATAAATTAATTTCAATTTATCTTCAAATTAATTTCACCTGTGGATAGCCTCAGTTCATCTCTTGTTACACTTTCTTTGTTTCATCTCTAGTTATACTTTCCACTCACTGGAGCAAAAAAAGATTTTGAGACTTTGATCTGAATATGTATTAAATATAAATGTTGTATAGTCAAAAGTAAAATGGCTAATATAACCTGAGTCTTATACTATACTAAGTGGATTCAGGTGGGTATCAGGGTTTAAGACTTGATGTTGTACAGCTGGAGAAAATGATGTAACCTTATGTAAGTGAAAAATGAAGTAATGTATTTTCTGATTCGTCCCAAGAATGTATAAAAGGCATGTGTAATGGGGACATCTTCTTTTTCGTGGTCTCTGTGAATGCACACATATGGGTATTGTCTGCTCCTGTGCTGACTCTCTCGGAAGATTCTAGAGCTAAAAGTAACAATTTTATAGTGTGATCCTCCATGAGGCATATGCTCCTCCCACTGACCATCTTCCTCTGTTCCTTTTTTCCGCCAAGCTGTAAGGTTCTCAGGAAACTAGAGCACTTCGCTTTGGCCTTTAGGCTGTTTTTTCTAGGCTCTTTGAGCTTTTGTTTGCAGTTTATTTCAATAGTTAGTGATCCTCCTAGCCTTTTTGTTAGCCTAGATTGGTTTCCCGCTGGTTTCCTTCCCCCCTCCTTCACCCCTTCCCCTTCTCTTTTTCCCCGTTTGCCTCCTCAATCCGTCTCGCATGGCCTTGCCGTCGCCTTTCAAGCGCTGTACAACGTGTGCGAACAAAATCACACTCCCAGACGGCCATGAACAGTGTCTTTTTTGTCTGGGCGAGGAGCACCAGACCTACTCGTGCCCTGCTTGCAAAAGCCTTACCAAGCCGGCACTTAAGCAGAGACTCCAAAGACTCATATCTTACCTGTGGCAAACGGCCATGAATCCTCCTGCTACGTCCTCAGAGGTGGCTAGATCTTCTGCTCTCTCGGCGGACCGAATTCCAGCAGGTCAATCTACTTCTGACTCCGTTTCTGTGCTACCAGCTAAGGACACTGTTGAGAAAGTAAAGTCATCTGGTAAGCACAAAATGCCTTCTTCTGAGAAAGCTCGAGCACCCGAGGTGGGCCCGAAAAAGAAACCAAAACCTGCTTCCAAGAGGCCCAGGAGGGAGAAGCCTCCTGCCGTGAAGCCCCCTCTGCCCTAGTTACCTTCCCCCATTCTCGAGGAATCCTCGAGGGAAGCCCCCTATCTAATCTCGGACGGAGATGAGCCCCATGAACCAGCGGATCCTTCTTCGATTCCCCTCAGTACTTCGAGCATTGAGCTCAACGTGGCTGCACCACAGTCCAGCCCAGCCTCAGCCCATTCCAACCCCAAATCAGGGCGGGCAGTTCAAAGCTTGGCATCGGAACCGGAGGCTCCCCCTTCTCCTCCGCGAAAGAGAACGGAGGAACGAAAGCTCACTTTCCCGCCGAGGCCCGTCGCGCCCCAGGGTGATTTTTGCCACTTTCCGATGGTGCCCTTCCAGTGCTTTGACCCCTATATCTGGCAGTCCTTCTATGATCGGTACCAGCCCGATCAGGCTAAGCGCCCCTGACTGACGCCAGACCCCCCCTTTGGTAGCCCCTTCCATGGATCTGCATCGGTCCCATACGATGGCTCCTGGTACAGCGGCCCCGTCACTCCTGCCACGTCCCATTGCATCGTCTGCACCAGCCACAGGACTTGCTACGGTCCCTTCGGCCCTGATTTCACGCCCTACCCCAGCGCCGGACCCGATTCCCTCTCGGGACCATTTTGAGACTTTTCCGACACAGCGGCACCAAGCCCGACCAACGGAGGGCGTTGCTCAATCTGATTACCCTTCCTTCCCAGGGTCACCAGCTTCTACAGAGCCACAGCACTCCAAATCCTCTCATGAGCCCGACATGCTTCCTCCACCCCCCGATACGAGGGGCAGTCACACCTCGTCTTCTTTGGACGATTTTTCCTCTTACACCCACTTGGTGTTCCAGATGGCACAAGCCCTAAATCTCGATGCAGAACAGCCTCCACCCGTTGATGTCAACCCAGTGTTTGATGACATCAACCAAGAACGGGTTGCTCCGTTGAGCCTACCCTTTAATAAGTCTATCCTTCAACTCATTAAGGACACTTGGGGAAAACCCCCTTCCACTATGCAGATTTCTCGCCGTACTGATGGCCTTTATAGGACCCACAGCATCGAGGCTGAATTCCTTACCAGGCATCCAGTGCCAAATTCCATTATCGTGGAATAGAGTCAAGCTCGAGCTCATGCCAAGCCAAACCTATCCTTACCAATAAGGATGGCAAAAAGTTGGACACATTGTCCAAACGAATCTACTCCCTACAAGCTTTTCTGCTTTGGAGCATCAGCTACCAAGCAATCATGGGCGCCTTCCAGCGTTATCTCTGGAACCAGGTCCTCCCATTGCTAGATGCAATTCCCGAACCTGTCAGGACTGACCTCATTAACATCCATGCCCAGGCCATTCCCCTGGCTAAATATCAGAGGATTGCGGCCCGACACGCCGCCGAAGCGGCTGCCAAAACTCTGGTAACCTCCATCTCCATCCGTTGCCATGCCTAGCTCAAATCCTCAACAATTTCAGACAATACCAAGTCCAGGATCAAGGACCTACCCTTTGATGGTGTTGGCCTCTTTAACCAGTCGACCGATGACACCATGGAGGACTTTCATAAGAAACACAAAACCTCGCGTTCATACTCAGTCCAACCATCTACCTCTTATCAACGACCATTTTATTGCTCGGGTCAGTTCTACCCCAAGCAGTACCAATCTCAATGGTTTCAGCCTTATAGGCAATACCGCCCACAACAAACCGACAGATCGCTGCCGGCCCCGCAGCCTCTTATGACATCATACAAGCAACAGTCCCTTCTGCATCAGCGCCAGTCCTTTCATAAAGGACAGTGAAAGGGTAAGCAGTATTAACATTCATCCCTGCCACCCTCTCCTCAGGTCCCCTTTGAACTCTACCAGGCTGACGCCCTTCTTCCACCGTTGGCAGGCCATTACTTCGGACAAATTGGTTCTGTCCATAATATCACATGGATACCTCATAGAGTTTTCCACTTTACCCCCTTTGGATTTTATCCGTTACACCTCGTACTCCTCCACCCTGCAGGACGAGGTTACCAAGCTCATCCAAAAGAACGCCATTTCTCCAGTCCCACCACCGGACTCTTACAACGGCTTCTACTCCAAGTACTTTACTGTTCCTAAAAAGGACAGGGGACTTCATCCTATATTGGACCTCACCCATCTCAACCGCTTCATTTCTCCCCGTAAGTTCCGCGTGCTCACACTGGACTCTATTATCCCTTTACTTTCGCAGGGAGACTGGTTCATAATCATCAACCTGCAAGATGCATATTTTCACATCTCCATTCATCTGGACCATCGGAAATTCCTTCGGTTCCACTTCAACGGCATTGCCTACCAGTTCTCCGCACTCCCGTTCGGGCTCGCTACCGCCCCCCAGACTTTCACAAAGTGCATGACACCGATAGCTGCTTTTCTCCAGCTGCGAGGCATAAACGGCTATCCCTACATCAACGACTGGCTTATCGTGGCAGCGTTATACCACGACGCCATACAAGCCCAAGACATGACACTTCACACCATGCATGCTCTCGGTCTTAGGGTCAATGTCAAAAAATCACATCTGCTCCCAAAACAAACAGCAAAATTCATCGGCATAGAGATAGATTCCCTTTGCGTATGAGCATTCCTACCCCTCGAAAGAATCGCGAAAATCCAAAAAGCAGTTCGCATCTTTCAAAATCATCAGTTCGTCTCTGCGCACCACGCCCAGCACCTCCTCGGGCTCATGGCATCAACGACGGCTGTCGTCCAGCATGCCAGACTCAAAATGAGATCCCTGCAGGCCTGGTTCCTTTCCCTGTTCAATCCAGTCACGGACCCTCCATACTCTCTATTGAGGGTAATGCCAGAACTGGCATCCCAACTCGATTGGTGGACTTCCCCACACAATCTCCTCATCGGCAGGTCTTTCTCCCCGCTGTGACCGTCGATACAAGTCACAAGCGACGCCAGCCCCACGGGCTGGGGAGCTCACTGCCAACAGCACAGAGTCCACGGACTATGGTCAGCACAGGAGCTTCCACTCCACATAAATCACCTGGAACTGCTAGCCATCATCAAAGCGTTTCACACCTTTCTTCCCCTAATACAGGGCCGAGTAGTGCAGTTAGCAACAGACAACACCACCTCACTCTTCTACGTCAACAAGCAAGGCGGCACACATTCCCCCTCTCTCCTCTACCTAGCTGTCAACCTTTGGGAGTGGTGCTATTCCAACCATGTCTTTCCCATTGCTGTCCACATCTCAACAGATGACAACACCTTGGTGGACCGACTCAGTCGACTCCCAACACAGACACATGAGTGGACTCTGAACGATGTCATATTTCGACAGCTGTGCTGCAGATGGGGTACTCCTTCACTGGACCTTTTTGCTTCCGAAACCAACAAAAAATGTCCCCGCTTCTGCTCCAGAGCAGGCAGAGACACCGCCTCCCTAGGGGATGCGTTCCTCATAGACTGGTCCCAAGACCTCCTTTACGCGTTCCCCCCGCTTCCCCTCATTCAGAGGGTCATTCTTCGCCTCCAGCACGACAGAGCCAACGCGATCCTCATAGCCCCATTCTGGCCTCACCCGCCCTGGTTCACTCACCTGGTCACGATGTCATTGGACATGGTCCACCTTCCTCTCCATCCAGATCTCCTCTCGCTCGACCACGGCCTTGTCCTTCACCCCGACGTCGCCTCTCTCAGTCTTTCAACTTGGAGGATACTCCCGAGGTGATCAGGTCCTCCTTCGAGCCCGTAAGCCTTCTACCACTCTCCTGTATGAGAACAAATGGAAATCCTTCCTTAAATACACTCACGACAACGGCTTACCTGCTGTGCCCGTTTCCCTAAAGACTGTGCTTACTTACCTTCTTCAGCTCTTTGAGTTTGGTCTCTCTCAATCCACGATGCGGGGTCTACTTGTCAGCGATTATGGCTCACCAGCCAGATGACTCACCTTCTTCCAAGTTGTTTTCCCACCCAACTGTTAAGAAGTTTCTCAAGGGGCTTAACAACATGTGCCCCCCTCGGCAACGCATCACTCCCCAGTGGTCGCTGCAACTGGTTCTCAATGTCCTTATGCGGCATCCTTTCGAACCAGTGGCGTCTATTGACTTTGAGTTCCTCACCTTCAAAGCGGCCTTCTTAGTCGCAATTACATCAGCCAAAAGAGCCAGCGAGCTCGCCACCCTTTGGGCTGACCCTCCCTTTATTCAGTTCTACCCTGATAAAGTGACTCTTTCCTTTGAGGTTTCCTTTCTCCCTAAGGTGGTCTCCGACTTCCACCTCAATCAGCCCATCATACCTCCGCGCTTTTTCAAGTCCCCATCTTCGCCCCTGGAACATATGCTCCACAACCTCGATGTCAGACGTGCTTTGGCCTTCTATGTCGAAAGGACTAAATCCATCAGGAAATCTAACAAACTTTTCCTGTGTTTCCATGACCCAAACAAGGGGCATTCAGCCTCTTCTCAAACTATAGCACGCTGGATAGTACAGACTATTACTCTTGCCTACAGCCTGTCGGGGAAAACTCCTCCACAGCATCTGACAGCTCATTCTACCAGAGCGTTGTCCACCTCCACTGCCTTTCACCGTGGCACTGAGGTCCCTGACATCTGTCATGCTGCCACTTGGTCCACGCCGTCAACGTTTGTCAAACACTAGCGGCTGGACGTCAGAGCATGCCAAGATGCTGCATTCGGCAGAGCTGTCCTGTCATCCTTCTTACCATGATGATCCACCAACCGGTAAGTGCAGCTTGCTAGTCACCCATATGTGTGCATCACAGAGACAACAAAAAAGA
Source organism: Pogona vitticeps (assembly GCF_051106095.1). NCBI lineage: Eukaryota > Metazoa > Chordata > Lepidosauria > Squamata > Agamidae > Pogona > Pogona vitticeps. Next base: position 214,188,165 of record NC_135783.1, on the reverse strand, counting down.
AAAAGGGGTTACTTACCTGTAACCATGGTTCTTTGAGTGGTTCTCTGTGAGTTCACACAACCCACCCATCCTTCCCCACTGTCCATCACAGGTTAATTGGATACTTAATTAATTATTTCCTTCACACCTGGCGGATAATAGGAACTGAGGAAGATGGTGGGTGGGAGGAGCATATACCTCATGGAGGATCACACCATAAAACTGTTACTTTTAGCTCTAGAATCTTCCGAGTCAGCGCAGGCGCAGACAATACCCATATGTGTGAATTCACAGAGAACCATTCAAAGAACCATGGTTACAGGTAAGTAACCCCTTTTTATCAGCCGTAAGTCAGATCACTTATTTTTATGCTATGTGTTGTATCATGTTATGTTGCCAGTTGAATGCCTGTGCTTTCTGTATATTTGTAAACAGACTAAGTTGACTTTTACTCTCTCAGTGTTATAGTGTATTTACAACCCGATATCTCTTAACTCTGCTTTTGTCCAAAGACAATACATTAACAACATTCTCAACAAAAGGACCTCATGTTAACAACACGGGTCAATTCTGTCCTTTACACCAAGGACACAGGAGGTAGAATGTTGAACCAGTTGTGCTCTTCCGTTCATGGAAGAACTTTGGATACTACAAAATGGGAGGACTCCTTCCGTTTAGAAAAAGATACAGTTAAACTGAAGCCCTTGGACTTGGGTGTCAAATCTTGGTTCCACTCACAGAAAACTGTGAAGATTGCTGGTAGCCCTTAGATTTTTTCCTCTCAGCTTCACCTGCTTCACATGGCTGCTGGTATCATTCCAACCTTATTGTGATACAATCCCATGGACAATGAGCCAACAAAAAAAGAGCAATAAACTGAAGCTTTAAACTAGCAGCAGATATTGGATTTTGTGCCTATCATGAGAAGATAAGACTCACTGGAAAAGACAGTAAGGCTAGGAAAAGTAGAAGGCAGTAGGAAACAAAGGAAGACCTCACATTAGATGCATTGACTCAGTAAAAAAAACTTAGGGCTTTCAGTTTCCAAGATTTGAGCAGGAGAATTCATAAGGTTGCCATTAAGTCAGAAGTAACTCTTTATAGTACCCGGTGGGCAGCTAACATAGCCCAAGATGGCGGAGGTTAGTCCATTAGATCAAGCTCAGGCTCCTCCCACACCTGCCCGTTATCCTCATTCCCATCCACTATTGGCTGCTGTGCCTTCTTCCCCACCAAACACAGTGGGAAACAACTGCCATTGGACAGAGTCAATCAGGAGCTGGATGTCATCTTACTGCCAGAAACAGACCCCCAAACTACACTCCAGAGAATTTACCACATGGGACAACAGCCAAAGATTCCTGGTTTCAGTCTTGGTGGCTCCTAACATTGCTTTTATTTCCAAGTTTTCCATCCTGGATGTAGTAAAGATTAAGCTTATTTATCCTGCAAAACAAACTTCCTAGGTGGAAATTGGGAATACACCTTAAAAATTGCAGCCTGCCCACCTTCTGCATTATGGTTCTGTTCCTATAAAAGGTTTTGTAGCCATGCCATTTTGTTTTGCTTATTAGAGCACAGCAGTCTCTTTTCCAACTACCTTTGGGTGGTTCTATAAAATCCTAAGTGGTGTCTTAATTCTCAGCTAGGCTAAATGCGGTGCTTTCATATCTGCAGTGCAGATATTGCCTTCTCTCTTTGCAGTTGTTTTTCAAAGACTGCATGCAATTCCAGACCTTTTATATAACACAAGATGTTATGCTATTCCACATTACAGTCTATCTATAGTAATTAGGCAGGGTGAGAGTTGGCTGCCAGGCTAACTCTGCATACACTCTTTTGAAGGCATATCTGCTCTCCCAGGAAGTTCACACTGTCTAAAAGAACACATGCATCTCTTTTTGAGTTAGAACTTCTGAATAGCTGAGTAGCTGAGCAACTTTTTGAGCATAGAATGCCCCTTATTTAATCCATGCCATTGCCACCTGAAAATATCAAGTAGGAGGTGCTGGAAAACACTTTCTTCCCGAGACCCTGGGGAGTTACTGCGAGTCAGAGTGGGCAGTACTGGTCTAGGTGGACAGTCCATCTGATCCGATCAAGCATCCTTTGCTCCAGAATTCAAATGCACCCTTTTTCTTTTCTCTATCCAGATATACTGGGTTTTTGTTACCATAGATATAATTGTCTCCAAAAAGGCATGGTCAATGGAAATTTTTGGCCGGGAAACCCAGTCCATTGTAAGTCAAAAAGTAACTTTTCCTATTTTTCTCTCTCTCCCCCCCACATTTGCATTCTCCCTCTCTTCTACAAAAAATATTGTACTCCATGGTGGTTAAGAAGGCATGAGTCACGAACGGCATTCTCCTTGACATGCATGCCCCACTGTCTCATATGCCTTACCATTTTTTCCCATGCTACACACATTTGGGCCAAGCACTCTGTGAGCAAACAGAAGGAAGAATAAATTATCAGAAGAGCTTGGGGGCCCCTTTACTTTTGGCTCCATCTCTAGCTTTCAAGCTGAGAACTGCTTGAGTTCATTGTATGCATGAAGTGATTAGAATACAGACCCAGAATGGCATTGCCTTTGGTGCATCGCAGTAGGAGCACTCAATATATCTACTTATCAGAAGACAGCAGGTATATGCTTTAGCATTGAGAAGAAGGACAGCTGCTGTGTATTGTATCTTAAATTAGATTAAGACAAGAATCTGCTTCTTGCATTTTGAATTGTGGACACAGAAGCAATATCCCACTTTCATAAACCAGGAGGGTGATTGTTTTTTAAAGGATTGAATAAATTTCCCCAGGAGTAGCAAAGTTAGGGTAACTTGGAGATCAACAGGTTTTATTTGGTCAAGCTTTTCATGAACTGCAGTGCCTTTCTTCAAAATTTGCATCTGCATGATTGGTTTGCAGTTCATGAAAGCTGATGCCAAATAAAGCTTACTAGTCTTTGAAGCGCCATAAGGGCTTTGTTGTGCTGTCTAATACAGTATTTAATTCCAGTTCTCTTGTCGCTGTTCGCTTGTAACCAGGTTTTATCTTTGTCCCGACCGATTACCAGTTTCTGGATTATGTGCTCTGATTTCTGTTTTCCAGCTGCCTTCTTGTTACGCTTTTCTGTTGAGTATGAAGGCTCGACCAGGGCAGGTAATTGCTTGAAAGAAAGCAAAGCTCTTTGTTTTGGTTTCACAATATAAATGTACGTTTCCATTTTAGGGAATATTATCACCCTTCAAGTTTCATTTCTACCTGTTCATGCATTTAAAGAAATGCCTTTTTGTCCCCCTGATACCTTCACCTACAGCTTTTCTCCTCTTGGTTGATTATGCTCACATGCCTTTGTTCAACTCCATAGTTTGCTTCCAAATAGGAGATTAATAGGAGATTATCTTTCTATTGAGCTGAAGTCACAGTGGAAAGATGGTTAGATTTTTTTCCCTTTGTCATTTTTTTCTGCACATCCTCTTTCCCCCAAGACTTGCACAACACAAAATATAGTCTGCAAGATATTGTTTGAAGCCAAGGAAACATTCACAATGATTTCTCTGTCAGTGTCTAAAACTCCCTAGTGCTTGCCATCATTCAAACTGACACTTTCACTTTCTTTTAAGCCTCCTCAGGAGAATATACTGCCACATAAAAGTACTGTGATTGAAATCTTCAGATGACCATCTTTTGAGAGATGACATAGCCTGTTGAGGTCACCACAGGAGTTGAAATGTGTATGACTCAGAGTTACTCCAGTTTTAAGCCAATGTTATGTACACAGAGGCAAATCATAAAGTGGGGTAAATGATGGAATAGGAGATTGAGTCATCTCAGTCTCTTTCTAAAATTTCGAATGATGGAGAAACACAAAATATTGATGTAAACTGTGAGCAGGAGGCTAACAAGGAGATTCTTACACACAGGTGGCAGATTGATTCGGAGAAGTTCTTACAACACAGAGCTACAGCAACTTCCCCAACCCCATAAATCACTGGATTTTGGTTGACTTTTATTTGATAATTCCTCTTCTTTTCTTGCACTCTTCTCTGAGGTTTGCTCAGGACAAAGTATGTCGTTTCTTCCACCATCACATTTTATACTCACAACAACAATTAATGGGAGTTTAAGGCTGAGCTTCAAGGCTGAGCGAGGATTTAAACTTTTTCTCTTCCTGGTTCTAAATGAACAGTTGTAGTTCCTGGCCCTCCTGATGCTAGACTCCAGGTCCTCTCCCTCCATCACATCGAAACATCTTCACAAGTATAATTGTTCACTCTCTTATAGAAAGCATGTTTATGATGCATTTTGCTACAATCTGCCATGTCTCCAGTTTATTCAGTTCCTGCTACCAAGCTACACAAAAACAATCAATCGTTCTCTATTTCAAAGACAGGTACCACCCTGTTTTCTGTAAATGTTCCCTTTGGACTGAAGTTTATTAAAAAACACACACACACACATAAAATCTACCAATGGTCCATATCTTTATTAGGGCTAATCAAAAGACCACAAAACTGTACAAGCTTTTGAGCACTCTAGAACTCTTCAGACAGAATGGATCACTGATTGGCATTAAATGATCTAAATATTGTCATGTTAATCTGTGCTTCTGCTTTGTGATGGCTCAGAACAGAAGAATATTGCCATGTTGCTATGGTGTCTCATCTTCCCTTATCCCCCTTCCATGTTTCACCTAAGGCACATCTATGGGTGATTCCTTTGATCTACAGTCTCTGTTTTGGGATTATATACAACTGTAGACCTCATAGCCACAATATTTAGACCAATTTGGGGGGTTGTTCCTTTCTGTCCCCATTCCCTACATTTTCCTGCCATCGAGATTGATGTAATGCCTTGGAGACGAGCATGTTCACTTTTCTGGCAATGTGCTTGATGCCAAGAGAGTAATGCCCAATTTACCTCATGGTCCACCTTTCTTTTTATTTTTATCCTTCTGCTTGCCCTTTTTCTGGTCTGTTGATATCTAGTTCTTTAAAAAATATCAGGGGAGGATCAGCTTTAAAGCTTATCATCTCCTGTGACTGGCTCCAACATCTACATGTGATGGTTGCTCACTTTAGTGCAAGCATAACTGGGTGTGGTTACTGCCTGCTCACGAGTCCTTTCATATCCCAGCCTCAGCACTGGCCTTTTAAGTTGTCCCTTTCTATTAAAAGAGGGCAGACTATTTTTGAAGAGAGATGCTGTCCATGGTCCTGACAAGTTTAGCCATCAGCATCCAGCATCCCAACAATTTTGCTAATTTTATGCATGAATACATGTGCAATATCTGTAGGCTAGGATACTTTTATGTTTCTTCACTGAACATATGACTAGATGTTTTGGCATACTTCAGTTGATGCTGAGTCAGAATAGAGAAGGTACTTTGTTTTCCGTTCTATTTTGCCTTAAATCAACTGTCTCTTTGATTTGGATTTTTTTTTTTGCCTCCCTCTGCTTTTTGTCAATAAAATTCTTCCTTTGGTTTTAATACTCTAAATTGACAGAGGATGGAAATGTGCAGGCTCAGCATTTTGCACTAAAAACTTAGCCTTGGAACTAGTCTTTTGAGAAAGTTTGGAACAAGTTAAATTATGGGAATGACAATAGAATTTGCTTTCCTTCTACAGATGAATTTTTTTGGGGGGAGCAAGTTGGAATATGGCTCATGGCATGTTCCTTGGAGAAAATGGTCCCTAAATGTACTTCAGGAGAAAAACTGAATAAGATGCAATCTGATTTGCAATTTAGCATTATGACGCATAGCATATGATTCCTGAAACATTTGAGATTACAAAGCAGAAGAAAAACTAGATTTCTTCTCATGGCCATAAGGAAGAGCAAGACATGGTGGTTGCACCATTGGTTTTCCACAGATGTGAAAGCAAACAAAAAAGAGACACCAAGCTGTGGGAGGCACTTTGTTGCCCCCTCCAGTTGTACTTTTGCACCATAAGTCTTCAAATGGGAACATGTGAATGTGCTCCTTTCTCCAGAATCATTTGAGATGTAAAGCTTGCTTGTTTTTGGGTGGTTTATTGAGGTGATGCAGAGACCAGGACTTGCCTTTTCAACTGTAAGCGTCAGTGTTTAGTACAAGATGAGATCATCACAAAATGGCCATCCAATGATCTGCAGCCCCATTTCTTCCTTTTCTTCTGATTCTCAGACTAATACTTCATGTTCCTGCTAGAATCTGGAAGTTCTAAACATAAATCCTTTATAGAATAAATTCACACCTCTATACATGGTACTTATATTTATATATATATATATATATATAAACCCTAGACAAAATGTTACACTTTTATGAGGTAATGTATTCAGACATGTTGTTGCAACAGTCACTCCAACTGAATTCCTTTGAAACTGTGTGAGAGCCCTTCTGGGACAGATCGAGAAATCTTGAATTACATCTTATAGGGAAACTCCCAAGACTGAATGTTTGAAACAGAAAGAATGGTAAACTCTAATACATGCCCTGAGCTATAAACAATACTGCGGCACTAAGTGTCTGATTTTAAATGCACTAAAATCAGGAGATTCAAAAGCTATGTTTCCCTCAAGGACTGTAGCCCAGCTACATTTATACATAATGATTATGCCTTTATATATCAGTGGTGTAGCAGAGTTACAGCTGCTATGGGTACCATAATTTTACCTTTGCCATCTTGTGCATTTAAAATGTGGCCCAAAGACCCAATTTTGCAATTCTGATCTTGGCGAAGCCTTCACCAGTTTTAAAACTTAAGCTTTATGTTGGCAAAATTTCCCCAGAAAGCCAAAGAGTTGAAATTAGTCTCTGTTTGGCTGTCTCCCTATGTCTAGGCATGCTTCCTGAAATTTAAAGGATCTGCTAAGTTTTTGATGGAATGAAATTGACTCCAGTTAGCTAGCTGTAGATTGAATTGACCTTGGGTACTTATGTCCAGTTGCTTTTTTAAACAGTGGTTGCCTGGAGCAATCTTAGGAATACCTGAACGTGGTACGAAATGCATCCGTTCAGCTCTTCTTTGAATTTACTGGGAAAACTTATACTCTGTGCCAGTGCCCTTATTTTATATCATTCACAAATTGTTTGCCCTCCTGACCTAGAATGACGCATGGGGCAGCAAAGGAATCATTTCAAGTGCCAACAATTCTCAGGGAGTTGAGTGTTATTTTTCAACTTCTTTATAGAAAAGCACTGAAAAAGAGAATCATTTACTCCAATTAAATTTGAGAAGAGTGTTTTATGGCCAAGGTAAGGCACTGGGTTTTTTCTGCAAATAATACAAAGGGGTAGATGTGCCAGAATCGATGTATTAATGTGTTCTCGAAGGCTTTCACAGCTGGGATCCGATGACTGTTGTGGTTTTTTCAGGCTGTTTGGCCATGTTCTGGAGGTTTTTCTTCCTAATGTTTCATCAGTCTCTGTGGCGTCCGATTCACATGGTCCGCATGCCACCTGTGGCACACATGCCATAGGTTCGCCATCACTGTCCTATTGGGACACAAGGTCTACAGAAAACCCACCCATGCAGGTCAGGAAATATGCAACACAACACTTGCACATAAATATTGCTGGGGGAAGGGGAATGTAGCATTAGGCAACTGTTCTAGCTGGCAGTCCTGGGTCTTGTTCACCTCTTCAAAGGTTCCTCCTTGCACGTATGTTTATCACGTAAGTTTATCACTCCCTGATGTGTGTAAAGGCCTTCTGTGTTTGAGGACTACAAGTCCGTCATCCGACAGAGTTAACCTGCATTGAATTAGCTGTCAGAGTATCCTTATTTTCTAGTGATTACAAGAGTCTGACTTTTTAATAAGTTAGGAAGGATTAAGTAGTATTTGCCACTGACTCAATAATGAGTCTGTCAATAGAGAAGCTTGCATAAGTGGCAGCAGGAGGCGGAAGAAAGGGTTGCTTATCCCACTATTTTCCCAGACTGTGTTGCAGCTTTGCTTGCTTAATGAGATAGAAGGAAAAGCCACATAAATCTTTCTTAATGCACATTTGTTTTAAATAAGATGTTGATTAAGAAGGACTTGTACAGGGAAATATTTTAAAAACAACTACCCTTGCTGTTTTGAGTTGGGAATTATAACAAAGACGTTGGATAAAATAAAAATATTGTATTGTTGCTAGTCTTGGTATTTTCACCCCCATCTACCAATTTTGACTGCTAAGTGCATTAGGAATTGTTGTTCTATGGAATTCTTTCATAAAATGCTGGCATAGGCAATGTGAATGCAAAAACATAGAGTGCGAGGAAACTGAGTGTAGCTCAATTAAATAAACTTCCTCTAATTATGCAGTGAATAAAATGGTTCAGTCATGAACCTATGGAGCAGATTGAGCTACATGTCCCCCTCAGTAAACCACCCCCTATTTGTTAGTTTACCTCAACTGGCACTTACTGTCTCAATACATTCACTTAGAGATTCTGGTAATGAGAAAGAATAAGTTGTTTCTGTTTACTTACAGTTCTGCATAGATAAAAAAACAAACATACTGTAAAAATGTTAGCTAGTTACATCACTGAGCTTAACTGGTTAACTATCTTCATTACCAATTAACTGGTTACACAGCTGACAGAACACTTCACTTTAACTGTCCACTTCTGACAGACTCCATTGCTAACCCTGACAGAACTCCAACTGATCCCTGATTGGAAAAAAAGCAGAGAAAAATCTGAGGTAGAGAGGAAACTCTTGGCTGCTACTGAGTTCACTGACATTAAACCACAGTCTAGAAAAATCCCTCACATAAAAAAACACTTAAAGATATCATATGCAGCTTACAATATTCCAACAATTCTTTCACAAAATGCTGCCATAGGCAATGGGAATGCAAAAATGAACATCCTTCTGTAAAATGCTGAGCAAAACCTTTACATGGTTCTTCCCTCTTCTCTTACAATCTTCCCCTAAAACATGCCATCTTCCCTTTCTCCTTACAAAGGTTCACTCCGGAGAGAGTATTTCCTCTTCCCTGTTGCAAGGGGATTGCTAGGGGTGCTAGCCAACTGTTTCTTTCATTAAGCAGATTGCTGCTTCAAAGGCCAGTATGGTTGGTTGATGGGACCTAAGGGTTAGGAGATGGTTTCCTGACAAGTGGAGAATGTGCATGCATGCATGCATGAGTGCATGTATTAAAGATGTTAATTGCTAGAGCCTGAAGAAGCTCATTGCCCCACCCTTAGGTGAAGGGAGAGTGAGTTGTAACCAGCTGGGTGTCTCTCTGTGTGGAAGGGCATAGCCGTTTTGCACATTGGTACAGCAGAAATGGGGGTGAAGGGGTGAGCTTAGGCTACTTTTCCAAAACACTGACCATGTTGGCAAGGGGATTCTGGGACTTGTGGTCCAAGCTCTGGAGGCGAATGATCCCTCTCCTTCTCTCTCTGATGTGTTTGGGAGATAATGATTACCAGGGCCTCCCCACTGCTTGTCTCTCTTGACGATCTGCTTATAGATTTGTAAACAAAGCAAGCATTTCACATCTCATCCAGTGAAAGCCAAACCTCTGAAATGCTCTATCTGGAATATCCTACTGGCAAAGGAAATCGAAAGCAGTGAAAATCATGTGAAGTGGGAACTTCTCCCTAACCATAACCCTGTCACACAACCAGAAGAGTGTGTTTGTGTGTGCATGCATATGAACAAATTATATAGCAGTAACTCTATCTTTAGAGCCCACTTGCTGTTGTGAACTGGTCATTAATACACAAACTTGTGCCTTTTCCATAGTTTTTGTTCAAGTTGTAGACTAAAATGAAACAGGACTTGCTAGCCAAGGCCAATTTCAGTTAGATGGATTGTTTTTCCTTACTAGTTGCTTTAGGAGCCTCGTGGTGCGCTGGTTATACTGCAGTACTGCAGTGAAGACTCTTTGATGGTGATGGGTTCAGGTAGCCAGCTCAAAGCTAACTCAGCCTTTCATCCTTCTAAGGTCAGTAAATGGAGTGCCCAGCAATGTGTAGCTTGCATAAATGAATTGTAAACCATTCAGAAAGTGCTTTTCGCACTGTGGGGTGGTATATAAGCAACACACTTTGCTTTATGCCCAGGTCTATTGCCTTTTGCGTCCTTACAGCCATAATGCATAAAAGTGTTCAGAAAAATTAGTTCGCGAGTGCATCTGCATATACCTAGCTATCAAACCTAAGATTCTTGCCTGCCTCAATGTATATTCCTTGTAATCTCTCAGACACTCCTGTGTGCTCATGAACACATTACGATCTTGGAGGCTTGTGCTGTTTGCTTGCTGCCTCTCTACATGTGATTTAGGAACGCAGACTGCAAAAGCTAGTGCAGCCAAAGATGTGTTTCACTTCCTGCTCCGGAGACAGTTTCTTTTTCCTGGAGTTATTTTGGTTGCAGGCAAACATCCGTGAAATGCTTCTTCCTCTGGCCCTAATCAAATGTGCAGGCAAGAGCGGAGCTCCCTGGTGAACCCCTGGCTTCTGAAATGGCATGCTGATCCTTCTGTGTCGGACGGCAGCCCTGATCTTTCCATGCTGAGAGACATTAGCGAGCTGTGTCTCCCATTATAATTATCATTAGAGCCTTGATATGGTATGTTGCTGGGAAATGCACCATGTGACAGAAGCCCTGCGGTGCAGCAGAGAACTGAGGCCCTGTAGGTGGCTCCCAGATGTTTTGTAGCTATTCTTTCCTTTGTTTGACAATAACCCGAATCCCCTGCAGGCCCACCAAAAGCGTCCAGAAGTGAAGACAGTTATTAGTTAACTGGGGAGGGAAAGATTTCAGCATTGTGGGGTGGGATTTGTTTTGCTCTTGTTTCCCCTGCTGCCGCCCTCCACAGCACGGAGATCCATAAACAGTGCTTGAGCCAAGAGATATGCATTCGGAAGGAAAAAATGCTGACATCAGGGATTTGTGTTGTGCATCAGAAAAAAATGAGCCCAGTGTGCACAGCATTGGATATCTGGTTATCCCAAGCTCTTTTCACTTCCTGAATTTAGAACAGTAAGGATGTTCTCTTTTGAAATGTGTAATTAATAGTAAGAAATATTTGCAGTTCTCCTGAAAATCACACCAAGATGTACAAGATGACAGATCTGCCTTCTGACCTCTGTCAGAACATCCTGCTTTTCTGCAGTTGGACTTCTATCGTGACTACTAGCAATGAATCATAAATACTGTATAGCATATGCAATTTAAGTACACTGCAATAATATACAATATCAAAATGACAGCATAAGAACATGTCAGGTGAACATACTTTTAAAAAAATTGGGTAGAAATTATCAACCGGTTGAATTAAATACCATCTATCAAAGCAGAAAGTCATGATCAATCCAACAAGTCAAAGCCATGCCTGGGTTTTTAGTTCTCGACATTTTTAAGGCTTATAATATGGCGCTGGTGGAGAGCTTTGTGGATCCCCTGCACAGCCAGAAAGATGAACAAGTGAGTCCTAGATCAAATCAAGCCTGCACTATCTCTGAAGGCAAAAATGTTGAAACTGAGGCTGTGTTACTTCGGGGACATTAAAAGAAGGCAGGAATCCCAGGAAAAGATGATAATACTGGGAAGGAAGGAAGGAAGGCAGCCCCAAAGAGGAAGACGACGTATGAGATGGGCTGACCTCCTAAAGGAATCACAGGCATGAGTTTGCAAGATCTGAGCAAGGCAAGTGAGGATGGGACATTTTGGAGATTGCTCATTTTATGAGCCACTATGAGTTGGGGGCAACTTGATGACAATAACAACAAGGCTTTTAAATGTGCTGCCAGAAAGCCATTAGAAATGGGAACGGATGGGCTTTTCAAAGAATGCTATTTCACACCCTGAGCAATGGCAAGCCAAGCGTGCAAACAAAGAAGGGTCTCACCTGGAGATATCAAAGATTGACTAGGTTCCACCTGAAGAACACAGACATGCAACTAATTGAATTTTAGACTGTTCTGGACTTAAATTTGAGCTTGGAGACACTTCTTTGGGGAAATGACAATTCTTTGACTCTTTCCAGCCAGCTTGGTCAGGAAATTTTCCAAGTTCTGAATCAGTATCTTTTGCTATGCCTGGCAATGAACCGGAAGCCACACTGAAATTGTTGCGACAAGAAAGTCACATGCTCCCAATGAACATAGTTCTCTCTCTCGTTGGTTCTCTGGCAAATTAGCAATTCTGAAACCATTCCTCCAGATCCAAAGTGAACAACATGTGGCCCTCCAGATGTTACTCAATGCCAACTCCCCATTGTTCTTTCTGATGGGCTATGCTGGCTAGAGTTGCCAACTAGCAACATCTGGAGCAACACCATTGCTTTAGACGTTACACAGCTGCCTAATGGCCAGAATAACAACAGCACAGATGTGTGTGTGTTGATTTTTTTTAATGACAAGCTAGCCTTAATATCATTGTTGCTTCTGGTTGCTGCATGTTGCTGAATAATATCATCCTCATTTCATAGGGGATAATATTATTTTTAGAACTGAATCAAATGAAGCTCCTGATCTGGTGATACTCTCTCTGCAGTTTCTAGACTGTTGTAAGGTTCTTTGAAATATCCATTCCATTTCAGATTGGGAAGATGAGGTTTGATGGCAGTCATGAAAAGGCAGTAGGGGACAGAGAGTAAAGACAGGCACTCACATAGTTGTTAAATGCATCGACTTCCTTTCTTTAAAGAGTTTACAATGCAGCAATTTCAGAAGCCTTTCCAGTCATTCTTATGAAAACATCTAGGATTAAGATGTCATTAAAAAAAAAGAACTGGACTGAAATCAACAAACCAGGAGGCCAAGCATCATCACTCTGTTTGGGTTTAATACTTCCTGATGTCTTATTTCAAGTCCTACGGTTCCCTAAAGATTCAAAATCTAATTAGTTGCCCTTTGAGTGCTGTGTGGATATTAAAGATCACAAACTTCATTCAGTCTGTTGGCAGATGTCAGATGGGATGTAGCAGAGCTTTCAGGATGTGTCTGACAGATTGACAAATCGCCCAGGCTACAAACATTGCAAAGCTAGTGGGAAAACCCATTTTTAAAAATCATTATTATGAAAGGTCACTTCACTGGACAGTGAAAAACAACAACCCCAAAACAAAAATTCAGGGGCCTTTAGAACACGATAAATAGCAGCACAAGCCTGCGAGATCAAATGGTATATTCCCATCCCAGGAGGGTTGAAGAATAGCTGTAGCAGAAATCCATCAGTGACAAAAATTGAATCCAGAATTAGTAGCTGACCGACCATTCACAGGTTTCCAAGGGCATGCACCCAAATCTTTGTGCTGACAAGGGCCAGCCCCCAACAACTGGCAAGGTGGAGTAGCTGGGAGAAGAAGGTGACTGAAGGCACCAAGAGAATGCATCAGACCTGGAAGCACCAAACACTGGCATGCCATTGTCTTCCCATTTGGAGTCTGAGAGTCTAGTCACTGCTGATGAAAAATGTGCATTTCCTTCTGTCAAAACATTTTCCCTCCGAGCATGCAGTGCCTGTTTGTACAATCAGACTTGCAAATGTGCCCTGTGTTTATCTCTTGATGGGCAACCATAAAAGAGAAGGAAATGATTGTGCAAAATGCAACATGAGGCAAGCTCTTGCTGGGACCATCAGATGACTTTTATAACTTCAAGTGCTCCACTTCTAATGAGGCCCTAACTATATTGTCTACTTTGGTTTTTAGCATCTTGGCTTGAACCCACTTGAACATTGATTCCTTAAGCAGTAACCCTGGTATCCCAAAGAAGCCAATGCCTACAGTTCAATCCCTGTGATATCCATAACATCTCTACAGAGGGCGACTGCTAGCATGAATCGTAAAAGCAAACACTGTCATCATTACCAGAAGTTGATAAGTACCGTATCATCTGCTAGATAGCTCAGTCGTTGAGGTATCTAACTGTGGAGCCAGAGGTTGGGATTTTAATTCCCTGCTGTGCCTCCCTGACAGGGGCTGGACTCTATAATCCACAGGGTCCCTTCCAGCTCTGCAGTTTTAAAATGATGATGATGATTCTAAATATATGTACTATGCCACTGTGTATCAATAGCTCAAAGAAGTCAAATAAGGAAAGCTGTGTTGTATATTATCTATCATAGATACCTACTTTAGGTAATTAGCTATTGAATGAAGCCAAGTAATTTATTGAATAATGGAAAGCAGATGTCAATAGCTAGTATTCTAGCTAGTATTAAAAAACCCAGGGAATATTAAGCACTAGCAATAGGAGCCTACTGTCAATTTAGGGGTTGTGTAAAGGAAATTAGGTATGACTTGATGGCAAACAGCTGTTCATTAACAATGTGCTAATTACATTCTTAGGCACACAGTCAGACCTGTAGAGAGCAACTTCTAGGTTCTAATTTTAACCCCCCCCCCACACACACACACCTAGAATGTAAAAAACCACTAAACAAGTATTAGAAGCAAGGATAGGAAAAAAATGGCTCTTTGTTAGCAGGAAGAAAGAAGTTGGAGATGAGGTGTGTGAGGAGTCATGAGGTCACTTGTGCATGTTAACATCCGGTCATGAGACCCTTCCAGGGGGACATATGAGACAGTTTCACCACACTCTAGCTCCCCACACTCCCAATTCTGCTTGAAATTCAGAGGAATACTTTGCCAAAGCTAGAAATGATTCCCAGTGGTTACCTAGGTCACGGTGATACCCCTCTGAGATCAGGGTGAAGCATGTGTGGGGGCCCCAGGCCTCTAGAAGTTGCTGAGTGTTTTACCTTAGTGCCTGAAGACTCAATTTGATTAGATGGTGATCACCTCCAGTCTTCAAGAACACCAATATCAGTAGATATTCCTGACCAGGTCCATGATATTTCAGACAAGTGCAAACATATTAGGTGCATACATTTGGTCTAACACATAACAGGGCATTTGCTCCTCTGAAGCTAATTTCTCTGATGTAGTTTCATGGGTCCCTGTTGACTCTCTTTTTCTCCCTCCCGTTTTGCTGCTTCTATGAGAATGGGGATTCTAATTTGCTTTTATCTGCTGAAATGTTAAGAAGATGGATTTTTAATTATGTTTGCATTGTATGTTTAATTTGGTTTCCTATTTCACACTCTCCCTCCACACAACCTCTGGTTAAGTATTTCTCTACTTACAGAAGAAATGAAATTATTATAAAATGTTAAGATACATAAAATATTCAGAATCCATTTTAGGACTGAACTTATAAACCTTTTGCTAATGCACCCTTTCAAATGGTGAATATGCTGCACTTTTGTTCTGAAATGCTACAGGGATGAAGAAATGGTCTCAGCACCAAGTGTAATTTCCTGTGAATCAAGCCAGACTTTAATGAAATATAACATTTATTTCTGGCTCTGTGTGTGTGTGTGTGTGTGTGTGCGCGTGCGCATGCGCGCACATGTGTGCGTGCGTGTGTGTGTGCACTTCTTTTCCTTAAAGGAATGAAAAAAATGAATTCCACATCTATAAGGTTTGCTTAGACAATTACCATTTCAACTGTCTGCCGGGAAAATCAGGCATAGATATTACTGTAACATAAATTCTGAGTGCCCTTTACTCTTCACCCATCCAGAAGTGTGCCTAGTTATGCAAGTTCAAAATGCCAGCATTTCTAGAAGAAGACTCAAACCAAATAAGAGGTAAGTGGGCCATTTTCTCACCTGCTTTGAATATTGGGCAGGGATGAGAAAAAGAAGCAATCTCAATAACATATTTCAAATATGCAAATTGTATCTGCCAAAGGTGGAGTAGACAGACAGTAAGGCATATCCTTGGTAGATGAATATGAAATGGCTGCCAAGAAACCATTTCAGACAAGACACTATTTCTGAGATCAGGAAAGAGATCTTGGGTGTGCTGGTGGACAGCTTGATGAAAGTGTCAATCCAGTGTGTGGTGGCAGTAAAGGAGACCAATTCCATGGTTGTTGTTGTTGTTTAGTCGTTAAATTGTGTCCGACTCTTCATGACCCCACGGACCAATGCACGCCAGGCCCTCCTGTCTTCCACTGCCTCCCACAGTTGGGTCAAATTCATGTTGGTAGCTTCAGTGACACTGTCCAGCCATCTTGTCCTCTGTCGTCCCCTTCTCCTCTTGCCTTCACACTTTCCCAACATCAGCATCTTTTCCAGGGAGTCTTCTTTTCTCATGAGATGGCCAAAGTACTGGAGCCTCAGCTTCAGGATCTGTCCTTCCAGTGAGCACTCAGGGTTGATTTCCTTCAAAATGGATAGGTTTGTTTTCTTTGCAGTCCAGGGGACTCTCAAGAGTCTCCTCCAACACTGCAATTCAAAAGCATCAATTCTTCGGTGGTCAGCCTCCTTTATGGTCCAGCTCTCACTTCCATACAACACTACAGGAAAAACCATAGCTTTGACTATGCGGACTTTTGTTGGCAAGGTGATGTCTCTGTCTCCATTGTATGTTTAATTTCATCAAAAGGTATCTCATTGTCTTGTGTGCTCCCAGAGGCATCTGGTGGGACCACTGCGAGATGCAGAAATTCCATGCTATCTATCATGAAAAAGGGGATTGAAAATAAAACAGCCAGCATTATAATGCCACTGTACAAAACATTGGTAAGGCCGCACCTGGAGTATTGTATACAGTTCTGGTTTCCGTGCCTCAAAAAAGACATAGTGGAACTGGAAAAGGTGCAGAAGAGAGTGACTAAAACAATTACTTGGCTGGGGCACCTCCTTTATGAGGAAAGGCTACAGCATTTGGGGCTCTTTAGAAAAAAGGAGCCTGAGTGGGGACATGATTGAGACGTATAAAATGATGCAGGGGATGGATAAAGTGGATAGAGGGAAGCTCTTTCCCCTCTCATGCAATACCAGAACCAGGGGACATCCACTCCAATTGAATGTTGAGAGAGTGAGAACAGAGCAAAGAAAATATTTCTTGACCCAGCATGTTGTTTGTGGAACTCCTTGCCACAGGATGTGGTGATGGCATCTGGCCTAGATGCCTTTAAAATGGGATTGGACAGATTCCTGGAGGAAAAGTCTATCGCAGGCTACAAGCCGTGATGGGAATGTATAATCTCCAGGCTTAAAAGAATGGTACTTCAAATGCCAGATGCAGGGGAGGGGGATCAGGAGATAGGAATTTTGTTGTCACATGCTCCCAGAGGCATCTGGTGGGTCCACTGTGAGATACAGAGCGCTGGACTTGACGGGCCCTTGGCCTGATCCAGCAGGGCTCTTCCTAGGTTCTTATGTTATGTTCTTACGAAAAACTCATCCTATTATCCTTCCATGTGCATTGACAACTTCTATTACAATTAAGTCCTGAGAACTGCGGGGGGGGGGGGGGTTGGCTAGTGGTCTCTTTTTAACCACAACTCAAGCTGTGGGAATTGATCTTTAGAAACTTTCCCCCATCAACTTACTTGTGAATCAGGGTGAGAGAGCAGAACCAGTTGAAGAAATGTTGTTGCCCAAGGTGTAGCCCAAGATGGGAGCCTCCCGTAACCTTTTCACATACAGAAACAGACTCTTGGGTGGAATCTCATTTCAGTACCATGAGGGGTGATGCACTTCCCACACCAGCAGTGGGATTCCAGGAGTTGTAATCATTTAAACAGGCAATACTTCCTGCCTCTGGCATTTTCCACCGTACAGTACTTGAGGGGATGGGGGCTAACTTAAGTGTCTCAAGAGGAAATAGCAAGAGGACTCCATCCTCTAACATCTACTGTCTGAGATGACCACTTCACTCTGCCTTGTGATAAGAGTAATCTCAGCAAGCAAGGCCTGAGGTAAGTTAGATGGCAACCAAGCTGGGGGCCTTTCCACTCATAGTGCCCCATTTCTCCTCTCAGAGAGGCTTGTCTCTTTTCTGAATTGTGTGAAGATCCTTGTTGTGTTCCCCCAGGCCTCTGAAGCTCTGAGCTTCAGCCATTTTAATATCATATTCTTAATGGCTATTCCTATTGTCTATATTTGCATTCTAATTTTAGATTGTTTTATTATTATTATTATTATCATTCATTTTCTTGTGAGCTGCCCAGCTAGGTGAATGAAAAGCAAATGGATGGATGGATGTGCTGCTGTGACAAAGAATACCTCTGACTCATCAAACTACCAGGGAGAAGGCATTGTGCAGCTATTCCATCCTTCCCTCTTTAACAATTTTCCCCCGGTAAGTCAGAAATGGAAGGAAAACAATGACATATTTCACAGGGAAGGCATTGTCATCTGAACCATCTAGAAAATTACATGAATGGTGCAATGTCATTTCCTAATAGAAGACTAATCTGGAAGCACATAAAGGGAAGCTTGCACATTGAGTTGATTTCAGTGCTTGGCAGCCCTAGGTACTTACCTGGAAGGGTAAGTTGTAAGAGTGTGATCGTTTCTGGTGTCCTTCACCTCTCTTAATGTATGTTTCTTTAAAGAAGACAATGATAGACCAAAATCTTCTAATAAAATAGGTTTATTGTCTAACAAATCATCTGTCTCAACTGCGTCCATGTTATTTGTTTCTTCTTTCTACAGCAAATCATGAGTCTTAAACTTTGTCAAACAGGGTAACTCTCCACAAAATGAAAGGGGGAGATGAACTGGTACCTCCATTAGTTTCTTTTTGCCTGGTGCCCGAAATGTCCAGTAAAATGTCCATCAAAGATAGGGACATGAGTGGTATACCCAACCCACTTGTGGCTCCCAGACTTTCTCGCCCTTGCTCTGCCTCACCATGGGTCTGAAAGGACTAGGACCACAGGATCCCCCAAGTGGCACCATACATTTCCTCTGTTCCTTTGCTTGCGCTTCCCCTTTTTAGCCAAGCTTTATATTCTTTCTTTCTTTGTCTTTCCTCCGTTTTCCCCCAGGAAGGTGGCTTCCTATATACCTGTCTTCGCCATTCTTACTCTGCATATTCTCGTGGCACCCGGAACTCTACCCATTCCCCTGTCCAAGGATCTTCTTGTATTATCTCTACCAACTCTCCTTGCTCCTTAAATATATCCTCCTCTGCCCAACATACCTCTCTGTCTTCTGTCTCAGAGCTCCTCCCTTCTTATTTCCCTCTTTTCCCACCAAATTGCCACCCTCTAGTGTCTCTGTAACAGGGACGTGGTGGCGCTGCGAGTTAAACCTCAGTAGCCTCTGTGCTATAAGGTCTGTAGATCTTCAGCTGTAAGATTGAATCCATGCGATGGAGTGAGCTCCTGTCGTTTGTCCCAGCTCCTGCCAACCTATTGGTTTGAAAGCATGCAAATGCGAGTAAATAAATAGGGACCACCTCGGTGGGAAGGTAACAGCCTTCCGTGTCTAAGTCGCACTGGCCATGTGACTACGGAAGATTATCTTCAGACAAAACGCTGGCTCTATGGCTTGGAAACGGGGATGAGCACCGCCCCCTAGAGTCGAACACGACTGGACAAAAATTGTCAAGGGGAACCTTTAACTTTACCTAGCGTCTCTGTACTTATTTTCAGCTGTTCCAACCCTCTTTCAATGGTTTCTCAATGACCCTTCTTTTCCCTAGTGTGAGAGATGGACAGTACACTCACTGGAGTACCCTTGAGATTACTCCCAGTCTCACAAAGAGGCAGCATTTTAAGTGAAGCAAAAGCAAGAATAGGCTTCCCGACGCACACAGCTGGTTCTCATTTGACTTGTATTCACAGTGATGGGGGTTATGACAGAAGTAGCTATCATAGCAGTAATATAGTAGGGCCTCCGTATCAGCGGGGAATCAGTCCCACAATGTACCGTGGATGTCTGAAATCATGGCTACAAGGAAACCCTAAATGCAACATACAAGGGGGTGGGACAAAGGCCACAAGGAAGGACTGCTGTATTTTGTATATAGGGCTGCAGTCAAGTGAAACCTTGTATAAACTTGAGGATACATGGGTTCTACTGTATATTGGTCAAAGATCCATATAAATCAACACTATGAGACTTGGAAGTGCAATGATTTTCTCATTCCTAAAACCTGTGATGACATAAAAATCCCATGGAGACCCTAGAGAAAAGGGCCTGTAAAATTTCACATCTGTGCCAAAGCTCTAGACCTGCAACAATGCACCTGCAATCACCAGAAACTCCAGGTGCAAGCCTTTCCTCCCTTAAAAATATGCCAGGATTTGAGGGCTCCCTAATTTGTCATGTAGCAAATAGTTATGAGGTGTTCCAACGGCAGGAGGCCCTTCTTAAGATAAAGAAGGCTTTGCATGATTTCCCCCCCCCTTGCAGGTGGAGAAAAGATAAAGCTACAGAAGTGAAGTGCAATAAAGTTGAAAGTATTTTATGGTATTCAGAACGGGTAACATCTTTTTTGCGTGCTACTCAGCGACAGTATGCTGTCGAAAAGTAATGATAAGGGAAGCCAATTAATTTAGCACCTCACTCTTGAGGACTCCTGCATTTCAGACTGACAAGATGAAGCGGTTCAGCGCGGCATTTAGGTTGCTTCCTTTTGAGAAGTTATTACACATGTGAATACTTTGACGCTTCTATTTCCACACTTGTATGAAGATTCAAAAATGAAGGCCATTACATCTCTTTTCTTCCTGTAAGCACTGGTTTCACCTTGTATTTCCAGTTTTTCCCCCCTGAGATTGTAAGATGGTTAATCTAAACGTCTTTTACGTGAGCAGTGCCTGAAAACACCGTGGGCAAAACGCAGCCTACAAATCTAAGTACCGGTAAGTAAGTAAGTAAGTAAGTAAGTAAGTAAGTAAGTAAGTAAGTAAGTAAGTAAGTAAGTAAGTAAGCAAATAAATAAATAAATAAATAAATAAATAAATAAATAAATAAATAAATAAATAAATAAATAAATAAATAAATAAATAAATAAATAAATAAATGTGATTATTTTTGATATGCATGCAAAAAAAAGCCGAAAGAAGTAAGAGACAGGAGTGCAGCCATCTACAGAACTTTTCTAAAAGCATATGGCCAGGTTCCAAAGAGGTGAGGAGTACACAAGGGCACTTGGAGTGCTCAAGCAACAAGGCTGCCAAGAAACTTGGATTATCACTTTGGGGCTGAGAAACCCTCGGTCAAAGGCTGCAAAGGGGCAACTGCCATGGACACCAGGTATCCAACACGCCTTCTATTCTGAGATAAATGGCGCTATGCAGTCATCTGATTTATATCCCAGCTTCCCGTTCAAACTGGAATGCCGGGCATTGCACAAGACTTTTTAAAAGAAACAGATAAACCACATTTTTTTAAAAAAAGTATAGCATTCGAACAAGTTTTAATATGAGAACACAATTAGAGTAAAAGTAGTTAAAAACAAAGTAATAAAAATAGAAACCCAACAATTAAATGCACCCTTCTTAGCAGTCAGTCAGCTGCTGAAAGCCTGCCTGAATGGACAGGTGTTTGCCTGCCTACTAAGGAGGGGAAGGAGGGGCGAGACTGCGATGCCTCTTTAGGAAGGGAGTCCCATAGCCCGGGAGCAGCCACTGGGAAAGCCATGACTCACATCCGCACCAGCCATGCCTCCAAGGGTGGTGAGGATGAGGACAGTTCACCCTCAAAGATCTCAAAATCTGGGCAGGGTAGTTATAGGAGAATACATTTTCAATAGCCCAGACCTAAATCCTATGGGAATCAAGAGTGACTCCAAACTGTAGGATATGTTCTCAATAGATACCATGTCTGTGAATGGAAAAAAAACACAAACAACACTATCAGCTTTCCTCGTTCAATTATGGATATGCGTATGCAACATTTCAAACATTAGCAGTGAAATACATAACTCCCAATAAGGATCTTTTGAAATCTGTAGGACCCTTTACATCTGGTTTACAAGATGCAATTAGGGCCAAATCAAACCACTATATTCTGCAGGTGCACATGTAGAGCTGAAGTGACAAACTGAAGAAGTTATGTAAAGATCAATGACAAATAATAATTATGTGCCATCAAGTTGATTCCGACTTATGGCAATTCTTTCCAGGATTTTCTAGTTTCAGAATACTCAGAGGCAGCTTTCCATTCCCTTCTTCTGCTGGTGCCCTGGGACTGTGTAGCTTGTCCAAAGTTACACAGGCTGGCTCCTCTCTTGGAAGACACAGCTGGGAAATAAACTCCAACTCACTGTGCTATCCAGACAAGTAAACAGTCATCTTTCTTTGTTTTTGTTTTTTGTATTTGCCAATTTTTATACAAAGAGCTTGACATGGATAAGCTTCAGTTTAGGCCCTGATTCAGCAATTCAGAAAACAACCCCGTTCAGCTCAGGTTTGAATGCAACTTTTGATCTGGAAATCCAAATCTGTGTACCTCCCAATGATTATCAATAAATGGAAATTAATGGACGACTGAAATGCTTTTTCTTGTATGTGTGGATTCAGTTTATAGTCACACCAATCTCTATCAGGAAATTATGCTGGCAATTTTCAGATAAACTGGTGGAGCAGGATTGTGTTGCCCACCTTTATTTACATTTTGTGGATTTTTTTGAAAAGGGAGCTATTGACAATACTTTATTATTCAATGGACATTTAGATTCATTATGTAGGGGATAGCTGTACCTTCTGAGGGAGTCAAATCTGCCAAAGCTCAAAAGAATAAATGGAGATGATTTGTATTAATGTGGCCCTTACAGTTTAGGGGTTCTTAAAAGAGGGAGAGAAAATCAGGTGTCTGTCTCCTAGAGCAATGCCCAATCTTGGGTAACCCACATGCTCTTGGACTGTGTCGCAAACCCCGTGTCCCTTGTTTATTATTCCCTCACAAAGGCCCACAGGGGCATTCCCTTTATGCTACCACCAGTGGATTATCTGAATCCATACTACCATTAACGTATGTCTGGACACTTGTTTTGTGAACAAACAAAACATATTTATTGAAATGAAACAGTATTTCAAACAGTATTAGAAATCTTTCAGGTAATCAAAGTTCATTGGCCTTAGCTTATGAGTTCCCTCATTATCTTGTTCCTCTTTGTTTACAGTTTCATAAACTGATCTCTTTCTAGCCAGTTCTTTTTATCTCCTCATCAGTTCCTTAACCAATCTCTATCTGATCACTATCTGACTGCTCCTCCTTCAGCCAAGCCTCAGATATCAATTGACTCCACCTCTCCAGCTCTCTCATAGGTTCATACAAATAAGCTCTTGAGCATGAGTGGCAGGAGTGACAGGGCCAATTGCCACAGACTGCAACACCCAGAAACCCCAGCCAGCACAGCTGGTGGTGAAGGCTTTTGGGAATTGCATCCAAGAACACCTGAGTTGACCAAGTTGAAAACCACCGCCCTAGTGCAGTGCTTCTCAACCTTGGGGTCTTCAGATTTTCTCGGACTAAAACTCCCAGAAGCCTTCACCACTAGTTATGCTGGCCAGGATTTCTGGGAGTAGTAGTCTAAGAACATCTGGCAATCCAACGTTGGGAACCCCTGCTCTAGAGGATTGTTCAGATTTGGGCAGGAAGTCATTTACTCTCCTTTCTCCCTTCTCCATGGATTTTTACACAATTTGAAGAAGGGTCAGTGTATGCCATACTTCACTTGCAAATTTTCTAAAAACACTTAAGTGCTGCACTGCTTGACATGCAAGCATCATTCTTCAATGCTGCTAATTCCATCCTCTCTCCCACCATGGGCTTAAAAAAAGGCAGTTAAGAAAAGACGTGTGAAGGGGATGAGAAAGAGCATGTCCTGAAAAAAGGAGGAAAACAAAATGTGTTTTTGACTAGTAGTAAGAGTCTCCATTTCCGAGAAATCATACGAAGCTGCACTGCCTTATCAAGATGAGAATGAGGAATAGGCGGAATTAAAACAGGATGACTTTTCATATGCCTTTCCAAGGATGCCTTTAGTTTTTGAGGTCATCTTGAGAGAATAATTCTGCATGAAGGTACTGTATGCGCTAAGCCTCAGGCTATATGCATTTTCACTCTAGGAACATTCCCAAGGCCAGTCTTAAAGGCCACTTCAGATCCAATCTAATGGGCTCTGATGCCTCCAAGTACCAGACTCTCCACTAACTTATAGTATGTTTTCATACAGGACATAATGTGCTTTGACAAGTGTTTGTTATATGATGACCTACAGATTCTGATGATCACTGCCCTTCCAACTCCAAACCTATGCAAGCAGACAGAGTACAGTGACAGAGTACAGTGTGTAAAATGGAAGAGGCAACCCCCTGAATGCCAACCATAAGAAAAACTAATGACATAGGAGGGAATGTATTTTATATTCTAGCTGATAAAAAATCAGAGGCTAGAGTTCCAAAGGGGAGCTCATTATAGTGTCAGTGAAATAACTTAAAAGGAAACTCAGTGGTTCTTTCTACTGAGATCTTCCTAGGGAAAAAATAGGGAAACTGAGGCCCTCCAAATCCTTTGTATCCTAAATTCTACAAGCCCATCCAGCATGGCAAATGGTTAAGAGTCTGCAGAAATGGTAGTCTGAGAATGATTCACATTTACACAAAAGGGGTACATGAAAAGTTTCATGTTTGTTTCATGCTTTCTCTTTCATGTAACCTTTGTTTCACCCTTTGTGTGTCAAATAACCTGATTTTTTCCCCATCAAATAACACTGCAAGAGCTGCCAGCTGCCAATCAGAACATGTGGAAGGGAGGGAGGGGGAGTTTTGAGTCTGTAAAAGGGCCTGGAAAATAATGGGGAGCCTTCTTTGCTTCATTAACTCTTTATGGGTGATATTCCTTTATGCTGAGTTCCTGGTGGCATCCATCTTGGATTTCTGCCAGTTTGCTTGCTGTGCCTCCATCTTGGAGCCTCTTTCCCTTTTTTTCTTGTTTTTTTTTTTTTTTGGACTATGCTTTGACTCTCCTCTCCATTTCTTCTGGGATTTCACCCCCTATTTGGATGTGGGTGTTTGTTCAGGCTTTGGGGAGTGTGTGTCTTTTCCTTTTTTGCATTATTTTTGGCCTGCTTGCTGCTGCCTGCTGGACTCAAAGAAGAGGAGCAAGACATCAGGTGACATGGAGAGTGAAATTTCCTGATATTCTAGTAGTTTGGATTAGGGAAGGCATTGATTGCATTTTTTTGCCTTGATTTGCTTGCTTTTCTTGGTTTGGGGGGAAAGGGGCTATGTCTCTTTTTTCTCTGTACTTTCCTTAATTGTTTGACTGATTTTCTTAAAAAGTCATTTGATTAATTTGCTGTGCATTTAATCAGCTCAGTGTGTATATATTGCTTGATTTGTGAGGGCAGCTGCTCTGGGCCAGTGAATTTTGTGTCTGTTTCACTGGGCTGTGTGGGCATTTGTATCTTGTTGTTCTTGGAGTTGTGTTATTGTTGTGTCCTTTGGAAAGTGGCTGTTTATGTATGCTGGACAGACGATGCCTGACTGGCCAGTTGCTTCCTCCCCTTTTAAAATCCCCTATTGTTCTGCCCATATCCAGACGGTCTCTCTTTTGCTGGGTGGTGGCAATGAACTCATTGCTGATAAAATAAACTAGTGCCTACATAAATCTGATAACTATTTTTCTTTTTCAAGTACTGTTGCCAGCTTTTGCAGTAGATTGATTCTCTGTTGCCTTGCCCCCGATATTGAAACATTTTAAAGTGTCCTATAGACTAGAGCCTCGGGAGCACCAGAAAACACAAATAGAGAAATACAAAATGAATGGCCTTAAATATTTTTTTAAAATGAAGGGACTCTTATGTGAAAAATATGTAAACAAAAGAGATCACTGCAAAATGAAATATAAACATTTTTTCTGTGCACATTGCTAATTCCAATACCACATGAAGGAATATACTTGGTGAAGAAAAAAATGTAAGTGCTCAAGTCAAGTCCAGAAAACAAGGATATGGAGTCATCAAAGAATTCTTTGCCAGGCTGGAAACCATGTGCAGACACTATGCAGATATTCTTGACAATATTAATTGGAAAGCATACATTCATGTCAGACATTGCAGTTGGGAAAACACATTAGGAACCACTGTCTTGGGCTATGCAAATATTTGTCAGATTTGACTGTTTCAGAGTGCATAGGACTTTTATATAAAAGAGCCCCACAGGATTCAAGTAGTCAAGGGACACTGGCTTTTGAGGGGTGGGGATGCACACAAACTTTCTTGTATCATAAATGCCAATTTCCCGTTGGCAGTGTAAGACCCCTCCCCACTCCCCAAAAAAGGAGAAAGCTTTCTAATGGTTTACATTTATCTGAAACCAAAGAGATCAATTTAATTAGGTGTAAAGACCTGATTGACATTTAGAGTGTCAGCTTAGAAATCTCGAGACATAAATCCCATCCAATTAAAATAAATTGAAAATACCAATTCTATTCCTCCCTGTGCCATTTCACATTGTGGGAAGACCCTTCCATTTATTATAAGAAAAGAAGTGGCATTAGCAACTGGCAGCAGCTGCATCTACTTCATTGTCCAAATTTTGCTCTACTAATTAACTCAGGTTCACCCTGGGGAAAGCAGTCTTTGCTATGTGAGAAAAGTTATTCATCCCCCTTACTGGGCTGCTTCTCCTTCCTTGCTAAAAAGAAATTGTCCGCCATGCCTAATTGAACAAAATTGCAGATAATACATCAGAATGGAAGTGCTGTTTGCTTAGAGCATAACTGTATCCTGCATGTTAGTGTGGGTGAGCCCCAGTCCAAGGTTTATGCCCTGCTCTGGAAGGGATTACAAACTGGTGGAGTCATGAGTTTTCACAATGTGTTGGTTGGTAGGTAGGTAGGTATGTAGGTATCTCTCTCTCTCTCTCTCTCTCTCTCTCTGTCTCTCTCTGTCTCTCTGTCTCTCTGTCTCTCTCTCTCTCTCTCTCTGTGTGTGTGTGTGTGTGTGTGTGTGTGTGTGTGTGTGTGTGTGTGTAGTTTATATACTTCTCATCTGGCTGGAGGGTCGCAGAACACTGAATAACTAGAGAGGCCAAATCTGGTTGGGTATTTCATGGTTAATTAGACTAATGTTTAATAAATCAGTGGATTCTTCCCAGTTCCCAGAAGTATATAAAAATATAAGAAAAGTGTATGTAAAATGAAAAAGTTTTTTTAAAAATTATGAATACTCATGGTTGGTAACAAATGGAATAGAAAGCAAATGGCAGAGGGGGAGGAGATTTAGATTTACCTCCTTTTGTTGTTACGGAATGTCTAGTTAATTACACACAGTTCACTGACAATAACAGCAACAGGAATTTCAGACAAAAACAAAATGGAGCAAAACAAAAACATGAAGACAAAAATGTGATGCCACTTTAAAGACTTGGTTTTTGTCCACTTCATCCAGACACCTGGTGCCCTATCCTGGATTAGGTGGTGTGGTTGCAATCCCCATTTTTCTTGCTTCTGCTGCAACAGCTCACTGCACCGCACACTGTGGCGAAAATGCCCGGCCACCTTTCTGGCCCACTCCATTATATGAGGTGTGCATGTGTCTTCCATACCCAGCAAAGCACCCCGAACTACCAGTTGAGCATGTGGGCCACGTGCCGCACCCCTTTCATCTTCCCAGCCTCCAGTGCTGCCACAGTGTTTGCCACATGGTCTACGACAAACAGGCCTTGCTTTTGTGTCGCTGGACTCCACTGCTGCAGCAGGACTCTCAGAGTCTCTCAAGTGTTGTGAGCTACGTGGCTGCCCCCCATCACAGCCATATGCAACAGGCCCATCTATATCCTTCCCTTTTGTCTTGCCCTGTTCCTGATACGTCCAGTGTCCTGTCAGAAAAAGATAGGCACATTTTGCACCCTGGCTGCTCCAGATGTCACTTGTCAAAGGTACCACTTGTGCCCTGGCCAACTGCTGCTGTACCAGTGGCCTGACACCCCAGTATAAATCTGGCACCATTCCGGATGGTAGTATTAGCATTACAGCCTAATATGGCTACTCCTTCGAAAACTACTCTCATGTTTAATTTCCCAATTAAAGAATTTTTAAACACATCAACACATCCTCAGTCTTCACTGTTGCTGTTCTGCTGATCTCCTCACTAAAAACTCGGCAGGTCTGACATGTTGAAAACGTGTGTACTTTTACTAATGCAGGCTTAACATGGAGAACACCAGTGGTTCAACTGAAGTAGCAAGTTTTACCTGCATGTGTGGGGCCTCTTTTTTTAGTCCTAAAGGAATCCTGCTCACCCTCTATGAATATCTTAACGACACATATACAAGGAGCCAAAGGGGCCTGCATTAATATTTAGCATTTCCAAATTAGTGGGGTTGAGGGTCAGGGGGCAAGGCAACCCAGTGGACAAGCTCCTTTAATTGGAGGAAGCTTCAGAGGAACAGCCAGGCCTCACCGATCCCTCATATCATCTGGGTTGATGATGGTATTTTGTAATAGCTATGGTGAAGACCAGAGACCCACCAATCAATATTTTTTCACTCGGCTCCTTAATCTCTTAATAATATAATACATTTTAGCAGAAGTAAATGGCAGGGGAAGAACAGCGTTATCAGTACTGTATTCCATATTACAAAATTTATGAAATTGGTCCCTGTTTGGATATGAAGTAAATTAATAAAATAGAAGTGAGCAAATAGATAAACAAGGATGCCTTTTCAATCCGTTTTACTCCTCAGAGCCTTTCTGAGTGTAAATTTTTACTCTATTTTTCTGCATTTGTTTCACTACTAATCTATGATATGAAGTAGGTCATCAAACTTGAGGATTACTTTTTTTTTTAGCATCTTAATGAGAAGAGGTGGGAGGTAATATTTTTTTTAATGCTCACAGAATGCTAAGACATTTTCCCCTGCAGCCTACAGGACAGTTTTGCTTTATCACCTGATAAATCACAAACCAATTCTAGTGTGTGAAATATGTGTAACACAGAATAATCCATACCCTTCTTTCTGGGAATCTGGATGATATTTGAGTCATAGCTCTGGTACAGCTACTGTACTGTGGAAATGAGATTCAGGCCTTCATACCTTGGTACGTAGCAGGTGTGTGGGAGTGTGTTACAAGCAACGAGTGACTGCAGAGAGGTGTGTCCCACCTGCCTGGCACACATATGCACCTGGGGTGTGTATATGTGAGACCAAGCAGCAATATATATATTGTATAAATGCAGAACATACTGGTTGCTATGGCTGCTATTATTTCCTAAAAGTACACAGGAATATGCATTACCTTTCCAATGGGCACACATTTGTCCATTCTAAAACAGGTAGCAGTGTTAGCAGTTGTTCTCCCAAATGGCTTGGGGATAAGCCCAGGGTCAAGTCTACCTCCTATCACTCTTTCTGTCTCTTGTGCCATGCTGGCTAGGCTCTGAGACAGACAGAGCATTGCTGGCCCCCTCACAAGCAGATCCCAGTCTGAATGCTGAAGGAAATGATATGCTGCAAGTCAGCTTGGCCCATGGAAGGTGTCGCGGGGGTGAGGGTCAGGGGTCAAGGCAACTCAGTGGACAAGCTCCCCTAATTGGAGCAAGCTTCAGAGGAACAGCCAGGCCCCACCGATCCCTCATATCATCTGGTTTGACTGAGCTGATTATTTGCAATACCCCTTGGGGTATTGAATCCACGCGATGGAGTGAGCTCCCGTCGCTTTGTCCCAGCTCCTGCCAACCTAGCAGTTCGAAAGCATGTAAATGTGAGTAGATAAATAGGTACCACCTCGGTGGGAAGGTAAAACGGCGCTCCCTAGTCACGCTGGCCACGTGACCACGGAAACTGTCTTCGGACAAGCTCTGGCTCTACGGCTTGAAAAACGGGATGAGCGCCGCCTCCTAGAGTCGGACACGACTGGACTAAAAATGTCAAGGGGAACCTTTACCTTTACCTTTGGGGTATTATATGCTTATGTGCTTTCTGATCAGAATAAAGGTTGTATCCCTCAAATAAGGGAAGATGAAACATTGGCCCTTGCTTGGGGTGCAAGCCAATCCAATCATTTGCATAGCACTGCAGCATAGGAAAACCAAGCAAGTACAGTGGGGTCTTGACTTACGTACGGCTTGACTTAAGAACATTTTGACTTAAGAACCACTCTCATAGGAAAATATTGACTTGACTTACATACTTAGATTTGAGTTAAGAACTGAAAAAAACCCACGTGGGAGGCAGGGAAAGTGCAAAATTTGAACTTTCAGTTAACTGTTGGCCAGTGAAAAGGGTGCCTGTCTGCTTCCTGACTCCTCCCAGCGTTTAGAGAGTGGATTGGGAGACAGTCTTCGGACTGCCTGGTACGGTACTGCCTGGACTGTATTTTCCCTGCCTTCCCTGAACCTTTCTTGACCTAAGAAAAAAAGAAACAAAATATCCCCCTCTAGTGGTCGAAGGCAGAATAGCAGCTTCCCATTAGTTTCTATGGACGGAAAAGAGCAGATACGGATCAAATGGTTTTCAATGCATTCCTATGGGAAATGCAGATTTGACCTGAGAACTTTTTGACTTGAGAACCGCCTTCCAATACGGATTAAGTTCTCAAGTCAAGACCCCACTGTAACTCCTTCCTTTTATAAATTAATTTATCTGGGGCAGCATGCCTGAATTCCCCTGCAGCCAGCAGGATGGTATTTGTGATACAACTCTAGTGCAGTCTTATACATATCACAAGCCCCACTAATTTAAATGGGGTCAACTCCTAGGTAAGTGATTATGGGACTGAGTATAGGATTGTAGCTTAGGTCTATTACATGCTAAATGTATCTCAGGGTACAACTAGATGGTGAGGTTGTCCCAGGCTGGATCAGACTGAATAGGGTCACTTGAAAATGCACCGTGACATTTAGAATGATACTTGCATCCATGAACAAGGATCAGATAGTTTTGGGACATGTGAGCACATCACCCCTCCAAGTGGCCATATTTAGCCCATTCCTTCCTCTGTGTCCTTGCACCCTTTCCTATCTCCCCCTCTGTAGGGAGCAGGGAAGGCTGCGTTTATCAGTAAGTGAGGCCCTTGTCACACTACCCCCCCACACACCCAGTTAGATCATTGTTTATTTTTTGTCAAGACAGAAACATTTTTCCAGCCAGCAGTGTACCTGGTCTATTTCCCACTCCCTGGGAGGGTTGTGATATTTTGTACCTCTGTTGCATCAGTGCATTCCTTACTGGAATTGCCTGTGTACGTGCCTGGCCTACATCTTTTCAGAATTTAAGCCAGTAAGGCGGCTGCCGTAATTTCAGTGCTTTTTTTAAAAAAAATTGTGGTCAGTACATTGATACATTGGTAAAAGTATGTCACAGAGCAATTCCAGCCATTGCTGCACTGCTGGCATTTTGACACACCACTTTTCACCAGTCATTGTAAAGAGACAGTAGCGGGGGGAGGGGTTGCGGGGGAGGGGAGAAAATGGCAGATTAAGCTGAAAGGCAGACGGTGCGGAAACTAGACGGACCAATGCGATTCTGCAGGAGCAGGCAGTGCAACAGAGGACATATTCCCAAAGAGAAACCCCTTCCCAATATATCAATGTACAAATAAATATTTTATATATATACATAATACTACAGCATCTTTATATATATATATATTAATCAAGGGGCTGAGTTGTCCCTTAAAGCAAGAGAGAAAATAAACTGGTACCATGGTCTAGCCAGCCATAATGATTCAAATAGGAGGAAATAAATCATCACTGCTAAAAGTTTTTGGGATGTTCGCCCATGTATATATGTATATCACATGACCGAGAATCAATACAGCGGAGGTATGGAAAGTATTGGAAGATATCATTTCCCATGTGTGACCAGGGCTTGACATGTCGCTTGCTACAAAGATGACACAGTGTTGGCTTGTAAAGG
Source organism: Pogona vitticeps (assembly GCF_051106095.1). NCBI lineage: Eukaryota > Metazoa > Chordata > Lepidosauria > Squamata > Agamidae > Pogona > Pogona vitticeps. The sequence goes on along the minus strand of NC_135783.1, from coordinate 214,156,570 downwards.
GGGGGGGGGGAAGAGATCTCCCTCTATCTCCTTTTTGTCTCCCTCTCTGTGAGGAGTGATGGAAAGCTGGATTCTCTTCCCCCCCCCCCCATTGATTGGTAAGTGACATATCACTTCATTGGTGTGCCACCCAAGTGACATAGGACTGAACTGTAAAGGAAAGGGGGGGGGGGAATAGAGTGCCCTTCAGGTCTTCTCCTGTTGTCTCCTTTGCAGGGAAAAAGGGAAAGTTTGATTCCCCCCCCCCTTTATTTTATTGGTGAGTTACCTACCATTTCATCAGCTTACCCCCAGTGACATTGCATGGAATTGCTGTGGGAAACGCCTACTGGTGCCGCTTTGGAGCAATCCTACTCTTGCTAGAAAAACATTAGCCATTGCCAGTGATCCAGAAAGGTGCAGATAGCCATTGAAAAGGGTGAAGCTGACTCATGTTTCAGAATGTCACATAGAGAAAGGGGGGGGGACCTTACCACAAGTGGTCCATATCAGGAGATAAAGTGCTGTCTGATTGCACCCTCAGACTATGTCCAGCCCATTGTTATTATTACTCAGCCTTAGATGTTGTCCCAAGCAAGTATTGGTGAAAATGTGTTCAAATAAATGAATGTAGTTCATTATTGTTTATCAGCTTATTAAACATAGTTAATTCGCAGTGATCAAAATTCAGGCAGTAAGCACAACATAAAATAAATTTGTATATGGAAAGACTTAATATTAGGCCATAAAGTCTATACCGTTATTTGGAAGTTTCCAAAATAGTTAGATCTATATTTTGTCACTGGCTTTAAGTAAGGTAGATGGCAGAATCTTGGCAATCAAACAAACAAAAGGCTATAAATCTCAAAGCAGCATCAAATTTGTCAAGTATGAACTAAAGACAGCTCAAAGTCATTTTGCTGCTTGAGTCTGAACATCAAGTGGCTTACCTTCCCGGTCATGATGGTCACATTATTCTGCCACCTGGGGGTGAGCAGCATAATGGCCTCTCTATTTACCTAAGTAAAAAGGTTATAATCTAATTAACTAACAAACTGCTGTCCCTCTATTACAAGAGTGCTACAAACATCCTACCAGTACAGTGGGGTCTCTACTTAAGAACTTAATCCGTATTGGAAGGTGGTTCTCAAGTGGAAAAGTTCTTATGTAGAATCTGCATTTCCCATAGGAATGCATTGAAAACCATTTAATCTGTATCTGCTCTTTTCCGTCCATAGAAACTAATGGGAAGCTGCTATTCCGCCTTCTACCACTACAGGGGGATATTTTTTTCTTTTTTTTCCCCCTTAGGTCAGGGAACAGTGTTAAAAGCACTTCTGACGAAGCTAATTTTGAAGCAATGGACTGAAAACCAATTAAACTGTTCTGGCTGTTTTTTGTTATGTAGAGGTGCGTTCGTACATTGAAGCATTAGTTCCCATAGGAACTAATGCAAAGCTGGTTAATACGTACTCTACCACTAGGGGGAGAACTTTTTTTAAACCTAAGATGACCTAAAGTTAAAAAAAGAGCAGGAAAGTTTTTTTTTCCTTTTCTTATCTTGGATTTTTGTTCTCAAGTAGAAGCAAAATTTAGCAAATGGAGCTGTTCTTAAGTGGAATTGTTCTTAAGTAGGGACGTTCTTAAGTAGAGACCCCACTGTAGAGTCCCAACTCACAATTTTAGCACCTGGGGCTTCATGACCCTACAGGTTAACTATGAGTCATATGACATTGGTCTATGTGGGGAAGGACAGAAGAATGAGGAGGACAGCTTGGATCTGAGCATGTGACCGCACTATTGGTTCTGCATTGAGCCCACCTGTTTTATGTTCCCTTCTGCCTGGAGCGGGGAGAAATTGGAAATGGTCTGTGAAGTTGTTTAGGCAGGTTTTCATCTCTTCTGTTACAAACTCAAAGAGATAGGTTTCCATCTTTCCAGCAGCAAACGTCTGCACCCTCTAAAATTCAACAACATGCATCAAAGCCCTGCTTAACCTGACTGGTAACAGCTCTCTCTGCCAGTCAGACTGCCTTTATTGCTGCATGAGAGTGCAGCAATGATGTTGTGTGGCAGAGCAAATCAGTATTCTACAAAGCAATTCTAAAAATGGGAGCAACCCAAACAAAAATTATATCTTTTAAGCTGGGTTTCTGATTGGTACCACACTTGGCACGGTTGTAACAGACAGCCTGCTCTTGCTCTGTGCCAGATTTGGCATAAAACACAGGAGACAATAGTGAGGCCATTTCAGCCAAAGCTAGATCCAGGAATGACAGTTTAGGAAAGGAACACATGCAGGGCTCTCTGGCAAGAAGGCAGGCAGGCAGGTATGGTCTGGATGGTTATAGTCTGAGCTTGTTGGAGCCACATCCCATTCATTCTAAAATGGACCACCCACCATTGGATTATATAAAATGTGAATATTAACCATGTCTTCAAGTTACAGTTCTCTCTTTTTCCCCCTCCCCTTCCCCCTCTCTTTCTCTCTTTCTGTTTACTTTGATGTTGTTGCTGTTCGTGAAAGAGATTGTTTTCACCACTGTTGGATCAATCATAAATAGCTAATCTTCGAAAGAAAAGATGCTGGAGAGAAGCTGTAATTACAGTCAGAGGAAACGGCAAACATGAAAAGGCTCCCTCACTCTTTCAAAACCTTTATGGTTTAGAGTGACTAAAATGGTATTGATTGGGTGCTTCTGCATAACTTGATATTTACATTAGCACAAAAAGCGCTAAAAGGGCTTTCTAACTCAGCTAATCAAATTGGCATGCTCCTATCTCATCAGAAATACTGAAATCCTTATTTGCAATCCTGAGAAGCGTGATGAATATTTAATAACTTCAAATCATAGGTTTTAGTCTGCCTGCCTAAATTCAGGCAGCAGGAGTTCAAAATTGCATCCCATCATTTATAATTTTGCAATTGGCTAGCCAAAGCAATCTCGCAGAGGGAGAATGTGGTTTTGGCCTTCTCCCAGTACAATAGGCATCCGGGGATGTGGGGCCAATTGTTTCTCATCCAGGAAAAGAAGTCATGAAACTCATTTCGATGGACTGTTGTGTGTGTCAACACTAATTACAGCTCAAACTGGCATCGCATCCTACGGTCTGATTTGAACTGCAGTATCACAATGATTGACTTTTGCCGCAACAGCTGAAAAGTAATCCTATGCCTGGGGAACAAGGCAGAAATATGTGTCCCTGCTGCCATCTGACTTTCAGTGCTGTAGGCCAACTCCTAGGATGCCTATGAGTCTGAGAGATGCATTCCCAAGTAAAGCAGCAGGAGGAATCCTAGTCTCCTCATAGCTCAGAAAAGTTAGACAACAGCTCCCAGCATCTCTCAGCTACTAGCTGGGAGATTCTTGGAATTGCGGTCCAGAAAGTAATTTTCTGAATTCTGCTCGTCCTGCAAGAATGGCCCAGCATGAAGTAGGAACACAGGGAAATGTCTTTCATCAAGTCAGACCATTGGCTGTTCTCACTTTGTTCTGTCTATCCTGACTTGGAGCACCTCTCCTTGAGCTCCTTTGAACCCTCTTATAGCTCGAAGAGACCAAAGGCCCCTGACCAAGGAAGACTCCATGGGTTAAATGTGGGGTCTTCACCAGTCAAAGCATGGGCTCTGCCACTGAGCGACAGCTCCTTTCTTTCAGATCCTTTGTTATCCAAATTGCTGTCCTGTCTCATAATTAGTGTACTATTCCTGCTCCTGTCTGTGCCAAACACTATGGGAGCAAAGCAGTGGAGAACAGAAAGAGAAAAGAAAATGGAGAGATCAATCAGTGGAACCATCACCCAATGCTGAATGCACCCTACAACATATGCTGGACGAAAGATTTTGTTTCTGATGCCACGAATGCACTGTTCAGAATGGAAAAGTGGCTAAGATGTTCTGGGCTTGCCCTTTTAAGATATGTGCAGCTATGGCAAGCAAGGTTTTAAAAACAACTCAACAGTTAGTAGTGTGACTCAGGAACAGGAGCCCACAAGGTAGTCCATTGATAAGACATAGGATATCTGTGTTTCTAAGACACAAACATGGGAAGTAGAACTGAATCCAACCAACTCCCCATTGACAAAAGGCCCTTTAAGATACTTTGGAGTGTACATTGGTGTATTTCAAATATCACCAGATTCTGCTTTTTCCAAGCTTCAGAGATCATGACAAAAATCAAAAATCTAAGGAGAATAATGTGCACCAGCCTGAGCGTTATTATTTTGATACCTACTGGGTGTAGAAGAACACTGATGTGAAAGAGGTCAAAGCCTATAAACTGAACTGTACACAGCTGGAGTTAAGAATGGCTGTTCCTCCTTTCACAGGATAAACAAAGCCAAAACTAGGACGTACAGCTGTTCATATCAGGGGCTGGGATTTACTCTTCCACTTAATCATAGAGAACATAAATAGAAAAAGGCCATGGAATGTAGAAAAGAGAAGTCCTGTGAAGTGCTAATAATACTGTGCTGTAATCTGTGGGCAAGACAGTGATCGTCTTTGATGGAATGGACAATGGGCTCTGTGGCATTTCTCCTCTGCGCAGGAGGGAATCCTGATACTTTTAGCAGACTGAGAAGAGAATGAGTGCAAAGCATCTGCTTCTGTGGCTGGAAGGTCAGATGTACACAGAGTATTCGCATTGATAGGACTTACCTATTGTTTGCCTACTGCTTGGCCGTATAATCCTCTGCATGTGTAATGGAGGATCATGTGAAAAATGTGGTTGGGGCTTAGAGAAAGTAGCGAATCAAATACCACCAAACAAGTTTGCCAATGGACTTCCTAAGTCACTGTTCATGTTTTTGCCCCCTCTACACTTATAGTTCTGAAACTACGTTTGAGTTAAAATAGAAAAGAATTTAGGCACAACTGAGATTCTTAACAAAGGTTATCTGTTTCATATCTTCCAAGATTCATTGAAAGAGAGAGCTCACTGTACTGTAGAAATCCACAAATTTGTGAGGCTGGCATATGGACTCAAAGAAATAGAATACACAGAAGACCAAGGGTCAAGAATGCAAGTACTATTTGGAGGAATAACCAAATCAAGACTGAGAGCTCTTCATAGCTCTGCATTTCTGTGGCTGCATGGGATTGCCCCATCTAAGTTTCAAACTGTAGCTTGACCCACTTCCCTTTATGATCTCCTCCTGATCTTGTGATCCAGTGCTGCTGTAGGCATATAAGAGAAACTGGCCCCACAGTTGGTTGAGGCATTGTCACATTCATTGCAAATATGTTGAGGTTCATTGTCCTCTGGCAGGTCTTCATTCAAGAAATCCTACAAGAGGGAGAGAAACGGGCATGCACAAATTAGAAAAGTTTTTGAGGTCTGGTTTATTGAAATGATCTGCAGATTAGGAGACAGATGGGGTACAGAACCCAAATCAATCTGGCTCCCGATGTCTATTTTCCGGTGAGATTATTAAGGCTGTTAATTATGTAGTATTAAACAAGTAAATTATTGTAAGCAAAATGACAATCACAATGGACAGACCGTTTATTCCTAGATTATCTTTGAGAAGATATCACTGATTGGTTCAGAATCCCCCCTTTCTATTTGTTCTGTCCATCACCAAGACTAAATAAATCATCTTAATACTCAATGTTTACATTACATGATGTTTCCTTAACCTATATATGTTCCCCTGGTGCCCCAAAATCACAGACTTGCCTTGGAATGTCAGCTGTCCTTCCTATCTGCTTTGTTTAGGAAGTCATTCTTCTTACTGTTTCTCCTGCCTTCTTGGTCACAGCTTGATAATGGGAATTCGCTTCCTTAGGACCAGCTTGTCCCTCTCCCTTGTTTACTGACTAATTCACTCATAAACTGGGGACTGAAATCAACCAAAGGTCAAGGAATACTCATAACTACAGAATATAGCTGGCCTTTTAACATATGTAGCCATTTACCTTAGGACAGATGTAAAGAACAATAAAGTTAGATTTGTGAGGCTATAAAGTTCTGTAACCCATGTGAAGTGGGGATGATGTGACGGGAAGCTGCACAAGCCGCATGTAAGTCATGTTGTTGTAACACGTTGAATTGCTGCATGAATTATTTCTGAATTTGAAATTGCTTCTCATAGCCACTTTCAAGGACTTGTGTGCACTCTCAAGTTTTAGCCTTCATAGTAGATTTTTGTTTTTTTGTTTTCTTTTGAGAATTAAAACACAACAGATGCAGCCCCATTGTCAATGATATCAACCTCAGGCTGCTGTCCTTCTCCTTGCAAATGGAGTGCTGTGAGAGTGCTCCGTTATGAGGAAAATGGCCTTTTCGACTGTTGTGGTCCAAACAATAAATTTTCTCATCTCTATATCTTTAGAACAGTCAGCAAATCACATGTCATCTCTTCTCTTAAGAATTTATAGGGTTTGTGGTAGGCTACCATTCATAGACACATTACACATGGTCAGGATTAATCAGCATTAAGAGCTAACACACCACCTTAGCACTCTGAGGGTTTGCCAGTTAAGGCATGCTTTTTAAAAGATACTATTTGTACTTGGCTGAAGAGTGGGATCTTCTTCATCTTTGCTGGCTGAACAAGGGACAGCAAGTAGGTGAGCTGCTCTTTCCTCTCAGGCCAGGAAATGGTTGTAATGGAGTGTAGGAACAAGCTTTCAAACTTCAGGAGATTTAACTCTAATCCAATCAGTGGCTCAGACATCCCCTTCCCTCCTGATTCTCCTGTTGATCAATATCTCAGCCAAGAGATGCAACAACTCAAGGCCACATTATATTATTTTGCTTTGCAGTACTTTAGTTTAGTTTATCTTAAATCATCCATGGCCAAAGAAGGATTTCAGAAAATGGAAAAGCCTACAATGTGTCCCGATAAAACCAGGGTTGTGTATATGCTGAAATGCTGTGGGGAGTACAGAAAAAACATGTCACTGAAATAGTCAGTCCAAGCACAGTTCAATCATTTAATGCCTTCAGTAGGCATCCTTCAGTCTCAAGAGACTATGGTATCGTGCTCTGTATGGAGGTCTTGGAACAGTGTTTTGTGTGGCTGAGAAGGCCAATTCGAGAGTGACAATCCCTTCCACACTGGAGACAAATCCAATCTGTCCCCTGTCCAGCTCCCTGGTTTTGCTTGTTTCGGGACTGCCTCTTTGCCTCGGTCTGCTGTACAAGTGTCTCTTCAAATTGGGAGAGGCCATGATGCACCGCCTGCCTCCAGGCTGAACGCTCAGACGTCAAGGTTTCCCATCTGTTGAGGTCCATTCCTAAGGCCTTCAGATCCCGCTTGCAGATGTCCTTGTAGCGCAGCTGTGGTCTCCCTCGGGGGCGGCTTCCCTGCACTAATTCTCCATACAGGAGATCTTTTGGAATCCGACCATCAGCCATTCTCACGACATGCCCAAGCCAGCGTAGACGGCGCTGTTTCAATATTGTATACATGCTGAAAATTCCAGCTCGTTCTAGGACTACTCTATTTGGAACTTTGTCCTGCCAGGTGATACCGAAGATGCGTCGGAGACAACGCATATGGAAGGTGTTCAGCTTCCTCTCCTGCCGTGCACAAAGGGTCCAGGACTCGCTGCAGTATAGGAGTGTGCTCAGGACACAGGCTCTATAGACCTGGATTTTGGTGTATGCCGTCAACTTCTTGTTAAGCCATACTCTCTTTGTGAGTCTAGAGAACATGGTAGCTGCTTTCCCAATGCGTTTATCCAGCTCGACATCTAGGGAGAGAGTGTCAGAGATTGTTGGACCAAGGTACACAAATTCATGAACAACCTCCAGTTCTTGCATGGAGATAGTAATAGAGGGAGGTGAGTCCACACCCTGGCACATGACTTGTGTTTTCTTCAGGCTGATAGTTAGTCCAAAGTCTTGGCAGGCCTTGCTAAAATGATTTATGAGTTGTTGGAGGTCTTCAGCAGAGTGGGCAACAATGGCTGCATCATCAGCAAAGAGGAAGTCCCGCATGCATTTCAGTTGGACTTTGGTCTTCGCTCTCAATCTAGTGAGATTAAAGAGCTTTCCATCTGATCTAGTCCGGAGATAGACACCTTCTGTTGCAGTTCCAAAGGCCTGCTTCAGCATGACAGCAAAGAAGATCCCAAACAGGGTTGGCGCAAGGACACAGCCTTGTTTCACTCCGCTTCGGATGTCAAAGGGGTCTGATGTTGAGCCATCAAAAACTACAGTGCCCTTCATTTCCTCATGAAAGGACCTGATGATATTAAGGAGTTGAGGTGGACAACCAATCTTGGGAAGTATTTTAAAAAGTCCGTCCCTGCTAACCAAGTCAAAGGCCTTTGTGAGATCTATGAAGGCCACAAAGAGTGGCTGTTGTTGTTCCCTGCATTTCTCCTGCAGCTGTCGGAGGGAGAATACCATGTCAGTGGTGGATCTATTAGCTCGAAAACCAAACTGTGATTCTGGATACACTCTGTCTGCAAGCACGTGAAGTCTCTTCAGCACAACACGGGCCAGCAGCTTCCCTACAACGCTGAGAAGAGAGATACCACGGTAGTTATTGCAGTCGCCCCTGTCGCCTTTGTTCTTATACAATGTGACGATGTTTGCGTCCTTCATGTCCTGTGGTACTCCACCTTCTCTCCAGCAAAGAGAAAAGAGTTCATACAGCTCAGTGGTGATGATCTCTTTACAACACTTCAAAACTTCAACGGGGATGTTGTCCTTTCCAGGTACCTTGCCAGAGGCAAGGGAATCCAAGGCTGCTTTTATTTCTGCTAAAGTTGGTTCACTATCCAGCTCTTCCAAGAGAGGCAGGCACTCAATGTTATTTAGTGCCACTTCCATTACTACATTCTCTTTAGAATATAGCTCAGAGTAGTGCTGCACCCAGCGTTCCATCTGCTGTGCTCGGTCCTGGATGATCACGCCTGTAGTAGACTTCAAGGGAGCAGATTTCTTCTGTATTGGACCTAAAGCCTGCTTGATACCATCATACATTCCCTTGATGTTACCTGTGTCCGCTGCTATCTGTATCTGAGAGCAGAGCTGAAGCCAATAATCATTGGAACATCTCCTGGCAGTCTGTTGGACTTGGCTACGAGCAGCTCGAAGAGCCTGCAAGTTGTACTCACTAGGACAGGCTTTGTATGCTGCTAGAGCTCTCCTCTTTTCTTCGATGGCTGGAATCATCTCCTCTGAATGGGCTTCGAACCAGTCAGCTGTCTTTTTGGTCTTCTTGCCAAACGTGGACAAGGCAGTGTTATAAACAGCGTTCTTGAAGTGTTCCCATCGTTCAGGTGCATTCGCTTCAGCCGGGCCTGGAAGGGTTTCCTGAAGCGCTTGGCCAAATTCCTCCACTTTTCTTTGATCGCGAGTCTTGTTGATGTCAATACGTGGTCTTCCTTCCTTTTTCGTGTGATACAATTTCTTTGTTCGCAGTTTTACTCTACTACACACCAGGGAATGATCAGTATCACAATCAGCACTCTGGTAACTGGGAGTGATCGTAATACTAGATAGGCTAGAACGTCTAGTGAGGATCAAATCAGGCTGATGCCAATGCTTCGATCTTGGATGTCGCCAGGAAACTTTGTGTTGAGGCTTTGTATTAAAGAACGTGTTGGTGACACAAAGACCATAATAACAGCAAAACTCCAGCAAACGTTGGCCATTTTCATTCATCTTCCCAATGCCGAAACGGCCTAGACAGGTGGGCCAAGAGTTGTGATCAGCACCAACTCTAGCATTAAAGTCTCCGAGAATGAACAGCGGCTCTCTCTCAGGGACTTTTTTGATAGTAGCTGCCAAATCGTCATAGAATTTGTCTTTGACTTCTGTTGTGGATGACAGTGTTGGTGCATATGCACTGATGAGGGTGACCAGTCCCGCTGATGAGTGGAGCTGCAGAGACAGGATTCTTTCACTCCCCACAGTAGGTGGAACAATGGATCTCAGGAGAGTATTTCTGACGGCAAAGCCAACACCATATTCCCTGGTCTCGTTCAATGGTTTTCCCTGCCAGAAGAATGAGAAGTGTTTTTCTTTGACAGATCCCATGTCTGGCAATCTCGTCTCTTGCAGGGCAACAATGTCCATCCGCAGTCTACTCAGTTCAAGGTCGATAACAGCTGTCTTGCGCACGTCGTCTATTTCCTGCAGGTTGTCAGAAAAGCCAGGGGTCATTGTCCGAACATTCCAGGTTCCCAACTTAAGGGCAGATGTTTTCTTCTGATTGTTGCATGGTGCATGGTTATTGATCGGTTTTTCGGCTCTCCGACCATCAGAAGTAGCCCCTGGCATCATGCTCTATGCCAGTCGAGCAAAACGTATAACCAGTAACTGCTAGTTCCTGTGTTATTTCGACACTGTATGCAAAGCTGGAGTGTCCTCTCCAGAGCACGAAGCCTGGGTAGAATAATATGGAGGATAGGCTGTTACCCAAGCAGCAAATCCCCCCTCTCCACGTCACTGAAATAGTCCAATGGAGAGGCAAGAGCCAATACAACTGGTTCCATTTAATGCCACCAGCCAGGTTTTATGGGAGTCCTAGATGTCCTAGAACAAGGATAAGCTGTCTTGAAAAGCTTCTTTAAAACTTTGGGACCATACTGGATATGATCTTAATTATCTGAATACAATTCATATACACATTATAAAATAAAAAAGCTGAAGAGCAGCCAGCAGGCTGGGTTGTAACTAAAGATTTGCACAGTGAAAACTTTTATGTTTGTTTCATTTTGGGCTTTTTCAGGGGGTGTCTATTTTGTTTTCATGTCTTTTGTACTGGTCCTTTTGTTAAACATAAAAGGGCTTGGTTCTTTCAAGTACAGTACTGATGTTTTGTTTTTTCCTATTTGTCCCCCCTCCCACGCTAGTAAGTCCTAAAGAACTATTCAAAAAAATAAGAGTGGAAGCAACAGAGAATCAATCTACTCCAGAGGCAACAGAAGCAGGCAACGTACTCCAAAATCAGGCACCCAACCACTATCACCTCCAAACCAAGACCCACTCCCAAGCAAAATATTTGACAATGGCCACTTTCCCTAAAATTCCTATCCCATGCTTCCTAAATGTCCTGCCAGCTACCTGAAGTGGAGGCTGTGATACTCAAGTCTCCCTAAGGAACATATGGCATTCGGGCAGGGAGTTCCACAGGCCACAAATCTATCACTTGATGCTGAGGCAAGTCCTCAACCTCCAGCAGTGCACAGCATCTGTGCCTTGAACAAGCCTGACCCTTAAAGAACTCTTACTTTACTCAGCACTTTGCAAGTACTGCAACATAGGCTTTTTGATTCCTTAGAACTCACAACAGCTCATTTAAATAGGATTTCTCTATGGTAGCTAAACAATGACCTTTTCCACTCTTTTGAATTTAGCCAAACCTTGCTGGTCCAATAGACTAGTCCTCACTTAGAATTTTTATAATTATTGTTTATTATGAAAAAATAGTTTCATGTTGTTGTTGTTTAGTTGTTAAGTCATGTCCGACTCTTCATGACCCCATGGAACAGAGCATGCCAGGCCCTCCTGTCTACCACTGCCTCCCAGAGTTTTCATGTTGGTAGTTTCATAGAAACAGTTTATTTGCTTAAGCATAGCATAAAGAAATGTTCAAAGGATTACCATAGTTAAATACAACAACTACTTCCCATAAAAATATTAAACACTAAAAATCTCAGCTAAGGTGGGCTAGCCCCACCTCCTTCTTTCTTACCATGCTACATTCTGTACCATTCAATCCAGCTACATAACACAAACCATCAGGAACTTCTCTTAGGAAAAAAGTTCTCTCAAACATAACCCATTGTCCATTTTTCTACATTCCTCGGACCTCCTTCTTCATGGCTATAAACCAATTAACTCAAAGAGGCGTAACTGTCCACTCCATCTCCAATTCTCATGGAGATGCAGGTGGGTTATCTCCATTCCAATTAGAAGGGAATTGTTGGGTCTTCACACTGGTCCTCTTTGACCTTGCCTCATATCAGGATTCACTCTGTACCAGCCTGGCTGTAAATTAGGAAGAAACAGCCTCTTGGCTTTTACAACATTCCCATGTCTTCAACTCCTTTCACTTTGAAATCTAACAGACTCCATTTTCTATCACCCTCCATGACTACAAGTCTCACTCTCCTTCAATATCATCACAGAGGCTGCAACCACTGCACACACAGGTAGCAAGAAGGACAGGGAGAGAACTGCAAGAAATGCCGCCACCACTCTCTCACTCCCTAAGGGGAACTTTTACCTGAGTGCCATTGGTTTTCCCTTATGGAGCATGCAAAATATGCGAGCCTCAAGTAGAGGCACCATTACTTCATCTCAAGGTGGCTGCTGGTGCACTGGAGGGATGGGTAGGGATCCTGCCATCCTTTTGCTACTTATCCTGGTCGTCTCAGTGGATGTTGCTATCTTTTTAGTTTCAAGACCTCCAAGCTGAAGGCCCTACTAGTGGACCTCGAGGAGGAGTTGGCTAGCCATGATTGGAATCTCTGGCACCAGCTTGGTGCTGAGACTTTGCTCACTGTGCTGCAGTCTCAGATGGATGACTTTTTGAAGGCCCTGAATGGGGAAAGAGGGAGGTAGCAGCGAATGGTTAAAGGTGCTCGTTCACCTAATCCAGGGCCTTTGACACCTTCAAAACTCCTGTCCCCTGGATTTTCTAATTGGCTGCCGACAGCATCTTTTCCAATGTTACTAGCTGAAAAATTTCCCAGGCAATTTGACATACAAAGAGTGAAGGAAAAGTTTAATGACAGAGGGAAACGCACACACACACACAAAAAACCATGAAATGTTCTTGTATCTCTCTTTCACTTCAACTAATCCTTCGTTTTTAAGAGGCTTTTCCCCCGGAATTGACAAAAGAACCTGAGAGCAAAAAAGACTCTTTCATGTTTTTTTCCCTTTTGTTTTTATACAAAACTCCCATCTCTGTTGTATCTTGGGCGGAACTCAGGCTTTGCCCCTGGACACAAGAAATCATAGGGCACCAATTAGAGGTGACTTTACTAATGAATGTTATGAAAATAAGCAGCAACAGTTCTAAGCCATGTTTGCTTTCTCTTTTTTGAAGGCATAAACATTCTGTTTTATTTATATATTTCTGCCGTTCTCCTATGTAATAGACTCAAGGCAGTTTGCAACATTAAAAACAAGCATATAAAATATAATATTCAAATCATTGCAATTATTAAAAATGGTGGGTGACTGCCATTGATCATCCCATAAAATTTCTAAATTAAATGCCCAACAGCTGATGAAAAAGGATCCCCACACCAGCCCCTGATGTCAGAAGGATAGCAAGAATGAACCTCCGGAAGAAGGGCATTCCATAGTCTGAAACTGGCCTCTTTTGTGTCCTTACCAGATGAACCTGTAATGGTGGTGGGACTTGAGAGGAGGGCATCCCCAATAATCTTAACATTCAAAGAGACTCCTATGGGGAGAAATGGTATTTCAGATAACCTGGACCCAAGTCATATATGGCTTTATTTTGAACTGGGCCTAGGAACAAACTAGAGGCCAGTGTAGTTGTTCTTACAGGAGAGTCACATGCTCCCTGTATTCAGCTCCAGGCTGAATACAGGGTGCATCAATTGAAATGAATTGATTAATATGGGAAAAGCATGGGACAAAGGTACCTCTTCAGGATCTGTATCAACTGTAGCATCCAAGCCAGAATGGATCAGAACAAACTCTCCAATGCTGGGCTTGTCAGAATATAGAAATTTTGTAGGCCTGAACCTGAATAAATGTATTATTAACGAGCTGCCATTGTGCACAGATGTGAGTATGCTGAGTCACTCTGAAGATGATGCAATGTCTGGAAATAAGAAGACACCAGGTGCAGAAGATTAAGTCATGTGTCTTCTGATTGGACTAGAAAAGCCATGTATATGTATATAAGTGGATAGTGTCTGCGTATCATTCTCTTCTTTCTTCACCATTTGCTGCTGTCCACTATGTCAGTTTGTGTAAAGAGTTCCTGCCATGTTGTTGTGATGCCTGCCTGTAAATACCTGTAAATACTGTAAATATAACCGTCTTGAAAAAGAAGAAGAAATTTGTAAGTGTCTTCAATAACTCTGCGTTTTTCCTGTTGCCAAATCCGTGACAGGGCTGTCCAGTGGTCCATATTCCTTTCATGCAGGCCATACTGTAATAGTCTCTTGGCCACTAAAAATGACTCCACTGAACAGTAGAAGACTTCTGCCATGAAATAGGCCTTACAACAGACTTTAGCTCAAATTCAATCAGACCTGCACCAAGTTTTTTGCCATTGTCACCCTCCTACTTGCTTCATCACTACCAACTCTTTAGTAATCCAGAGAGCAGGTTTAACTCTACTCATTAGGACCAGATAGAAGCAACTGCATCTACAGCCCTGGTCATTTCCCCATTCCAGAAGTCAAGTAAGGCATTGAGAGGCTCGCCAGTAACAGGAAGCATGCCAAAGTCATCAGGAAGCATCTAGATCCATCAGTCTCCGGAGGCAGACATTTTTATTGCCTCCCCACTCCTGCAGAGGTTACAAATGCAAGTAAGTCTAAACCCCACCAGGGAATGCTCTGTTAATGACACTAGAACTATTGACAGGTCTTGTATACCCTAATCCCTCTCATCCTGTAGAATGTAGAATACCAGCACTAGGGTATAGTCTACTACATGGGTAGAGCCAGATACAATTTGTGACAAACCCATGGTTGTCATAGAGGCCACAAAGCCAATTCTAATAAGTTAGACTCAGCAAGAATGTTGAAGGCTTCCAGCACCACAAGCCAAGGGGACTGCAACACCAAATGTGAGACTAACTTAGGTAGCTCCGGTAGGGAGACTATTGCACTGCAGGGCAGGCAGAACATCAAAAGAATCCCCATTCTGTACTAGACACTCACTTTCAAAAACCACTTTGAAACCTGGTAGACTGTGGGGCAGAGCACCTGGTGAGGGAAATGGAATCAAAATGGATTGCTGCCACCTCCCCCTGATCTGGTCTGCTGTTCTCCAGTGAATCTTCGTGGGCAAAACTGGGAGAATTCAATCCTCAACAGCCTCCTCAAGTCAGGTCTCTGTAATAAAGGTCAAATCAACTTTCTTATCCAGGATCAAGACCTACATGGTTGCTGTTTCTCTTTGTACTGTCCTGGCATTTAGCAACAGCAGTTCCAGTATGGGGTGGCTGTTGCCACAGATGTCCAGGCCATCTGAGTGGGGAACCAGTTTGGCCAGCACCGACATTCTGTTCCTATCTCCTCCATAAGGATACCATACCTGCCTCCATATCTCCTTTTCCCTTGCACATTCGAAGCACCTACTCTCTGCTCTCCTCTGTCACATTCTCTATTTTCAAATTTCATATTTATTGGGATTGCTGTCTGCAGACAGCAAACCCAATAAACTGAATGTGAGCAGGCAAGCAAAAAACACACAGGAGTAACAACTGTTGCCCTCATTCTCCCTTGAAGAGATCCCTCCCTGAACAGGGCACACCCTTTGGCATCATCTCCTTCAGAGGAGACTGCACTGGAGGTAGCCTCACTGAAGCCGGCTTATATTCCACACTTGAGACTGGAAATGCTAGTGGTCACAAAGGCCAATGGCCCAGTTGTGCAAAGAGGAGATTGTAGCTCATACTCTCACAGGCTCCAAACGGCAAGCAGGCACACAGCTGGTTGGTGAAGGTCTTGACTTGCAGTTGTGTCATAGGAGTCTCCTCTTCTTACAGAGGTGGGCTGAACTCTTCCTTTGGGGGAAAACTACATTATCCTTTTCTGTGTCCATGGGGGCAGGCAGGTGGCCCATGCCTAAGTCTCATGGCAGAGTGAGTACAAGACACTGCTGCTTGTGTCAGGTACTAAAATGGCTACTTACAGCTTTTCAAGGTGGGGAAGGAACAGAATTAGCATTTTAAGAGTTCGGGGGTGAGCGTGGAATTTAACACTGACCTCCGTAGTCCCAACAAAAAAACCTGGCCCCTCCCACCCTATGAATTATATTATCCCAATTTTTATTGGGAGAAAAGAGTCAATTAATGCCAATAGCAGACTTCCTTTCAATGCAAATGGAATATTTGCAGGAAGGGTGGTTATGGATTGATAACATGACCTGTTTCCATATAAAAAAGAAAATATTAGTGGGGTTATTTTTTGTTGAGTTTTGACAAAATAAACATTCATAACTGTCCTTAAAAAGTAAAGTAATGAACGTAATACTTTCCGGGCTTACTATCAGTTTAGCTCCTACTCCTCCCGCACCCACTCCCTCCAAGAAAGAAAAAGAAGAAAAGCCTAAGTATCAAAGCCATGGCAGAATATGAGGCAATTACTGTATAAAAATTTGAATAACTTCTGATCCCCCTCCAGTTGAAAACCGCCCAAAATGGGGCAGCTTATCTATTTCTACAGTTCTAAACAGAACACTGAAGTGTGAGGTTTGTTGAGTTTCTTCCTGGGCTGCTATGAATGATAAGCTCTGTTCAGCTTGGCTCATCATAAGCTGTGGAAGTAGGGTGGTCTTTTATCCAGCATCACAGAGGATTGTCCGCTGAAAGCACCCAATGCTCTCTCCTGGGAGGTGGAGGAAATTCTCCGTGAAAGTTCAAAACCAAAGGTAGCAAATCACGGCGTAGGTTCTTGTCCAGTAGAAAGGTTCTCACCCAAACCTTTGCTGTGCTAGTACTCTAGTTGTGAGGACAGCTTTTCCATAGGAGGAAACATGATTCCCACACCTGCAGTTCATTCTCTTACCCTAATGGTCTGCCATCTTAGTTGTTGATAGTGCAGAGCTGGGAAGCAGAGGGTGAATCCTATAAATGACTTTTTCCCCTTTGTCTGCAGTCTGAAATTGATGAACTCTTGCTACAAAGAGCAAATCAGCATTACTAAAGGGCAGTGGACACTGTCTTGAGCAATTTGGCTTTGCTGCGGCTTGATTTGCAGCACATTTTATGCTTCTATTCCAATTAGATAATCACACAGAGACCGGAGATTGTTTCAGTGCCAGTGTCCACACTAACTCCTCAATCTGATGTGGTTTGATTTGCACCAAAACCCACAGCCCCCCCCCCACCTTCCTTAGATTCTGCCCTCTGCTGATTCCTGGCTCTCCTTTTATAGTTGATTGTAAAGCCAGTGGACTGTTTAAAGTGTTGCACGGTGTTAGGAAAAAAGGGACAGTTTTCCAAAGTTCTCCATAATGTACCCAGGCATACAAACATCCTGAGGAAACAAAGTAGTCTGTTGTAGTTCATCAGAGTTCTTTCTCCTTCATATCGATGTTTATCTTCTTTTTTTTCTCTCTGTTTGTGCAGAGGTGATTTAACCCCAAACTAATGTATCAGTGCTGCAACAAGGTGATATAGCGCTAAATGCTGTAGTTTGTTTAAAACAATATTTGTAAAAAATAATCAGGGTGATTAGGGAGAAAGATCAGAATGTACCCACTGTCCAAAACATCATGCAGAGCTCAGTACATCACCAGAATACCACCCACAGTCACCCGTCCTGTCCTTTTTGAAAATGAAATGATTGCATAGGGGAAACACTGTTCAAATAACACTCCCCCCCCCCCAATTACAGGAGAAAGAACTCCATAACTGAAGCAAATGCCTGGGATGATTTTCATTGGTCTTTGTGTGATGCAATCAGTTTTTGAATTCATCTGTTCTACTTCCTCAGCAAATCCCATCCTATTTCTCAGCACAATAACAGCCTAGAGCCAGTTCTTCTTGTCCTTCCCATATAAAAAGGGCGGGAAATGTAGGTGGGAAGGAGCTATTAAAGTGACAGCAAAATTAAATACATCTCTTTTGGCAAAATAGTGAACATGGAAGAGCTTTCATTCATTCATTCATTCATTCATTCATTCATTCATTCATTCATTCATTCATTCATTCATTCATTTATTTATTTATTTATTTATTTATTGCATTTATATGCTGCCCATCTAGACATAGTCTACTCTGGGCGGCTCACAACATGCAAGATAAAAACAATTTAAAATATACACAATTTTACATTAAAATTTTACATTCATGTACGTAATTTGGTTTGAGATCTGCTCAAAATGTTAAAGATTTTTCTATTCTTGGTTCTCTTCTGTATGTGTCTTGTGGTGTCTGTGTCTCAAAGATTCATTTGCTATTCCTTAACCTGGAGCTAAATGGCACCAGTTTATCATTCCACTATACAGCAGAGGTGGGTTCAAGAGGAAAGTCACAGAGCAGAGAAGAAAGACTTTGGAAGAGTTCAGCTACACCCTACTGCCCCGTTTCCAAGTGACAAGGGTGTTTGATGCAAAGGTGTCATTTGTATGGAACAGTCTGGTTCACAAACACATATTGTTTTTCATTCTACAAATGGCTAAGAAGCATAAGAAGCATAAGTACTGGAGGAAGATGGTTTTAAATGTACTTCCTCAAGTAACAAAACACCTGGATAGTTTTTCTGCATTTATAAGCTTTATGGCAACCCTTTTCTGGGTTTTCAGAATAGTGTACTTAGAAGTGATTTACCACTCCCTCCTTCTGGGGGCGCCCTGGGACTGCGTGGCTTGCCCAAAGTCACACAGGCTGGCTCTACTCATAGGAGGCATGCTGGAGAATGGAACTGTCAAACCTGGCTGCACAGCATGGTTTCAATGCTGTACCAAGGTAGATACTGAATTGTTATGGATTTGAGATTATTTCTAATATCAACAAAACTTGCATGCCAACCCCTATTTACATGAGAAAATTTACATGAGTAAATTTGCTCAAGTTGTTTTAGACACATATTCATGCTTGCTAAGCAGTGTTCCTTTGAAGTCACAGTGTGCTTTCAATGAATTCTGAACAGTTGAACTGCTGAATTTGCATAGCTGGGACAACACTCCATGAGTGCTAAATTTCACTTACAGTGAAACAGAATCAAATTCAGCATCTTAAATTGATTGGGGAAATAGAATCTGATTTTAACTTGCTTCCCAAACATTACAGGATAAGCATATTATACCTACTCAGAAGTAAGCTCCAGACTGGTGCCCTTCAGATACATTGGGCTACAAGAGGTATGCTGGCTGGGATAGAATGATGAGTGCTATAGTCTGATACACATGAAAGCTAATGCACAAGATGTTTGGTATCAGTAATGGACTGGATGAGGGTGAATCAATTGAAACTTTATCCAGACAAGACAGAGGTGCTCTGGCCACTGTGAAATATGCTCTAGTTACTTCTCGGCTGGATTACTGTAACACGCTCTATGTGGGGCAGCCGATGGAAAGTGTCAGAAAATTGCCAGATTGCTGAATGGAGTTGTTTACAGGGATCACATAACCCCTCTGTTACAGCAGCTCCACTGGCTGCCAAACCATACCCAGGCATTATCAAAGTGCTGGCTTTAACTTATAAAGCCCTAAATGGCCTGGGTCCAAGCTATCTCAAAGACCGCATGTCCCATTATGAGCCAACTTGGGTGTTAAGATCACCAGGAGAGGCCTTTCCCTCAGTCCCACCACTTCACAGGTGCATCTGATGGGGACACAGGAAAAGGGCTTATCTGTTGCTGCTCCCAGACTCTGGAACTCCCTCCCACAGGAAGTTAGGCTGTCCCCCTCTTTGCTGTTCTTCTGCAAGCAGGTGAAGACCTTTCTCTTCAGGTACACTTTCTCACAGTGACTGGCTACATGACTGGGTGCATGAGTGACTTTTAGATAGATTTTATGCATTACTGCTCTGACTGGGTCTTTACTATCACTTGTGTTTGCCATCTCTCAGCATGGCATTTGTTCCTTTTTAATATTTGTATACTTATCGTTTTAGCTTTAGTATTTTTAATGATGTAAGCTGCCTCTTTATACTTAATGTTTTTAGCTTTAAATATTGTCTTTTGATGATGTAAACCACCATTGTATACTCATTGTTTTCAGTTTTAAATATTGTCTTTCAACCCACCTGATAGCAGTCAGAAAGACTGATTTTGAAGACTTGTGTGAAAACATAAAAGATGGTACAGTACTAGAAGGTGGCCAGGTGAACTACTGCACCTTTAGTGATTATGTAAAAGAAATTTCAGCAGCCTCCCCAAGATGAGTTTGCACAATGAGGAACAAATACTGAAATCTCTTCCAATTATTAGAGATGTGAGAATTTGATCCTTTTTTCCATCTAGAAACCCTAATAGACACTAATGTGATGCAGGTTGTGTAAAGAAGTACCAACCAACCAGCAAGATGGCTATGGGAAGTATACTGCAAAAGGCCTAGGCCGTGGGCTTTCCTTAACAGTTTCTAGCAATGACATTGAAGCTCAGATATTACTCAGTTATGCTGCCAAGTCTTATGATTTTCTTTTCTGAAGCCTACTGTGTCAGGTTGACCTCAGCTGTTGACATCCATGTAAAAGAAAATGGTTTTGTTCCCCTCAGAAATAGTAAGAGCTGTTTCTGAAAAGAATATTTCATTACCATTAACTTTTGTAGACTAGGTGTTTTGGGTAATACTGCCTAGATAGCTCAGTGGGTTGGGTCTCTGGCTGCAGAGTTAGAGACTGAAGTTTGATTCCCCAGTGTGCCTTCCAGAAGAAAATCCTAATTTATATTAGAGCTCTAATCTACTTTAGAGATGGGCACAAAGTGCTTTGTATGGTTTTGAATGAAGCTATCAGCCTACCTCTCACCCCTACCCAGTTGGCCAGGCCACTCACTGGACTTCATGTGCTGCTGGGGCCCTTCTTCTCCAGTGGTGCTCCAATTCAGGCAGGAGCTTGACAAGCCCTTCCCCATCTCCTCAAGAAGAAGGGATGGGGATTCTCCTCACACAGCCAATGAATGGTTGATTGCCTGAGGAGGTGGGGAATGGTTGGCTGAGTTTCTGCCTGGATTGGACACCAGAGAAGAAGGACCCAGGCAGTGTGTGAAGTCCAGTGAGTGGCCCAGCTGGCCAGAGGGGTGGGAGATGGGCCAGCACAGCACCTACGGCACCATGCTGACATTCATATGACGTGTTTCATGCCCATCTCTAATCTATATCTGGGAAACCTTGGCCAATGTCACTATAATTTGGAGTTGACATGATGGTACATAATTACCATATTTAATTATTTGTAGAATAAACACCCCCTTCATGGATTGCTGTCTTGTCGTGGCAAAGGGGCTTGAGTAATTCAGAGAAGCTATGGGCTATGCCCTGAAGGGGCACCAAAGACAGACAGTGGAGAGTTCTGACTAAATGCAATCCACCTGGAGCAGGAACTGGCAAGCCACTCCAGTATCTTTGCCAAGAAAATTCCAAAAGGCTAAAAGATATGATGCTGGAAGATGAGTCCCTAAGGTCAGAAGGCATCCAACATGCTACTGAGGAAGAGAGGAGGACAAGTGGCTCCAGAGCTAATGAAGTGGTTGGGCCAAAGTCGAAAGGACGCTCAGCTGTGGACACGCCTGGAAGTGAAAGGAAAGTCCGATGCTGCAAAGAAAAATACTGCATAGGAACCTGGAATGTAAGATCTATGAACCTTGGGAAGCTGGATGTGGTCAAACAGGAGATGGCAAGAATAAACATTGACATCCTGGGCGTCACTGAAGTAAAATGGACAGGAATGGGCAGATTCAATTCAGATGATTATCATATCATAGCGGATTGCCCAGCTGCATCCCTATCTTGATGTGGGGCGCTCACCACTTTGGTCCATGTGCTCATAGTCTCAAGATTAGACTACTGTAATGAGCTCCACATGGGGCTGCCTTTGATGTGGAAACTTCAGATGGTACAAAATGTGGTGGCCAGACTTCTTACAGGGGTGAAAAGGTACCAACATATTCCTCCAATGCTGGCTGCCTTGCATTGGCTGCCCATTCATTTCTGCATTGATTTCAAAGTTCTTACGATTACATATAAAGCCCTAAATCGTTTAGTACCTCGATATCTGGCAGAGTGCCTTCTCCCACCCAGTTCTGCCAGAGTCACTCATTCCAGCCAGGCCAGGCGACTGAGGGGCCTAATGCTGAAGGAGGTCCAGAAGGAAAGAATGAGGAACAGGGCCTTCTTGGCAGTGGCTGAGGAAAGTGATGGCAAACCTAGACAGCATCTTAAAAAGCAGAGACATCACCTTGCCAACAAAGGTCCATATAGTCAAAGCTATAGTTTTTCCAGTAGCAATGTATGGAACTGAGAGCTGGACCATAAAGAAGGCTGATGCTTTTGAATTGTGGTGCTGGAGGAGGCTCTTGAGAGTCCCCTGGACTGCAAGGAGAACAAACCTATCCGTTTTGAAGGAAATCAACCCTCACTGGAAGGACAGGTCCTGAAGCTGAGGCTCCAATACTTTGGCCATCTCTTGAGAAGAGAAGACTCTTTGGAAAAGACCTTGATGTTGGGAAAGTGTGACGGCAAGAGGAGAAGGGGACGACAGAGGATGAGATGGTTGGACATTGTCATCGAAGCTACCAGAATGAATTTGACTCAACTCTGGGAGGAAGTGGAAGACAGGAGGGCCTGGCATGCTCTGGTCCATGGAGTCATGAAGAGTCGGACACGACTTAATGACTAAACAACAACAACAAGAATAAACACATGCACTAAAATGCCTGGAAAATGCTGTGGTTCTTCTTAGCTGTTTATTGATTGCATTTCTATCAGTGCTCTGACCTCAATGCAAGCTGGCTTTGCTCTAGGTGAAACTCTTCCTAATTTGTGTTTGTAGCATTGCCTTTTGCCTCAATAAGTTACCATTCCTTAGTCTTTTATTTGGTGTTGCTTTCAGTTTGTCAGTACATTCAGTACAAATGCTAAAAAGAATACCATCCGCAAAGAGTGAATATGGCTCCCTTTGTTCTACTTCTCAGAAATTACCTTAAAAAAAAAAAAAAGAAAGAAATTACCTTGATACACTGCAGTCTATGAGGTGTACAGGAACTGAGCTCATTCCATTTGGGTTGCCAGATCAGCAGCATTCCATTCCCTCGGCTTTTAGAATCAAAACCTGTGTCTGGGTGCAAACCCTTCAAATTTCACAGAGGTGGGAAAGGCTGGGAAGTAGAAATCCTCCCTCCAGCTTTGTACTGCTGATGGTGCGGCTTCTGCAACAAGAAGGCTGATGAGTCACATGCTTGTATTCCAATCCCTCCCTTGCTTCAATAGCTTAATCAGTCCAAAGTCAGTGTGCCAAGAAGCCAGGAAGAAGGGCAGGGGATTGGGGTGACAGCTGCATGCTCTTAGGAATCTTGGGCCATTTGGAGCAACCACAAACATCCTGGGTGTGAGCCAGTGAGCTCTGGCACCAGCTGGGAAGGTGTGGATATGGGTGTCCATGCCACACTGCATGCAGAAAAATAAACTATCTGCTTCTCCATTGCTGCTTGCCTGGAGATTTGTTGCCCTGCCTGGAGACATGGAGAAGCACAGCAATTTCCAGAGATTTCAGCTGCTGCCTAGAGACCTGGCAACCCAACCCTATTCCCTGTAAAGTACTCTGATGGTAGCAGGGATACAGATCAAGTTTAGCTACATCTGTGACCTAACTGGCTCAAGCTACTTCAGCGCTTTGTTTGCAGTAAGGCCGACAGCAGTATTTTTTGTTTGGGACACCATCTTATTGAAACAAACAGAAACCACCCTTGGGCAACCAGTGGAGGCAGGCCAGAACTGGAGGGATGCACTCAAATTTACTTACTCCCACCACCAGTCTGGCTGCCACGTTCTGGACCCACTGAAGTATCTGGATCAGGCTCAAGGGAAGCCCCACATAGAGAGCATTGCAGTAGTCAACCCAGGAGATGGCCAGGGCCTGCACCAAAGAGCCTCGTGGCGCAGTGATTAAAACGCTGTACTGCAACTAAAACTGTGCTCACGACCTGGGGTTCAAATCCCAGGTAGCCGGCTCAAGGTTGACTCAGCCTTCCATCCTTCCAAGGTGGGTAAAATGAGTACCCAGCTTGCTGGGGGGGGCAATGTGTAGCCTGTATAATTAAAAAATTGTAAACCGCCTGGAGAGTGCTTGTAGCGCTATGGGGCGGTATGTAAGTCCAATAAATAAATAAATAAATAAATTGAGGGAGTCCTTGTCTAGGTAGGGGCGAAGTTCAGCGATTAACCTAAGCTGTTTAAAGGCCACTCTAGACACAGCTGTAATCTGGGACTCCCAGGAATGAGCTGGGATCAGAAGAGTACCCATGTTATGCACTTGGTCCCTAAACTGGAGGGGAATACCATCCACTCGAGAGACAACTACCACCCAGCCTATCAGAGATCCCTCCCCAAGAGCAAAATCTCTGTTTTGTCCGGGGTCAGTTTGAGCCTGTTAGCCCTTGTCCATTCCAGCACTGAAACCAGGCAAAACTGAAGCATACTGAAGACACTTACTGATGACCTCCTCTGATGGCTTAACATAGATGTTGAACAGCATTGAGGATAATGCCAATCCCTGAGGAACCCCATACCTTAGGGTGCAAGGTGCCAACACCTCTTCCCCTAGCTGAACTCTCTGGACAGGGTCCTGGAGGAAGAATCAGAGCCAGCTCAAGGCTAGGCCTCCAGTCCCAACCTCAGAGAGCCTGTCCAGGAGGATACTGTGGCTGACAGTATCAAAAGCCACTGAGAGATCTAGGAGTACCAAC
This sequence comes from Pogona vitticeps, assembly GCF_051106095.1. Classification (NCBI taxonomy): domain Eukaryota; kingdom Metazoa; phylum Chordata; class Lepidosauria; order Squamata; family Agamidae; genus Pogona; species Pogona vitticeps. The sequence continues at coordinate 214,132,053 of NC_135783.1, read as the reverse complement.
AGGGTGCATCTGCCCCTGTCAGCCTAATTTAAAAAATCATCGTGCAGCATGACCAGTGTTATCTCAGTACCCCATCACAGCCTGAATCCAGACTGGAATGGGTCAAGGCAATCCTGCTCCTCCAGGTATGTCTGTAGTTGATTTGCTGCCAGCCTTTCGATCACCTGCCCAGAAATGGTGTACAGTATTAGGGATCGGATGGAAATTGTTAAGATTGTCCAACACTAACTGGGAATGTTTGCTGATTGTTCAGATGATGGTTTCTCAGCAATGAATAAACAATATTCACAACCCAGCCAACCATAGTCCCCTCTGTGGTTCTGATCAGAAATTAAAATAATCAGTTATTATTTTAATTTCTATGCCAATTCCAATGTTCCTGGATGACATCTAGATCTCAGGTGGATACACACATGGTTACCTATCAGTGCAATTATTATTATTTATATAAAGCACCAAAAGCAGATAGCGAGGCATGGAGCTTGGAAAACCTCCACATATGTCATACGTTCTGTAAGCAAGGCAGCACAGGTCATGAGTCCTCCTGGGCAACTGTTGCAGCTGCTGGGCACGTCTTGTTACTTATGTGGCCACCATAAAATGTCCCCAACCAGCCCAGGGTTCCCATATTAGCTAGATTCCAGGACTCACTTCATGCCCTTTGGGTCCAGAAGCCTTTCCGTCCTCTGCGATCCTAGCTCTGATACATAAAAAGGACCCACCCCTGCAACATCATAGTAGTCTGCCCCCCAGGCTCAGGTTTCAGGCTTCCAATCTCAGGGGATGGGATGTTGCTTACATGGCAACTCTGTCAGCAAATGGATCCCATCACGCACCAAGTGATGTTCTAAGCAACCTGACACACAGACACACAAGCCAGAAAATCCTACAAATGCTTCTCTCTTTCTCTGATAGTGTATAACAATAACAAAGTAAACAAATAATCAACCTCATTTCAGACAACCAAAAGCTGCAGCCTGAGGTGACTGCTTCATTCTGCCCTAAAGACAGGGCCAGCCCTGGGTTCTAGAGGCTTTGTGCAAATGCATCTAGTTCACTGACTGTTTCCTGAACTGGCCCCTCTTTCTGTGAATTCTATTTTTCCCCCCACAGTGACTTCAGGGCTGAGATTGCTTTTGTCCTTCTCCACTCTCTTCCAAATGCACTGGTTTTACTACTTAATTCATCATCGCTGCAGCCGTTTTCTCACTGGAACGGTGTGCTATGGATTTGGAGGTCAGAGAATGCTCTGATAAAGCCATGTTTCTGTAGAAATACAGGAACACTCTGATGCTCCAGAGCGATAGCATCAAATGGATTGAGCAGCTATTTTAATCTTCTTTTCCTCTTTCTTTTATTTTTGGCACCAATTCATTTTTCTACTAATTTTTTTAATCTAGGTCAGGTGGTTTGGGATGTCCCTGTTCACTCTCCTGGTTTCCTGATCCCTTGTTATCTATCCTAGAGACACACTGTCCTATATGTGGCTGATCGGAGACATGATCTATACAAGGTCAGACTCCCACTACCCCCATGATATTTCCATCTTTCCTCTTACTCAAGATATTGAACACTTTCCTTGTCTACTTTATGTGACCCCCTCTTCTTTGGCTCCATTTTTAACACTTGCTTATTCTCTCCTCCCCCTCTCTTTTTAAGCATAATATCAGACACATCTTTTGTTTCACAGTAATAGCCACTGATTCCTGACTGTTACTGCAGACTTCTTGTTTAGTTTCCTCTTTTTTGTTTGTTAATATAATCAGGATCTTTTGTGATGCCATTTTATTGAGAGCCAACTTTCTGACTGAATGTGCAAAACCATACAATGGTTGATCCTTGGACACTTGTTCACTTTTGATCTGGCATTTGACAAGACGTATTAGCACTGGAAAACATGGGGACCTGGAAGGTTCTCATATCTTGAGTCAGAACATTTAGCCTGGTATTGTCAACACTGACTGGCAGCAGCTTTCCAGGGTTTTAGGCAGGACTTTTTACAGCCCTCCATGAAGTTGCCATCGGAATGAACCTGAGACTTTCTCCATGCGAAACATGCACTCTCCCTCATGTCTACAGCAAAAGATAGGGTTGGTTATGCTATTCTGATGGTTGACACATTCCATGTTAATGGAATCTGCTGACAGAAACACATGGCTTTACATTCCTTTTCAGAGCCTGTGCATAAGGGAATCTTAGTACAGTGGACCCTTGACTTACAGACGGCTTGACTTACAGACTTTTTGAGTTACAGACTTCTCTGGCCGCAAAATTTAGGTTTGACTTGCAGACTGAGATTTGACTTACAGACCAGAAAAAAACCAAAATGGAACAAAAACGGCCTGTTACGGGATTAATCGGTTTTCAATGCACTGTAGGTCAATGGAGACTTGACTTACAGACTTTTTCACTTGAGAACCGCCTTCCAATACGGATTAAGTTCTCAAGTCAAGACCCCACTGTAGTGGGTAGCATGCATGTGGTTTTGGACTACAGCTCCCAGAATTTTTTAAGCAACATCGGCAATGGCTTTCTGCTTAGTCCAAAATCACATATATGCACACCTCTAGATTCTTGTACTATAGGAGTCTCCATGAGAGCTTCATCATTTAGTCTTGTTTCACAGTGCAGACTACCAGAGCAAACTTGAGCATGTCTTGTCAGGGAATCTGATGACTGAACATCTTCTAAAGAGCCCTACAGAACTTGATAGACCTTTAGGGGAAAAAATCAGAATGCTGGGATAAATACAGAATTGCATTTATCCCAGGTAGGGGTTAATTCCAGAATGAAATCAGATAATTATTTCCAATCTTATCAGAATTTATCTGGGCATCAAGATATATTCATTTTGTAATAATGTCAGGCAGAATCAGCTTGTCTAATTCTATAAGCTTTATTTATCTACATTGCTTCTATGTTCCATGAGCACAATTATACTTCAGAGTTTGAAAATATCCAAAAGTATTTCAGCTATGGGAAACTGTGGACACAAATGCTTAAAAAATACATGAAAACTAAAGTTAAGTTGCAAGGAAAAACTCAAGTCATGTTATAATTATGTTTCAAAATTGCATTAGCTTACATTCTTTAAAATGCCAAAGCTTATGGCCCAAAAATGCACATTAAAAAACAGAGGATATATTTCTAAAACACATCATTTAAAAGTAAAAAGCATAATAACTGGAAGTGGTATTTGGCCTTTAAGCATATTAAGGGACAAACATGAATATTATCCTATCTGAATACTCACAACATACTATGTAACTCATGCTAAGTCAATAAAGGAAACTTTCAGGGCGTTGCCTTTAGGCTCCGCTGGCTCGGACATCTGCTTGTCAACTCCTTTGTAAGTTCTCTAAGGCTAATTGCCTTCCTTTGTTCTGTGATCACCCACATAGTTTCACAGAAACTGTTTTTGCTCAAGCATTAGCATAAAGACTTGTTCAATGGATTACCATAGTTAAATACAACAACGAATTCCCATTAAAATAATAAACACTAAAACTGGGCTAAGGTGGGCTAGCTTCACCTCCTTCTTTCTCTTACCTACATTCTCTTTCCTTCGAGCTACATACACAAATTATCAAGAACTTTTCTCAGGCATAAGTTCTCTTTCACACCATGATCTTCATCTCTCAAACATAAACCATCATCCATTTTCGACATTCCTTAGACCTCCTTCTTCATGGCTATAAACCAATTAACTCAAAGAGGCGTAACTGTCCAATCTTCCTACAATTCTCATGGAGATGCAGGTGATTTATCTCAATTCCAATTAGAAAAGAATTTGTTGGGTCTTTGTGCTGGGCCTCCTTGTCCTTGCATCCTTATCATGTTTCACGCTGTACCAGCTTGGCTGTAAATTAAGAAAAACAATCTCTCTGCCTTTCTCACATTCCTATGTCTTCAACTCCTTTCACTTTTAAAATCTAAGAAACTCCATTTTCTTTCCTCTTCATGGACTACAAGTCCCACACTTCTTTAGTCTCTGACTACGTCCCACTCTCCTATCTCATGGATAAAACTTCATGTCTTGACTTCATGTCTTGACTAGAACCTGAAATGGAGAGAGGCTCCAAACGTATTTCCAAGGAAGTAGCCTCTTCCCCCTTTGCTTTAAGGGAAGAAAACATGTCTGCTTCTATATTTGCTAGTAAGCTTCCTGTGTAATTGTGTGCTACTCCATGTCACCACATTCTTGTTCCTCTCATTTCAGGATTCAGTAAGTAAAATGCACTCTGTTTGTATAGCCCTCATACATAGTTCTACCAGAGCTTGGAAGCAACTAGTTAAAGCACATACTAGTTTTTGAGCAACGAGGAATGTAACAAGAAATTACAGCATTACAATAAAACCAATGTAGTAAGTATCCACAATGTTACCTTTAGGGTTTTGTTTTGTTTTCTTTTTTGCAGTTATCTTCAAAAGATTCATTTAAAAGGTATGTGTAGAGTATCTTTAGAGGCACTTCAACAAGAACTTTTCAAGTTCTATGCCATTCTTTTATCAGTTTTTAGTGGAAGGAGAAATATTTGGCCCTGTCTGTCATATTTTTGTCAAGTTTCTCAAGCTATCAGGACTAACCATTTTACTGCTAGTAAAAGTGTGACACATAATGAAGTGAATTATTGCACATTAGGAGCAGCAAGAATGAGAATAACAACTTTGCTCTCAAGATGCATTGAGTAGAATGTATTTTAAAAAAAGAACATTCCAGGCTTTGATTTCTAGTGAATTTACACATTCACTAACTAATCTCTGTTCTTCCTACATTGGAGAAGGATGTTCCTTCAGGCCTTCCTGTTCACTGGCTGGGGGAAGGCAGTATCACAAAAAACGAGCACAGAGTCAGCCTCTGTAATGAAGCAATAAAACTTTCCTGTCTTCGAAAGTGGAGACTGAATAACCAGACAATTACTCTTTTATAACAGACCTGGGCAAAGTGTGGCCCGCGAGCCACTCCTGTCCGACCCACCCATCGCCGTTCCTGTCCGGAGTGAGCTGGCGCTCCGCACGGCAGTAAACAAAACTCGCGAGTTCCCAGCGTCAGATCTCGTGAGTTTTGACTGTTACTCTTGAGCTGCAAGCTGGGGAGGCCGGAAGCGATTCTCATGCAGGCGACATGATGACGCATCATGTCACCTATGTGGGATAGAAGACAGTCGGAGAGGAAGACCACAGGGGAACAGAGGACAGGTGAGTTAGCTCAGTGTCGGGGGGGTATTCTCCCCCCCTGTGGTGAAAGAATGACAACGCTCACATAGTTAACTCCCTAAAAAGTTTAGAACTGTAAAATATACAGTACATTAGCTAAGGGTGTCAGTAAATGTGTAATCAAGAATAGTACTAACAGGGTGCACAGAGTACATGCATTTCTCACGTACATTCATAGATGTATATTGGCAGAAATCCTGTTGCTGTAGCTATGACTGTGGAATGATGATGACATCATCAGGGGCAGATTCCTTCTTCTCTCCCACAGCTCAAAGCCATGAGAGCTGCAGGATGGGAGGAATAGGTCTCTCGTTACCAAAGCTCTCCCCTTTCTGGTAATGTAATTCAGCAACAATGATTTTCGGCCACAAAAGACTTCCTCCTTCTCTCCTATGGCAACCATAGCTTTCACACAATGAAAGTGATTATTTGACAAACATAAAAATTGTGGCTGAGAAAGTCTTTCTATTTCATAAAAATTGTCCCCTGTTGGTGATATCATTGCACTTCTACAGGCACAACTATGGCAACAGGCTTTCAGCCATTATCCCAGCTATTATATCAACATGCTGGCTGGGTTGGGAGTTGGGGGCACTGTTTTACGGTGGTTCCGCTCCTTCCTAGCTGACCGTGTCCAGAGGGTGGTGCTGGGGGATAGTTGCTCTGCCCCATGGCATGTATGTCATGGGGTTCCTCAGGGCTCGATACTGTCCCCCATGCTGTTCAACATCTACATGGAACTGCTGGGGGAGGTCATCAGGAGGTTTGGGCTGAGGAGTCAGCAATATGCTGACGACACTCAGCTCTACTTCTCGTTTTCCATCAATCCAGGTGAGGTGGTTTCTGTGCTGAACTCGTGTCTGGACCTGATAATGGACTGGATGAGGGTTAATAAATTGCAACTCAATCAAGACAAGATGGAAGTGCTATTAGTGGGTGCTTCGTTGGACAGGTTGGAGGGCCATTTCCCTGCCTTGGACGGGATTACACTCCCCCTAAGGGACAAGGTCCACAGCCTGCTGGTGCTCCTGGACCCCAGTCTAACTCTGGAAGCCCAGGTGGACTTGGTGGCCAGGGGCGCCTTCCTTCAGCTGCGGAAATTATACCAGCTACGGCCCTACCTGGACGGTTGGAGTCTCATGACAGTTACACACACACTGGTAACATCTCGTATAGATTACTGCAATGCGCTCTACGTGGGGCTGCCTTTGAAGACGGTCCAGCAACTGCAACTGATCCAGAATCAAGCTGCGCGGCTGGTGAGTGGCGGGGCCGCTAGAGAACACATCAAGCCAATTCTGTTTAAGTTACATTGGTTACCAGTTGCTGCCCGGGCCCTATTCAGAGTGCTTGTTTTGACATATAAAGCCCTAAACGGCTTGGGTCCTGGATACCTGAAGGACCGCCTCCTTCCATATGAACCTACCGGGCAGTTAAGATCTAGCCAGGGGGCACTTTTGAAAGAGCTGTCCCTCAAGGAGGTAAGAGGGATGGCTTATAGACAAAGGGCCTTTTCGGCAGCTGCCCCCAGACTATGGAATGCCCTCCCGACTGAGATTCGTCTGGCGCCGACGCTGATGACATTTCGGCGCCAGGTCAAAACCTTCCTGTTCAAGAAGGCTTTTAATTGAAATAACATCAACTGTGGGTCCTGATGGCAATTTTAGACTATCTATCTTAATTGTAGTTTCATCATTTTATCTTTTATTGTATTTTAATTGAATTTTGTTGTAAGCCGCCCAGAGACCTTTGGGTAGAGTGTGCGGCATATAAGTTAAATAAATAAATAAATAAATAAATAAATAAATAAATAAATAAATAAATAAATAAATAAAATTATTCCAACCCCAACAATATTCATGGAATTATCAGAGGCACAGAACTTTGATTCCATTTTAGTTCCATGTGCCTCGTATTCACTTTTCTGTTGGGCTCTTGATGACATATGCCTGTCACAGACCCAAAATAGGGTTGGCAAAATCTGGAAAAGTTATTATTCCAGAACAAAATCATCTTTATTATGTTCTCAGTTTGGGAGAGTACTTTAAATGCACATTAAACAAGGAGAAAAGAAAAAAATAAACTTGATTATATGCCCGACATATACATAGTAAGGTGTTTCAATTCCTGACTCCTATCATATATCTTGGAAACAGGTTTTTATTTTAGCTTACACATTTGATGCATGCTGTTTTATTCCTACTCCAGTGGGAATACGTGAGCTGTCAAGATTTTTCATCTTCAGGAGCACATTAAATAATTAGACAGTGTAATTTCCCACCCCAACAATTAAATTTTAACAATGGTTTCTCTGGAGTTTCACAATGACGTGTGTTGTGTGAATGTAGTAGCTTTTTCATGATTAAATGCCTGTTTTATAGTCTACATTCTATCCTGAGAGTGCTTTTACTTTTTCTTTTGTCCTGGTGTAACAATCACTATACAGAACAGAAAAGTGGAAGAAATAAGGATGAATGTTAAGTATTAGGATTACGCAGAACACAAAATATTTCACGACACCTAAATAAAGGGCTTCTCGCATTGTAAATGTTGAGAGCAAGGATGTGATCTGCATTACAGTTCCACCTATATTATTTTATGTATGTTGACAATCTCAAGTAACAGACCTCACAGTTGCTTTTCTCCCCTTCCCACTATGCTTTGATGGCTGTCTTGCTCACTCAGAATGTGCACCATGTGAAAGAGGAACAATTGCTCTCAATCTTAACGGGCTACATCTACTGTCAGTGATCTTGTTGTAATGTCTACATATACTGACATAGTGATATGTCCTTCTTCCGAGAAGTATATAGGTCACACTTTTCGGTTCTCAAGACAATGCTCATGCAAACATTGATTGAATTGAAAGTTTGTGCTAAAATAAATTTGTTAGTCTTATTGGTGCCAAAAAAAAAACATTCTGCCCTGCTTCTGCCCAAGCTTCCTGCTCCTCCTGAAATGCTAGCTGGGAGATTGCTGTCTGAGAAGGAGCTAGGCCTGGCTAAGCTGCAAAGCCTTCAAATGTAGGCCTTTCTACCAAGTGCATCACACTGAAGTGTTTGAAAGGTGCCTGTAATAAGCAGAACTCCCAGAATGAGGAATTACGGTATTTGTATCTGAAAATCCCATCTCTAGTGATGACTGATAGTGTAGGATTTATATTGTGAGTAAGAGATCGAGATGTAACTCCTCATTCATCTTGCCCTCACACAGAGCACTCTTCTCATCAGCAAACACAGTGAAGAATTTTGTGGCAGTTTTGACGTTGTACTCACATTGATGAGAGAATGATGTTTTACACACAAACAGTCTATTTTTTAGCAGAACAATGCAATGGCATATATTCAGTGTGGAAGGGATGGTCACTCTCAAATTGGCCTTCTCAACCACACTAGACACTGTTCCAAGCCCTCTTTTCAGAGTACGTTACCATAGTCTCTCGAGACTAAAGGATGTCTCCTTACTACTTAGAGCATGACCACAGCTTTGTTTGAGATTTTTAAATCACTAGATTGACCAGAACTATGACTTCAGTTAGCATTCTTTACATCCTTTCTATGAAATAAGGTGCACAGAGGACAGAAAAATGAACCAAAGATCTGCTTAGAGAAGTAAAAACTGTGCAGGGCCATCCCTACTCTTTGGCAGGGTGAAGCAGGGAGTCCGTGGTTGGAGGAGAAACTGTCATTTGCATCATACGCCTTGACCTTCACCCTTTAAGCTGGCCTATGTTCCTCAGAAGCAGCAGAGAACTCTTCTTGACTGAAGTAGGAATGAGTGGTCGGTCTTGCTAGCTAATATTTTAAAAGCTTGGAGAAGTCCCTGAAAGTAATTTTTCAAAATTTTGAATATTTTCAGATCTCTAGTATTCCCTTTTCATGCTGGGATGAGATTATTTAAAAAAAAAAAACTCCCCCCACAAATCTGCTTTCATCTTTACATCATAAACTATTGCCCCCAAAGACAATGAAGACACAGGAACTCTACGCAGCCAGGCACCGTTGCAGAAGGTCTTCCCTTTCTTATAGATGGATCATCGAAGGGTTCTGTGACTACAATAGAGCGTGTCCTAGAAGATCATACTTGCTTGATTCAACCATGTTAACTGTCACTCATGCCATTTCTGCAGTATGTAGCACAAGGAGAAGATTTTCCAGCTTTGATGTCTCTTTGTCAAGCCCCGTAGCCATAGAATAAATCAAGAAACTGTTTACTCTCTTCTTCTTTTTTTACATTTGACTTCATTTCCATCTCATTCAACATGTGAGGGGAATGTAAATATATTCACCTTCCAAGGAAGCTCTCTTTTTTGACATCATGTTTGATTTGGCACCAACACTACACTGGGGCGGCTAATAGCTATGCAGAACCAGACGTCTCTCAATCTTTCCTCATGCTTCTGAGTTTGGCTGCCTTAATGAGCATTACATCTGAGCACCGTACCAGGGAGATGTCCTTCTGTGCATGACATTGCAGCCTGTTTATTTTACAAGCTAAAACGGCAATGTAAAAAATGTTCAGATGTGTGCCTGTAGGCAAACATCTAAGATCACACACATCAGTACACAGGAGGTCGGATTCTATAGTGATGATATCATGTTAACCACACTCTGAACACATTCAGTCTTATTAGATTTCAGATTTGCTTGGTTCTTAGGTAGGAGACCGGAGATCTCCAGGTAGGGCTAGGAAAGAATTCTTCTTGAAATGCTGGAAAACTGCCACCAGTCAAGCAAGCCTGAGCCTGAGGGACCAGTGGTTTGACTTTATATAAAGCAGAACCCTGCACTGGTATGCTGCTTGTTGGAGCAAAAACCTTATCTCTGGAAATACTCTGCTGAGCTTAGTCTTTAGGCAAATGTGGGTAGACTGTTTTGGCCTCAGGGAAGATGATATTTGGGGGTTGATTCCTCCTCTCTGAAGCCCTGCTCCTTGACTTCCTCATTTCCCATTTCATAGCTACAGAAAGGTAGCTCCCAGAGTCATGAGATGAGGCACCTCTCATTCAGATCATGGGCTTCTCATGTGCAGCTAAGAAGGCCACCTCTTATCACCACTCAAAGATCAGAGCTAACATTGTCAGCTCAGTGTTTCAGCTGGGCTAAGTACCACTGAGGGCTGAGCTTGGCAGAAGGCTTGGCCAAAAGGCTGGAGGGTCAGAGGGAGAACCATTTCATCTTGGAGGCTCCCCATTCCTGCTTTAACCAATATCCTTATCTTTGGTATGTTCAAAGCAAAAGCAAAGCAAAGCGTGCTGCTTGCTGCTTATATACCGCCCCATAGTGCTTCAAGCACTCTTTGGGCAGTTTACAAGTTAATTATGCAGGCTACACATTGCCTCCCCAGCAAGCTGGGTACTCATTTTACCAACCTTGGAAGGATAGAAGGCTGAGTCAACCTTGAGCCGGCTACCTGGGACTGAAACCCAGGTCATGAGCACAGTTTGGCTGCAGTACAGCGGTTTAACCACTGCGCCATGAGGCAATGTTATCAGATTTTTTTTAACCCCATGTATTGCAATCAATAATTCTACAACACAAAATACAGTGAAGTTACAAAATCCTTTCGTGACTGTCTCTCATCATATAATGAGCAGGGTGCCTAAAGACTTGGCTTAAGGCCTATTAAAGTTCATTAGGATTTATTCCTGAGACTTCAATACATTTTGTATAATCTTCTGTATATTCAGTAAGACAATCTTAAAATATGCTGCATCAGGAGATAAGTGTATTAGATGAGAGAATATCAAACCACTGAATTATAAGACACAATGCTATACAAACCTTGAAGCTGTTTCTCAAGAAGAAATCTTAGCACAAATGTTTGGTGTACCAATTAAGATATAGGAAGAATCCTGCTAGTGTTTTACTCCAAAGTAAGTGAAATTGCATAAACTATAGTGGCAAACTGCAGCTAATTAACAAGCACACAACCAGTTGTGAACAATTCCATGGCCAGTACCTTGTTAATTAGATGCAATTTGCCACAATTTCACTGACTAGAGAAAAATCCCAATAGAATTTTGGCCAAGGAAAAAAAAATCCAAGGACACTTCCCAGCACACTGATACTGAGTCTATGAATATTATATATAAAACTGGCTAATTAACATGATACACGTGCTTTCATAAGCCAACATATTTTGAAGAATGTGATATATGCAGAGGGGGTGAGAACCAGGGTCCAGTCTATCAAATCTCATCTCTCAACGTAATAGCTAGAAAATTGGGAGGGTTGCTAATAAAGGATATAAAGATTTATATCCAGGTGTATCAGAGAAATTATCAGAAAAAAGACTGACATTTAAAAGTAGGGCGGCAGCAGATTTTAGAAGAGGGGCATTAGTTGCTGTAGTACCCACTCATTTTATTTGCAAAACCAATCACCACACGGTCTATCAGCAGGCCATACAGAGTTTGAAAGAGTGACTTCTGACTGTTGAACCTTTTCTCTCTCCAGCATCAGATTTGTATTCAACTCCCATATTGTGTCTTTAGCCAGGCAAAGTTTGGTCTCCATAAATGATTGTCTGGATATGGATTGCCCAGAGCTTCAGAACACTGTTGTGTGGACTACAATTTCCCCTTTCAAGGGACCTTTCTCTAGGAAAGCACATCTTGGTGTCTCTGGGTATGGGGTCAGTCAGGTAGAACGCCCAGAATGGAGAATTCTGGGAACTGAAGTCCAAAATATTTTAATGGCACTCCTTCACACAGAATTCACATGCAACAGGACAGGGGTTATCATATCACCCATTTAGCCAGGTCAAGTTGGATTTTAGAGATGCCATCTGGTGCCTATTTAAGTCATCATCTGGCCTGGATGTCACGTTTTAAGTTTGAAAAAGGTAAGTCTTGTGCACTTCAAGAACTGGAGAAACAAGGCAAAATGTGGAGTCAGTACTTTATGCGATTAGCCAAGGAGTGAACTTATCATCCAGAGTTTCATAGGCAAATATTGCATTGTTGAGAACAACATTCTCTTTTGTAGACAGCTGAAATCTGTTTGCAAGAGGATTATCTAGACCCATTTCAATTTGGCATTAGGCCTAGATATGGGACAGAGGCTGCTTCTGTCACCTTGGGAGATGACCTACACTAGGAACTGAACAAAGAGAGGGTGTGCCTGTTGGTTCTGCTGGACATCAGAGCAGGAGGATATAAGAACATAAGAAGAGCCCTGCTGGGTCAGATACTTCCTGTATCTCACTGTGGCCCCACCAGATGCCTCTGGGAGCACACGAGACCACGAGATACCTGTTTCCTGATACCCCTCCCCTGCATCTGGCATTTTGAAGTACCATCATTTTAAGCTTGGAGATTATATAATACCAATCATGGCTTGTAACCTGTGGTTGACTTTTCCTCCAAGAATCTGTCCAATCCCCTTTTAAAGGCATCTAGGCCTGATGCCATCACCACGTCCTGTGGCAAGGAGTTCCACATACTAACAACATGCAGGGTCAGGAAATATTTTATTTTGTCAGTTCTCACTCTCTCAACACTCAGTCGGAGTGGATGTCTCCTGGTTTTGATACTGCATGAGAGGTAAAGAGCTTTCCTCTATCCACTTTATCCATCCCCTTCATAATTTTATACATCTCAGTCATGTCCCCCACCCCTCAGGCACCTTTTCTCTAGACTAAAGAGCCCCAAATGCTGTAGCCTTTCCTCATAAGGGAGGTGCCCTAGCCCAGTCATCATTTTAGTCGTTCTCTTCTGCACCTTTTCCAGTTCCGCTATGTCTTTTTTGAGGTGCAGAGACTAGTACTATACGCAATACTCCAGGCACGGCCTTACCAGCATTTTGTACAATGGCATTATAATGTTGGCTGTTTTGTTTTCAGTCCCCCTTTTAATGATACCTTGCTTGGAATTGGCCTTTTCACTGCCGCCACACACTGGGATGACACTTTCATCAAGTGATCCACCCAGCACACCAATATCTCTTTCCTGATCTGTCACAGACAGCTCAGAAACCATCAGCTGATAAATAAAGTTTTGATTTTTTTTGCCCCAATGTGCATTACTTTACATTTTCTTATATTGAAATGCATTTGCCATTTTGCTGCCCATTCTCCCAGTTTGGACAGATCCTTCTGGAGCTCTCCACAATCCCTTTTGGGCTTCACCACTGGGAAAGATATCGTGTCATCTGCTAACTTGGCCACCTCGCTTCTTATTCCTGTCTCCAGGTTATTTATGACCAGGTTGAAAAGCACCAGTCTCAGGACAGATTCCTGGGGCACACTGCTCTTCACCTCTCTCCGTTGTGAAAATTGCCCATTGGCATCTACTCTCTGTTTCCTGGTTCTCAACCAATTCTCAATCCATAAGAGGACCTGCACTCTTATCCCCTGACTGTGGAGTTTTCTCAGCAGCCTTTGGTGAGGGACCACGTCAAACACCTTCTGAAAATCCAGATAGACAATATCCACTGGTTCGCCCGCATCCACATGTCTGTGGACCTTTTCAAAGAATTCTAAAAGGTTTGCAAGGTAAGACTTACCCTAACAGAAGCCATGCTCAGCAAGGCTTGTTCTTCTATGTGTTTTAAGATTTTATCTTGGATGAGGCTTTCCACGGTCTTCCCTGGAAGAGACGTTAGGCTAACCACTCTGTAGTTTCCTGGGTCCCCCCTCCTTCCCTTTTTAAAGATTGGCATGACATGTGCTATCCTCCAGTCCTCTGGCACTGTGGTCATTTTAAGGGACAAGTTGTATATTTTAGTTAAAAGATCAGCAACTTCATTTCTCAGTTCCTTAATAACCCTTGGGTGGATGCCATCTGGGCCTGGTGACTTATTGATCCTCAATTTATCAATTAGGTCTAAAACATCCTCCCTTTTAACCTGCATCTGATTTAATTCATTAGTCAGGAGGGGCCATTCGGGCAGCTCCTTGCTCTTTAAAGCATCTCTAACTCTGCTAGTTAATCATGCTGTCACCCTCTTGGACTTAGTTCAGCCCTGCTTTCTTTGTGGTATACACTTTTGCTGGGCCTCTACTACCGTTGTTTTAATCAGGCTCCATGCACTCTGGAGAGACTGGATTCTTTTTACCTTCCCTTTCAACTTCTTTGTAACAAGTTTCCTCATCTGAGGGAAGTCCGCTCTTTGGAAATCAAGGGTTTTTGTGTCAGATTTGCTTGACACTCTCCCCCTAACATGCATGGCGAAAGAGATCGCAGCATGATCACTATTCCCTAGTGGCTCAGTGACATTCACGCCCCTAATCAGGTCCTGAGTACCACACAATATGAAATCCAGAGTCACCTGTCCTGTGGTGGGTTCCATGAAAAGTTGCTCCAAGGCACAGTCATTTAGCATGTCAAAAAAAACCCAGTCTCTTTTTCTTGACCCAAGCACACATTGACCCAGTCGATGTGAGGATAATTGAAGTCCCCCATGATTACAATCCTGTCCCTCTTGGACACCTCCCTGATTTGTCTCCTCATTTCAAGGTCAAGGTCCCCCTCAAGTTTTTCTGGAAGATGATAGCACACACACACCCCACACACAATCATATCGCTCTTTGGGCCTGATAGTTTAACCCACATTGATTCTATGATGGAGTCAGACCCACCGTCCATCTCCATTCTGCTGGATTCAACCCCTTCTTTGACATAGATGGCTACCCCACCTCCAACAAGCCCCCTCCCTGTCCCTCCTACAGAGTTTATGGGATTGTTTCAGCTCCCATCTTTGCTGGGATGCTTCGGGCATTTGCATAAAAGCACCTGCATACGAGGTCCCTCAAGAAGGGCTGTTTGTTTATTTTTCTCCACAGCTTCTCATTCCAGTGGACCAACCATCGTGTCTAGTAATGTTCATTCAAGTGAAGCCCATCCCTCTTGTACAGGCTTGTCTTGACCCAAAATGTGCTCTGGTGCCTAATGAATCTAAACCCCTCTCCCTGACACCACCATCTCATCCATGCATCGAGACTCCTGAGTTCCATCTGCCTAGCTGGCCCTGCGCGTGGAACAGGTAGCACTTCCAAGAACGCTTACCTTTGAGGTCCTGGCTTTGAGCTTCCTGCCTAACAACCTAAATTTGGCCTCCAGGACATACTGTAACTGCTACATTTCCACATGTTGTTGGTGCCGACATGCACCACCACCGCTGCCTCGTCCCCAGCACTCTCTACCAGCCTATGCAGATGAGACTTGATGTCCACAACCTTTGCACCAGGCAGGCAAGCCACTGTGTGGTCCTCACAACCATCACAGACACCTCGCTCTATGTTTCTGACAATCAAATTGCCCACTACCAGAAGCCCCCTCCCCCCCTCCCCATGAGGAGTATCCTCAGTGCAACTGGATACAGGCCCGTCACCTGTAGAAGGGGTCCCCTCTAGGGAATGGTTTCCCTCTTGTCCAAATTGGCTTCATGTTGTCAGGTGTCCTCCAGCCTGGAGACTTCTAAACCCAGCAGCTGAGCAGCTGCTTCTCTGTGTGTGTGTGTGTGTGTTTAGTCGTTTAGTCGTGTCCGACTCTTCGTGACCCCATGGACCAGAGCACGCCAGGCCCTCCTGTCTTCTACTGCCTCCCGGAGTTGTGTCAGGTTCATGTTGGTTGCTTCGCAGACACTGTCCAGCCATCTCATCCTTGGTCGTCCCCTTCTCCTCTTGCCATCACACCTTCCTAACATCAAGGTTTTTTCCAAGGACTCCTTTCTTCTCATGAGATGGCCAAAGTACTGGAGCCTCAGCTTCAGGATCTGTCCTTCCAGTGAGCACTCAGGGTTGATTTCCTTTAGAATTGATAGGTTTGTTCTCTTTGCAGTCCAGGGGATTCTCAAGAGCCTCCTCCAGCACCACAATTCAAAGGCATCAATTCTTCGGCGGTCTGCTTTCTTTATGGTCCAGCTCTCACTTCCATACATCACGACAGGAAAAACCATAGCTTTGACTATTCGGACTTTTGTTGGCAAGGTGATGTCTCTGCTTTTCAAGATGCTGTCAAGATTTGTCATCGCTTCCCTCCCAAGAAGAAGGCGCCTTTTAATTTCAGGGCTGCTGTCTCCATCTGAAGTAATCATGGAGCCCAGGAAGATAAAATTTGACACTGCCTCCATATCTTCCCCTTCTATTTCCCAGGAGGTGATGGGACCAGTGGCCATGATCTTAGTTTTTTTGATGTTGAGTTTCAGACCGTTTTTTGCACTCTCCTCTTTCACTCTCATTACAAGGTTCTTTAATTCCTCCTCACTTTCTGCCATCAGAGTGGTATCATCTGCATATCGGAGGTTGTTGATATTTCTTCCGGCAATCTTAATTCCGGCTTGGGTTTCTTCCAGTCCAGCCTTCCGCATGATGTATTCTGCATATAAGTTAAATAAGCTGGGGGACAATATACAGCCTTGCCGTACTCCTTTCCCAATTTTGAACCACTCAGTTGTTCCATGACCAGTTCTAACTGTTGCTTCCTGTCCCACATATAGGTTTCTCAGGAGACAGATAAAGTGGTCAGGCACTCCCATTTCTTTAAGAACTTGCCATAGTTTGCTGTGGTCCACACAGTCAAAGGCTTTCGCATAGTCAATGAAGCAGAAGTAGATATTTTTCTGGAACTCTCTGGCTTTCTCCATAATCCAGCGCAAGTTAGCAATTTGGTCTCGAGTTCCTCTGCCTCTTCGGAATCCAGCTTGTACTTCTGGGAGTTCTCGGTCCACATACTGCTGAAGCCTACCTTGTAGGATTTTGAGCATAACCTTGCTAGCGTGCGAAATGAGTGCAATTGTACGGTAGTTGGAGCATTCTTTGGCACTGCCTTTCTTTGGGATTGGGATGTAGACTGATCTTTTCCAATCCTCTGGCCACTGTTGAGTTTTCCAAACTTGCTGGCATATTGAATGTAGCACCTTAACAGCATCATCTTTCAAGATTTTAAATAGTTCAACTGGAATGCCATCACCTCCACTGGCCTTGTTGTTAGCCAGGTTTTCTAAGGCCCACTTGACTTCGCTCTCCAGGATGTCTGGCTCAAGGTCAGCAACTACATTGTCTGGGTTGTCCAGGATATCCAAATCTTTCTGATATAATTCCTCTGTGTATTCTTGCCACCTCTTCTTGACGTCTTCTGCTTCTGTTAGGTCCCTCCCATTTTTGTCTTTTATCATGTTCATCTTTGCGCAAAATGTTCCTCTAATATGTCCAATTTTCCTGAACAGATCTCTGGTCTTTCCTTTTCTGTTATCTTCCTCTATTTCTTTGCATTGTTCATTTAAGAAGGCCCTCTTGTCTCTCCTTGCTATTCTTTGGAAGTCTGAATTCAAGTTTCTGTAACTTTCCCTATCTCTCTTGCATTTTGCTTCCCTTCTCCTCTCTGCTATTTCTAAGGCCTCGTTGGACAGCCACTTTGCTTTCTTGCATTTCCTTTTCTTTGGGATGGTTTTCGTTGCTGCCTCCTGGACAATGTTACGAGCCTCTATCCAAAGTTCTTCAGGCACTCTGTCCACCAAATCTAGTTCCTTAAATCTGTTCTTTACTTCCACTGTGTATTCATAAGGGATTTGGTTTAGATTATACCTGAGTGGCCCAGTGGTTTTTCCTAATCTCTTCAGTCTAAGCTTGAATTTTGCTATGAGAAGCTGATGATCAGAACCGCAGTCAGCTCCAGGTCTTGTTTTTGCTGACTGTATAGAGCTTCTCCATCTTTGGCTGCAGAGAATATAATCAATCTGATTTCGATATTGCCCATCTGGTGATTTCCATGTATACAGTCGCCTCTTGTGTTGTTGGAAAAGAGTGTTTGTGATGACCAGCTTATTCTCTTGACAAAACTCTATTAGCCTTTGTCCTGCTTCGTTCTGAACTCCAAGGCCAAACTTCCCTGTTGTTCCTTTTATCTCTTGACTCCCTACTTTAGCATTCCAGTCCCCTAGAATGAGAAGAACATCTTTCTTTGGTGTCAGTTCTAGAAGGTGTTGTAAATCTTCATAGAATTGTTCAATTTCAGTCTCCTCAGCAATGCTGGTTGGTGCATAAACTTGGATTATTGTGATGTTGAATGGTCTGCCTTGGATTCGTATTGACATCATTCTATCATTTTTGAGATTGTATCCCATTACAGCTTTTCCCACTCTTTTGTTGACTATGAGGGCTACTCCATTCCTTCTACGGGATTCTTGCCCACAATAGTAGATATGATAATCATCTGAGCTGAATTCGCCCATTCCTGTCCATTTTAGTTCACTGATGCCCAGGATGTCGATGTTTATTCTTGCCATCTCCTGTTTGACCACCTCCAGCTTCCCAAGGTTCATAGATCTTACATTCCAGGTTCCTATGCAGTATTTTTCTTTGCAGCATTGGATTTTCCTTTCACTTCCAGGCACGTCCACAGCTGAGCGTCCTTTCGGCTTTGGCCCAACCACTTCATTAGTTCTGGAGCTACTTGTACTTGTCCTCCGCTCTTCCTCAGTAGCATGTTGGACGCCTTCCGACCTGAGGGGCCCATCTTCCAGCGTCATATCTTTTAGCCTTTTGTTTCTGATCATGGGGCATTCTTGGCAAAGATACTGGAGTGGCTTGCCATTTCCTACTCCAGGTGGATTGCGTTTAGTCGGAACTCTCCACTATGTCCTGTCCGTCTTGGGTGTCCCTGCACGGCATAGCCCATAGTTTCTCTGAGTTACTGAAGCCCCTTCGCCACGACAAGGCAGCAATCCATGAAGGAGAACAACCTAAATTTGGCTTCTCTGTGGGTGAGACAATGCCTGAAGGTCCCTGGAAGTCTCACTGTGGTCCCTCTCTCCCTGTCTCTGCTTCTCCCAGTCCACAACCAAGACCTCAAAGAAGCAAACCCATTCCCTGAGTTCTTGGAGCTTCTTGAAACGAGGACACACCCATGACTTTTGCCCAAGAGGCATATAGTCATACATATGACACTCAGTGCAAAACATGGGGTAACCCCCAAACCACTGCTGTCTGTCTGACTGCATGCTGATATATTTTTTTAAGAGCTTGCCAAACCTCTTCTCAAGGGAAGGGATAGGCAATATCTGGGGCCCTGGCTTCCTTGCCCTGCTGCTGAACTTGCTGTGTCTTCTTACCCTGCGCTTTGTTGCAGTGTGGCACTTCATTGCAGGAGGCACTCAAACCCTCAGTGGCTTCTAATACTGTCAGCCATGGTATACTTCTGGACCGTCTCTCTGGGATGGGACCTGGGGGAACTGCTTTATGGTTGTTTCAGTCCTTCCTGGAGGTCATGCTTAGGTACTCCTGTTTGACATCCTGGCCCTTAGCCTATGGTACCTTCAGGATTCTATTTTGTTCTCTTTGCTATTTAACATCTACATGAAGCCTCTGGGAAAGGCTTGAGTCTGGGGTTCACTGTCAGCAGTACAGTAGGGTCTCTACTTAAGAACTTAATCCGTATTGGAAGGTGGTTCTCAAGTTGAAAAGTTCTTATGTTGAATCTGCATTTCCCATAGGAATGCATTGAAAACCATTTAATCCGTATCTGCTCTTTTCCGTCCATAGAAACTACAGTGGAACCTCTACTTAAGAACTTAATCCGTTTTGGAATGGTGTTCTTAAGTTGAAATGTTCTTAAGTTGAAGCAAAATTTCCCATAGGAATGGAATGAAAACCAATTAATCTGTTCTGGCTGTTGTTTTGTTATGTAGAGGTGCGTTCGTACATTGAAGCATTAGTTCCCATAGGAACTAATGCAAAGCTGGTTAATACGTACTCTACCACTAGGGGGAGAATTTTTTTTAACCTAAAATGACCTAAAGTTAAAAAAAGAGCAGGAAAGGTTTTTTTTTTCTTGTTCTTATCTTGGATTTCTGTTCTCAAGTAGAAGCAAAATTTAGCAAATGGAGCTGTTCTTAAGTTGGATTGTTCTTAAGTAGAGACGTTCTTAAGTAGAGACCCCACTGTATGCAGATGACACCCAACCCTATCTCTCCTTTCCATCTAAATCTAAGGAAGCTGTTTGGGCTCTAGATCAGTGTCTGGTGTCAATAATGAATTGGATAAGGGTGAATCTAGACAAGGCAGAGATGATCCTGGTCAGTCAAAAGGATGATCAAGGAACAGGGATTCAGTCTGTGCTGGATGGTGTTAAACTCTCTCTGAAAAGACAGGTGCACACCTGTGGTGTGCTCTTAGGTTAATCTCCAAGCCTGGTTGCCCAGATTTCAGTGGTAGCCAGGAGTGTCTTTGCAAGCTACACCTAGTGTGCAAGCTACACCTGTTCCTTGAGAAGTCTGATCAAGCCACAGTGACATGTGAATTAGTTACATTGTGCTTGAACTACTGTAATGTGTTCTACATGGTGTTGCTTTTGGAAAGTCTTTGGAAACTTCAGCAGGTCCAAAACACTACAGCCAGATTGTTAATTGGAATTGGCTACAGAAATCATAGCTCTCCTGCTATAGCAGCACCATTACGATCCATTTCTGGGCAAAATTCAAAGTGCTGGTTCAAACCTATAAATCTCTGAATGCCTTGGATCCAAGCTATCTCCAAGAATGTGTCTCCCACTATGAGCCTGACCAGATATTAAGATCAATGGGGAGACCTTTCTCTCAGTCCTACCACCCACCCTCACAGGTGCATTTGGTGGGGACACAGTAGTGTGCCTTGTCTGTTCCTGCTCTCAAACTCTGGAACTCCCTTCCACAAGAAGCCAGGCTGGCCCCATCATTGCTATCCTTCAGCAAGCTGCTGAAGACCTTTCTCTTCAGGAAGGCATTCCCTTAGTGAGTGGCTGCTTAAGTGGGGTTTTAAAACTGGGATGATTAGTATTTTGTTGTTTTTAATCTGTTTTAATAATGCTTGTATTTAACATTTTTAATATAATGTATATTGAATTAAATTTTTTTGAATGATTTATTGTTTTTATCTATCTCTTTTAATGATATAAGCTGCCTTGGGCTCTTTTATGGAGAAAGATAGGATAAAAAATATTTTAAATAAATAAATGAAGAGGTGTCCACACTGTATGCAAACAGTGCAGAAAGCAATTAATCCATAGCAATAAATGCTAGCTGGAGGATTAGAGGAGCTGTATTCCGAAAAAGCAACTTTTCAAAGCTGTGGCATTATACATCCTACTGGCTTTTCTTGCATTGCCAAGGAGTTGAACGTGATGTCCCTTGCAGTCTTTTCCATCTCCTCCGTTCTGTGGGTCTATGAATCTATGATTCTATGACCTTCCACAAACATCCATCGCATTTTATCTTCCACAGGCTTCTAGCCAAGAGCTTAGTTCAATGCTGAGCCCTGAGGAAAAGTACAATGTACAAGAAAGTATGGAGAGGGAAGTATAAATTATTCAAATATGCTGCTTGTTGTTTTTGTTATTACTGGGATTTTGGTTGCTGTAAATCTTAAATTCTGGAAAGATGTTTCATAGAACAAGAAGGGACTAATTCTAGAGGTATTTATTTATTTATTTATTTATTTATTTATTTATTTATTTATAGCCCACCCTATTTCAGAGGATCTCCAGGTGGGGCCACAGAGCTGTATACAAGCATTTTAAAACAGAAGACATTTAAAACAATTTAAAATCAAACACCACAACATTAAAATAATCCCACATTAAAAACATTGCACAAACACCTATGCAGACCAGGATCCTCAACGTCCAAAGCCTAATAAGAAAGAATGTTTTGATTTGGTGTCAAAATGATGCCAAGAGGAGGGTATCCCACAGTCGGGGTGCTGCAGCACAAAAAAGCCATCTTGCTTTTTTTCCTGTATATCCTACAAAATCTAATGAGTCACACACTTTAGCAAACGTGCATAGGAGACCGATATATCATTCTCTACACATTATGAAGCAGGGATTCACAGAGTTGCTTTCTTGGATTACAACTCCCAGAATCTCCTAGCCAGTCACTCTCCTAGCCGAAGGATTCGGACTGGTACATTAGCTCTGCTATGCATTTAGGAGAAAAGTGTCATGCTGTGTGCGCCTGTGTGTGCCTATATATAAGGAAAGTCAAATATGGGAAAGAAAGTGAAGCTGTGGTACATTCTGCTTGTACTAAGATATTCAACCTGCTTCTCTGAGGGAAATGACACTTTGGTCTTTTCCTGTGATTTCTGCAGCTTGTCCTCGCTTTCTGTAACACTCCCCCCCCTCCCAGCAAATAAGATGACAGTGTCACTTGTGGGGGATTCTTGTGGTATGTTCATGAATCTGTACTTTTCTCAACATCAGTAGAAAGGATAGTAAAAGAAAAAGAGCCTATCAGAAGTCTCATTGTTTGGCAAAATGTCATTATATATTTATACCTACCATCCACATATATGGCTGCTTTACATGGTTCCCCCTTCCCATTTTGTTCTGAAAACAACCTGTACAGCAGGTTTGGCTGAGACATCTGGACTGGCTGAAAGAATCCAGTTAAGCTCTGTGACTGAGTAGCGATTTCTGCATGTTGCTCTCCATTCCAAATCCAACATTCAAACCACAACACTTCGTATGGGCCCCTCAGATCAGTAGTTACAGCCTAAGCAATTCCAAGTTTAAAATCATGTTCTGCTCACACTCCAGGATCAAAGTAGGGAATCTAATTAGCAGCACTTTGCTGCTGATGTCATTCCCACTTATGCTGGCATAACCATGCAACAAGATACTGGCCATTAGGGAAAACATGCAGCAATTAATGTTATATTATTTGCATAATATGAAAAATCTGCAGTACTTCGCATATTAAACAAATTTATACAGTATGCAAATTGGATTATGACGCATAAGAGCTTTGAAAAGTGGGGTTTTTTTTGGAGTATAGCTCCCCCAATATGCAAACTAAGCTGCCAAGATTTGGAGAACTGGAATACAGCTACTCTAGATCACTGCTATGGGGTGTGATTATTATGGCAGCCATTTTAAAAAGGAAGTAGAAGATTAATGGAAGATACTGTATGTATACCAGTAGCTACTGATCACCACAGTATTCATCTGGTATTGGTACCAACCCTTACTTCCCTATCATCTCTGAGACTCCATTTTCTCTGTAACAGCCCAGTAGCTGGCAAAGGAAGTCTGTCAAGAAAAGGGTGTGTCCACTGCCAGACTAGCCTCCACCCACTGTTGACAAATCCAAATGGCTCTGGGCTATCGGACTGACTCCTGGACATACAAATGTCCCTGTCTCCTTCTAATACAATCAGGACAAATAATGCCCCAACATTCATTAACTGATTTATGGTGGCATGAAGTTAATGGACTGTTCTCTCTGGTGCGAAAGAGGCCCTGCATTCATCAGAACAATTACATAAAACATATACGACATGGCCATTTGATTAAAGTGAAAATTAGAATCTACTGAGACGGCAGCATGTGTATTGGCTGGGTGTTGTTTTGGCTTATTTTATAATACAATTTCCACTGCTGTGTCTGCAGCAAAATGATAAGGCATAGGCTTACTACACATTTTAACTTGATTTCTCACTTTGGGAAAAAGACATCATTTGTTTGGTGCCTGGGATCGGCATTTATTCCAGTGTGTGGAGGTCCAGCACAGCATGTTCCTCTTTGGCATGAGGTCAAAAGCTTGGTACAAACTCCCATATCCATTTGCTTAGCCTAGCAGTTTGCAACCAAGATTATTACTTGCTTGAAATTCAGAGAGGCATAACTAAACAGGATAGGCTTGAAAAGTGCAAAGACCATCAACAGATTTTTATTAAAACATATTTCTTTCCTCTTGCCCTCAGACACAGGAATTGCCCTCATGGAAAAATTGTATTATCACTCAAGTATCACTGTGTGAATGTGAACTCAAGCAGCTGAATGAAAAGGCAAGCAGGGCTCCTGTACCTTCAAGAACTGCATAAAAATAAAGCATTTGAGATGGATGACTTATATGTCATGGCACACGGTGAAATTCTTCTGCATGACTACTAAAAATACAGGGATCCTGTCCTTATTTGCATCTGGTAATTTGGCAACAAATATTTAGAACAAATGCAGTCTGACTGTCAAAATTTAAATTGCTGGGGTTGGGACTGAGTAGACAAAAGGGGAAAACAAGAGCCAAACTCTATATGCCAGGTATAAATCAGTCTGAAGATGTACCCAGTAAAACTGCCCGGGACACTGCAGCCTTCTAGATGTAAAACTCCAGTTCTATTAGCCATAGTGAGCATCATTTTATTTTTAATTAAAGCTACACTAAATTTGATGGTTGTTGTGGTTTTTTGTTTTGTTTTTTGTTGTTGTTCTTTGGCCGTGTTCTGAAGGTTGTTCTTCCTGACGTTTCGCCAGTCTCTGTGGCCGGCATCTTCAGAGGACTTCAGAGCACACTCTGTGCCCAAGAATACTAAGGTATCACAAACCAGATTTTGCAGTTTGTACATGGCTGTGATTTCTTTTTCAAACTTCTATGTATAGGCTTTATATATGTTTCTAGTGTTTTTGAAACAGCTGTTTGCAAAGTGGTGACAGAAACAGAAATGTACTCTGTGTGCACACCAATGGTTTGATAGCAAACGATAAGTACAGCTTGTTTTCAGCCTCCAAATACTAGCCTCATCCTTCAGCAATGAAGAAGAAAACCTCTCAAACTAGTGCATAGCAGTTGTGTAAAAACTCCGAGATTTGTTCTTTTTGTGCAAATACTTTGGTTCTGCAGTGCACTTAGTTTGCTTTATGGCTGCAGATGTCTCCCTGAAAAGAAAATAACAAGGTTCACTCTCTTGTAAGGACTTCGAGGGAACTGGCTTCTTAATGGGGCTTCCCCCCCGCCTTGTAAGCATAAAGAAACAGCAATGGGTTCTGTCTCTTGCTGCTAAAAAGCTATGGGACTTTTCCATAATACAAATATTCTGCATGAGATTTTTCTTCTTCTTGAAACTATGAAGTAACAGTAACTGGGCCTATAATCAATCCTTTACTACTACTGTAAATTGCCTCACATTTTATCTGTTAATTTTTTTCCCTGACACAGCAAATAACAGTTTATGGGGCAGAGGATATTTACATTAATTCAAAAGGATCCAAGGCATCTTACAACAATCAAAAGACAGTACTTAAGTTAGTAACAATGAGTATTAGTACTAAAAGGGCCAATGAATACAATACCAAAAAAACATAAGGAGTACCAAAATACATTCAATGCAGTAAGGTACAACAATCCATTTTAAAAAACCCACTTGGCAGCCATTCACTCAGGGAAAGCTTGCCTGAAGAGAAAGGTCTTTATCTGCTTGTGGAAGGACAGTAAAGATGGGAATCAGTCAAGGCTCCTGTGGGAGGCAGTTCCAGAGTCTGGGAGCAGCAACAGAGAAGGATCTCTGCCGCGTCCCTACCAAATGCAGCTGTGAAGATGGTGGGACTGAGAGGAAGGCCTCTCGCTGGGACGGACCTTTCTGGGCTGGGATGACCGTCAGTCTATCCAGACTAACCAATTGTTCCTTCCCTGCCTCTGAATTCAAATAGATCCCCACCTCTTTGCTCAATGTTTTTCCCCTCTTGTGATTCTGTTGAAGCCTGTTGAAAGCAGTCATGTTTGTCAGATTGCTGTCTGATGTGTTCACAGCTGTAAGAAAATGTTTTTTATTCTTCCTGCTATTAGTGTCTCAAAGACTCCTCTGAAAAACACAAAGCTATTCTGATCTGTGAATTCCTGCACTTCTGCTGCGCAACTAGAGAAATATAATCAAAAATTCAAAATTCTGCAATAGGCTTAACCCTCTCCCCTTGGCACGATGGTCCCCGCGTGAGAATTCCAGTTTGCTGCATTCTGACAAGAAGGGAGAGAGCTAAGGCTGGAGGTGTGGTGTATGTGGCCCTCCAGATGGGCTGCAGTTCCCATTAGCCTGGCCAGGGTAGCCAACAGGAAGCTGCAATGGGAGCGGCATTCCAACAACATCTGGAGAGCCACAGGTTGTCCATCCTGATCTAAGATCACCGTGCATAAACTAATTGAAATATCAGTTTCAGACAGGTACTCAGAGCTATCTGTGTGGTGTAGTTACTAGAAAGACAGACTAGGATTCAAGACCTGGGTTCAAATCCCTATCCAGCCTTCAGACCTCACTGGTAGGTGGCATCGGTAAAACTACTCCTTAAAGATCTCCCATACCTTGAAAATCCTGTAAGTCGAATGCAGCTGGCTGGATATCTGGCTAGGGAGCTAGAGGCTGGGATCAGCTTCTCACTGTGAGTAGAGCCAGCCTGTGTGGCCTTTGGCAAGTGGCACAGTCCCAGGGTGCCCCCAGAAGAAGGGACTGGTAAACCACTTACATGTATTCTCTATCTGGAAAACCCAGGAAAGGGTTGCCATAAGTCAGAATTGACTTTTTATCTATCTATCTATCTATCTATCTATCTATCTATCTATCTATCTATCTATCTATCTATCTATCTATCTATCTATCTATCTATCTATCTATCTATCTATCTATCTATCTATCTATCTATCTATCTATCTATCTATCTATCTATCTATCTATCTATCAAATTTCTGAATTAAGAAATTAAGAGTGTAGGTATCAAAAGCTGCATTGAGAAGACATGGGGGTCTAACTTAATCAGTAAGGAAATGGAGCCAATAAACCATGTTATTCTAAGAATCAGGAGCCAGGATTACGGCACAGGCCAAAAAGCAGTGTTATATCTTTTAAGATATCTGTTGGAATAAACAAGCACATTTTGGCTGATAGAAGCTGAAATTATTTAGCATTACTGTCCTCAAGTGCACAATTCAGAAGCACAAGTCATTCTAGCTTGCCAGATGGGAGCAAAATCATTATTGTTCAAATCAGCTCATCAACTCTCTGGTTTTCAATGTACCGTCACTCCCGTTGGTTATCTGCATGCACTGGCTGGAACAGAGGCACAACTGATGATAGCAGTAGTCTACTTGGGGGAGTAGTTCAACACTGTAGAGATGATCTAGAAAGATTACAGTTGGCATTGTGACAAACAGTATGCACTGGAAATCAGAACCACTTTTTAAATTTAGCTCTTTCTCGTCTCTCCTGTTTTTCATAAAGTGGAGAGCTGCATTATAATAAGCAAACTCAACATGACAATCATAGCCCCTGCAAACTTTTAAAACAGCACTACTAAAGTGGGATGGCCAAAAGGTCCTTATTGAGAAATAATTCTTCCAATGGGCCTTAAAAAAATGACAGCGAGAAACAGCACAAACATTGTGATTTTCTTTGGCTACAACATATGCAAATAGTTGTTTTTACTTATTAGTTGTATTAAAAGATTGATAATTAAACATGACTTATTATAAAAGCAACTGAATTGGCTATTTCATTAACAGATTGGCTGGTCAGATACTGTACAAAAAGATAAACATGGCACCTGCATTTATATCAGGAAGCTGCCTATGTGCCCCTAAATGTATTATTACTGCCCGAGAGCTCAGTGATGCTATTGTGCTGGCAGAGCAAATCAAAATTCTACAAAGCCATTCTAAAAATGGGGGCATGCCAAATAAAATGTTATAACTTTGAAACTGGAGCACCAAATTTGGCAAAGATGTAGCTTCATACCATCTTTGGCAAAGTTAAAGCAAAGGGTTTTTGAGTTATGATTTTTTTTAAAAAAGTAAAACTGTTTCACCTCCTCTCCATGCAGAAACAAGCGTCTTTTTATGCCCCAGATTTGAAACAGAACAAATAAATTGAAAAGTCCAATCTTGCTTGTTTTGAGAAAGAACGGTTAGGCCTCAATCAGTTTTTTTAGAATTTGGAAAGAATCCAGGCTACAGGGGCTGAAATGTTGATCCAAAAAAAGCCTTTTCAAAAGGGACAGATTGTGACTTTGTTAGACAGGTTTACCAACAAGAGAGACACAAAGTAGTTTTGTTGTTGTAGCATTGTTCAACAGGGGAGGCTGTCACTGAAGCAAAGTCAGAAGACAGGTTTTCTTTAAAGATTCAAAATAAAAAAGGCTTGCTTTTAAAAAGTAATGGAGTGACAGTCCTCCAGAAAGGGACATTTGCCATGTATCTTCAGTGAATTCACATGCCACTGTATAAGATATATTCAAAGCATTTCTGCATTACAAAAAACACTGAGCAGTTGTGTTTACTAGTCCTGAGTGTTTTCAGGAAACATTGCCCCATGATTTCTCAGACCAGGATCCTGACAGAAGTCTGCAAAGGAGAAATCTGAACTTTTGACCATGTCACTAAAGATCTAATTAGCTGATTCTCAGGAGGATAATTTTTGAACTCTTTCTTGACCAAACAGGCACTGGTGTTGGGAAAGGAATTCTGTGTCTGGTTGTAAAAATGTTTCAAAAGATAATAACAAATATTCAGAGCTTGTTGATTTAAGCTGTAAAATTACTGGGTTGTTTTTTTTTTTTTTTGCTTCATTTCTGGGGATGACTTCTGATGTGCAGTGACTATACGAGTTAACAACCTCCACAATGTCAGCTCTATTCTAATCTTGCAAACTACCGACATCTCATATTAGGTTGTTCTTGCTTCCTACAGCCCAACCCCTCCTAGCAATATTGTCCTTTCCAGTAATTTCCACTCAGCTCTTGCAAACTGCCAGCTGTGGATTCCTTTATTGTCAACCCATCTCATGTTAGGTCGTCCTCTTTTCCTACTCACCCACTTTTCCCAGTAATATTGTATTTTCTGATCCGTTGTGTATTTTCATTATATGTGCCTGGTAGGATAGGCTCAATTGACTCATTTTTCTCTCTAGTGAGAGGTTAGGCCTCACTTGGTTGAACACCCACTTTTCTGCACTTCCGACTGGCTGTGGTATCCGTAAAGCTTCCTCCAACACCACATTTCAAATGAGTTGATTTTTGTCCCTATTATTTTTTCACATAGTATGGATGATTTTGACCTTGGTTTCCAGTCACAATCTTTGCTAACTCCTAGCTGTCCCTTTTTAAAAATATGTCAAAAGTGAGGAAACATCTTTGGAAAACATGTTTGTGGAGCTTTTGATCTGATATAGCTTTTCTTTAGTTGCCTAACTCAAGGATAATGTTTGGAAATTGGAACATAGTTTTCTAGGATACCCTTTTGTGCTCACTACCATTAACACTTGTCAAAAAAAAAAATAGCCCTTGCAATTGCTTTGTGTTTGGGTGAGAAATGATTAGTTGATGAAAAAGGAGTCAGTTTCTGGAATTTTCCCTTGCATGATCTCACTTTGTGAGTAGTAGTGAGTGCAAGAGGGTATCCTGTCAACTATCTTGACTGTTGCCCTTGGGGTTGTCAGCATTCAAGCTTCCCTTTGCTACGTAAAACTTGGCATCCTTTTTCCTGCTGGCAACACAGGCACACTATTGTGCAGCAATATCAGGCCATTCCCTGGCATTTTGAATTGTGGATACCAAAGCACAGCATCCTATACTCATAAACCAGAAGTTCTTTTGAAGAATTGAACCTAGATGTTGTGGAACCCACAGCACAGTCCTACTATTAGCAGAATGAGGTTATTTTTTTCAGGCAGCTGGGCTTGGGTTGTCACACAGGGACAGCAACCTGTTAGGTGTATAATTTCTTACTGTATTTTTACTGTCATGATAGGGGAAAGATGCTTTCCCTCTTTGTTATATGCACTAAAGTAATGTTATCAGCTTTGACACTATGCATATTCACTTGGGTAGCGGCTAGATGATTGAGTGAAATATGTCACTCAGTCTCAAGAAGGAAGATGTCTTGGGTTGGCCTCAGGAAGGACTTGATTTTATTCCCCAGAAACCACCAGAGGCACTTGGGGGAGAAGCTCCCTTCCTTTCTCCTGCTGTAAGCCTTGCAGAGCAGGTAAATAGATAAAGATCCACCCACAGATTGGAACAGGAAGTTTGACAATGACAATGTCTGGTTTGACTAAGGACTTAGTTCATTGTATATGCAGGAGGGTGATGAGCCGTTACAGCTCATTGTCCCTGATGTTTTGTACTTCTCTTCACCTCACTTCTTCTGAATTTAATATTCTCTCCTGGTTTCAGGACTAAGGTAATGAACAAGACAACGGTTGCCTCGGGTGGAACTTCTTGACAGAGAGATAAGATTTTTCTTATTCCCTGTTCAGAAATACAAGATATTGCCCAACTGATCTTTCAGTTCCAAAAGACATCTGTACAATTTAGAAGCATCCCATTCTTTGAAAATGGAGGCTCATTGCACCAAGTGTTCCGTGATTTTCCTATGCTGTTCACCCCTCCCTCCTTTTGCTCCATTAGCTGCTGGTTCTTCTTCTTTGTATTTTCCTTTTTCTTTGTCCTCATGACGTTCAGCCTTCTTCACTTTCACTGGCTGTGCAACCTATACAATGTGCTTGCGGGGAGAGCGCACTGAGCAAGGGTCCCCAGATTCATTTTGGGATCTGATTTAGATGTTTGGAATTAGGCTTGACTTCATTCTGACCAAACTGGACTTAATTAAAACAGATCTCATCTTATTCAGGCATCTGAATCTTCACATCTAGAAAATAATTTCTATTTTTACCCCCTTAAAGGTTATTATTCATGGCAAATTCCAGACAGGTCCGATAATATTGTGTTAGTCCCTCTCATAATTCTTCTTATAAATAACGTTTGGCTTTTTGTTGTTGTTATTTCTTGCTTTTTCACACAAGTGCATGAAATTTGGGGGTGCTGTAATCCCATTTGAGTTGATGATTCAGGCCAGATTTCATACAGCTAGGTCCAGGTTTGTTTGTTTTTTGTTCTACTCACTTAGAACATCTCCCTCAATATGGAAAACATTTCTAATATGTGTGTTGCTCTTCTGCACTACAGTATTAGCGCAACAGAGTGGAGTCCAAATCATGTGAAAAACTAGGGCTGAAACCTAAAAAAAAAATTACAGTGATGATCTAAAATGTTAGGGCCATTAGGGTATGGAATGACAAGAGAAATTGACTCCATGATCCACAGGGCCCCTTCCAGCACTGGGATGTCTGAGTTTCATTATTTTCTGTTGACTAGCCTTTCATCTTCCTTTTCCCTCTTCCTTTCCCTTCCTTCCTTCCATGTTCTTTTGAAAGGCTTGCTCTCCTAACAATAAAGCACCTGTCTAACCAAAGAAGAAAAACAACCAAGGGAAGAATTAGAGAAAGAGGAGAAAACTTTAAGGTAGCTTTGGTCTGATTGCCCAGATCTGCACAGTTAGAACAAAGCTACCTTAAAACTTTTTTCCTGTTAACTCCTGGCTCTCTGGTTTTTTCTAACAAAATCTTGATTGGCCAGCTGTTGTAGCAGTGTTTAAAAGGGGAAAAAGAGAAGGGCAGAAAGAAATGGAAGGGGAATACAATATGAACACAGGCCCAGGCATCAGGTGTGGGGAAGAGGGGGTTCAAACAGTTAACAAGCTGCAAATAAGTCTTATTTCCGCCCCACCTCTGCTGACTCCTGCATGGTTGGCTGAAGTGAATTAATGTGGGGAAACCTGACTTCTCAAGGGTGACTTCACAGTGAATCTATTTGCATTTTCCCCTTGGTAGTTGTACCCAAAGACTAAAACACAGAATTGATCAAATAGGGAGAAACAGTAAGGAAGGATGAGACTAGACTGGGAAAGAATTAGTAAAGAAGAATTGATAATCAGGTACTGACACATAAAGAAAGGAGAAACACAGGCTTCACTGAAATCAAAAAACTACAACCAATTCAGGGTGTGACTACAGAGCAGACAAAACCCACATGATCCACTTTGAGGTTGCATCAAGGAAGTTAGATTTCCCTGGGAGAATTCATTTTAGTTGGCCACATGAGAGTCTGCAAAGAGAGAAAAGGAAAATAGCTATCAGACTTATTTGCAACCTGTTAAGGTACCTCTGCTCTGGCCATCCAGATTTGCAGGAGGCATGGTTATAGCACAACTACCTTAACAAGTTGCAAAGACTGACTTATAATTTCCTCTTCTCTCTATGCTGATTCCTCATTATAGTTCCAGCTACCATTCCCTGATCCATAGAAACTGTTGCTCTTAGAGCTGCAGTTTTAAAGAAACTCTTCATTCCCCTCTTTTCTCAAATCAACTCAAGCTTCTACAACTAAAGCATCAGAACATTCTTTGTTCTGAGGCACAAAGCAGCGGCACAATCCGGTGCCTGAACAATGTGCCATTTCTCCTGTACTATTTCCTGAGGCTCCATCCTTGTAACTATTTAAAAAACTGAAAAGTTATAGTTATATACACTGGAAAAAGAGTGAAAGGAGGATCCCTTGCTAATTTACAATGAAAATGTAACCTCGTTAATGCAAAAAGAGTGTGATGGTAACTAGTAGTTTGCATTTAGTTATTTTCTAGTTATGTAGTTGATAAATGAAGCCAAGGACTGTGGTGGAAAGAAGAGGAAGGTCAACAGACACAAAGAAAGAAGTTACTACAACTATGTGGAAGTGGTAGCAACTACTACTAAGATACAATCCCAACGAAGAGGCATTAAAAGAACTGAGGAGAAATGGCTGGAGCAGTGATATGCGAAATGAAACTACAGCAGCTCCTTTTGTTGGGATTAACAGACCGCAAGACAGCTGCTTCCTTAAAAATCGGATGTCACATATTTCATCTTTTGCTTTTTCTGGTTTGAATTTCCATCGTATATTTCATCTATGACAGTTTACTTTTCATGGGCATGTAAGGAAGCAAATAGTACATCGCTGACATTTATCTCATAACTCAGCTTAAAATCCGAAGATAGCAGCCATATTTAAATGTCAAAACAAAATGAAAATCATTTTTTAAAATGTCCATTTTGGTCACTGTTCAACAAAGTGGATTCCTATCAGACGAAGCAGGAAAGGTTCTATTGAATAGGCACACTTTTCATTTTGCTAGACTGGATTTCATGTTTGCTCAGGCAAATGTTGTAAAAAGTGCACCCGTCCAGAGTTACTTCCATTGCCATACAAAGTTACCTGCTTTAGAAATGGCACTCTGTGGCACATTCTTACATTTCATAACAGCCACGTTAAGAATTATAGCCACTTTTTGAGGTCTAATGCATGGCCAATGACCAAATGGAAGATTTATACATCATGACATCCTTGGGGGTGGGATGAAATCAATTACAACTGCCTTATCTTGAGAAATTCTTAACTTTTAATGGTTACAATGAGTACATCAATCTTCTAATTGCACTTCCACTAAACTGTCCCATGCTTGGCATTTCTCCACAACCATTTTCTTCTTTGGTGCATAAAAACACCTTTTATCCTTTTAGGGTAAGAAATTATGGGGAAGACTATCTGCCTGAATATTGACAGAACAAGTAACTCAGGCCCCGTTTGAAGCAATTTATTACCTTCTGCAATATAATTTGTGTGTAACAAAAATGAAGGCAAGAAATGCATGGGAAGAAGAGATATCCTAAATTCTTTAGAGATGTGCCATGCTTTTTTCTTTTTACTACGAACCCATAATTCTCCATTCTGGAAATCCCATCAGATAGAAAGACATCTGAATGTGGCTGGGAGACAGGCCTAAGCTCAAAGGCTTTGTGGCTGTCGTAGGCTAGCTTTGCCAAACTTCCTTTCTGAAGAAGAAACTCCTGGAAAGCATTGGGACGACTTCTTTTTTAACAGGAAGGTAGGCAGAGCTAGGCCTATGCTAGGCTATAAAGCTTTGCAATTTAGGCCTTTCTCTCAGGTGAGCCATATGTAGGTGTCTGTCTGTCAGGACTCAGAGAATAGAGAATTCTGGTTGTAGTAAAACAAAGGAACAAGTGGCATATCCTTAGAACTAGTTTTAATCTGCATCACTGTGGGTGTATTTGTCTGTACTTAAATGTTTACCTCCACTCCTATACTGACCAAACAATTTACTGTATTTTCTTTTTTCACTGCCTGTATGTGTCCATGAGCTCAGGCTCTGGAGATAGGAGGAAACCTCTACTGCTGCAACAGGAGTTCAAGCCTAGCAGCTGAGGGAGAAGTTTCACACAAGGCCTCTTCCGCTAGCCTACTCTCTATTAGGGATGGGCATTCAGAAATATTTAGCATTCACTGAACAATGTCATATTCAAATAGCTTGAATCTAATTGTTCCAAATATTTGTAATAATAATTTTTAATATTCGGAGTCCCATTTACTCCTAGAGATTAGAAAGCAAAAGGCCAGGCTTCTGCTTGCTGGAAGAATAAGTGAAAGTGAAAGCTACAGTATTTCCCAGGCATCCTGGAGTGCTTTCTTCAGAAGTGAACATTAAAGACACAACAGCAACCAAGGGCAGTGAGGGCAGAGAACTCAGTGTCTCCTGGGATTGCCATTGGTTTCTACAGTGGTGGGGGTGGGGTGAGAGCAAAACCTGTAAATGATACCTGTCTCCACCAATGAAATCTAGAAGCAGGCACTGATACCAGAAGAATTTTTCCACATTTTTTTCCAGTTGCAAAATGGGCATATAAGCTGCTCGTAGCTGCTTCTAAATCCCATTAGTACAGTGGTGCCTCGCTTAACAGGCGCCCCATTTAATGCCGAAATCGCATAGCGATGAACATTTTCTTTAGAGATGTGCCATGCTTTGTGATGGTCTGAATGGGGTTTTTTTGCTTTGCGATGATCAGTTCCCTGTTTCGCTTACCGATTAGCACAAAGCGATGATTTCCCCCCAGCTGATCTGCGGTTCCAAAATGGCCGCCGGGTTAAAAAAATGGCCGCCCACTGTTTTTAGGGACGGATTCCTTGCTTACCTGGCAGCAAAAATGGCCGCCGTATGGAGGATCTTCGCTTAAAGGTAATTTTTAAGCCCATAGGAACGCATTGAAGGGGTTTCAGTGCATTCCTATGGGCTTTTTTAAATCGCATAGCGATGAAATTGCTTAGCAGCGATTTTTGCTGCACCGATTAACGTCGTTATGCGAGGCACCACTGTATTTGCTGTTGAGATATACTCTGGTTCAAGCTTGCACTGAAGCAGTTATCTCAGTGTCCTTTTCTGAACTCTCAAATTATATTTACGTTTCATGCCAATGGAAGTCCCATCTGACAGACAGACACCTGAATGTGGCTTACCTGATATTGTAAGCCACCCTGAATCATGGCCTGGCCACTAGATGGGTGGGGTAAAAATTAAATAAATGAATGAATAAATAAGCAGTGAGTCCTCAACTATAGGCAATTCATCACTATGATTCACACTAGAGATGGACGCAAACTGTCATTTTGGTGGTCTGTGCCAGTTTGTCCTTTGGATAAATAGATGTTTGGCATTTCCCAGCTCCACCTCCTCTGGCAGGTACACACTCAGAGGCAAGTGCCCTGGGTTTGTTGCACTGCCACCTCCAGACACTGCCTCCAAATGGGCATCCGCTGGAGGAGACAGAGCCGGGAAGCGCCAAAAACCTGTTCATCCAAAGGACTGGTGGTTCTGCCCATCTCTAATTTATACCATTGTACTTACACTTGTGTATATAAGTAGTAGGATGCTGCTTTATGAGTGTTTTGTAGCATGTACTAACAATTAGATCTAACCCACGTTTTTTAGGACAGCACATTTTGTATGCATCAGAACCTTCTAGAACAAGGTGAGAGCATGTGCACCTTCAGATTTTGATATGGTATTATTCTTGTCAACCCTCACCACCGTCCAGGCTGCTAATTAATCCTGTGGGTTAAAATCAATCAGCATCTGGAGGACAGTAAGTTCTCTGGCCTGAACAAACTTCCAGATTGTTGTCTTCATGCCTGGAAGCAGAAATGTTTCTTGAGTGTTGAATTGTTCCCCCACTCTGGGCTCACTGCTGTAGACTGTCAATAGGCTCTATAAGGCTTGCAATATACGATTTCCAGGAAAGCTTGCGACTTTGAATGGGCATTAATTGTCTGTCCAGTGCATCCATGGCTGCAACCGATGCCCCCAATCATGGTGCTACCAAAATGGTGGCAGCCCTGTCCACACTTGCTTGGGCCAATATTAAAAACTGTTGCTCTGGCACTTATTGCCTACTAAACACCAGAATAACTAAAACATCCATTCTGCCCTTCAGTGATCTCTATCCCCCTCTGCCTCTTTTTCAGGGCACCACCTCCAACAGGTTACACTGTCCTGCTCCATGGCCTGACAAGCCTCACTGACTATCATCATTCTAGTATATATTACAGTTCAGTTTTTACTGTCTGTCCCATCTAGCACTGTTGGGAAACAGTTTTCATATCATTATTTTCTTTGGTTCATTGTTTAATTCATTTTCTGCCTTTCTGCCTTGCAGGATCCAAGGAACTCACAACATTAAGTTAAAGTACAGGCAGAGTTTTAAAAGGAGAATAAATTAGTATCAAAACATTATTATATACATGATTGCATTACAGCTACACTGAATTAAGACAATTTAAAACTCCATTCCAAAAAAGAAGTGTGATACCTACCCACCACTGAAAAGTTTTGGACTTGCCTTGTGAATTGAGAATGACAGGACCCAGGACTTTAAGCAGGATTAGTGCAATAATTGAAATATCTGTGCTGTCTTTCCTCCTGTGAGCCCGTGCCCAAGACATGTAAGCCTTTTCCTCCATTTTATCCTCAAAATATTCCAATAGGTTTCAGGGTGCAGAGGTAATTAAAACTCTTGTTTTATCACTCTAACCACTCTAATCACTCTAAGCCACATTGGCACTTATTTGATTGTCTGAAGAGGATGTCCTTGTACTTAGAAACACTTGAGACTGGCTTTACTTAAGAGGGAAATTTAAGGAACAGACCCTATACTGTATCAAAGTGCCAGAGACAAAATGCCACAGAGGATCCAGAGAAAAAGGTGAGTTAAAGAGGTACAGAATCAAACTCTTTACAGTTGCTAGGTTATGAGCTGAATTCACAGACAAGAGTTAGTTTTTCCATCACCAAGAAATATGTACCTTCCTTTCCCCACTTTCAGTCTCTGTCAAATCGTTGTGTATAATGTCACATTTGTAGTAGAAAGTCAGCTGAAAAAATAATCTTAGAACTGCAGAGCTGAAAGGGAGTCGGCACTGTCACTGCAGCAAATGTGTTGGAAAAGAAGTTCTGTGAGGTAGATGTGTCCCTTCTGTGAGAGAGAAGATGCCTACAGTTCTCAGGCACGGTGCAAAATTAGCTTCTGAAAACATCTTAGGCTGCTTTATTTGAAGAGATAAAAATCTGAATCCACCAGGATTGAGTTTTCTCAAGCTCCAGTTTTCAATATTCATGTTTTCAGTACACACTAACAAGGGATTTAAAGGAAAAGAAAGGAAGGAAGGAAGGAAGGAAGGAAGGAAGGAAGGAAGGAAGGAAGGAAGGAAGGAAGGAAGAACGAAAGAAAGAAAGAAAGAAAGAACGAACGAACGAACGAAAGAAAGAAAGAAAGAAAGAAAGAAAGAAAGAAAGAAAGAAAGAAAGAAAGAAAGAAAGAAAGAAAGAAAGAAAGAAAGAAAGAAAGAAAGGTGAACGAGCCAAGCTTGTACTTCAGAGTGTGTATTTGGTCAAAGTCACTATTTCTCTGATTTGCTACTTTCCTTCAGTCCTGTCCATTTACTTGAAAATGGCATAATCCCAGGTGGTCAGGGACAATTTATGAAGATGACAACATCACAAAACAGTCAAGTTAATCAGATTGCTGTGTGATCATATAACTAAGAACAAGCAAAACTTCACTGTTGTCCTCATTCAGGATTGAGAACTGGAGAGACAGCATGGCCTTATTTCTGTGCTGTGCTCTCGGTTCCACTGCCTGCCTGCAAACACTTCAGATCATTGACAGCATTTCAAGTTGCACCAGGGAAAAGCCGTTACTCAGGGGAGCTGCAGGGAGAAGGTGGAAATTGACTGTTGCCTGTAGTGGTGCCTGTTCTGTTGGCTGATGAACGCCTCTGGATTTCACCTTCACAATGTACGTTTAGGAAGAACATTCTTCCCTCTGTGTGTAGCAGCAACTAAATAACAACACTGATGAGTGATTGATTGTCCTGTTTCTTATGCAGGCATGTCTTTCTTATAGACTCAGCTGGATGATGGGTCAGGCATTCAAATGACAGGGAGTTATTTATTTTACATTACTGTGGATTATGGTGACCACTTATCTGAAACAGTTGGACATGCAAGATAATCTGTCTTTTTTTCACCAACCTCTACCAAGTAGCAGACGAGAGAATTAAAAAAACAAAACAAGAAACAAACCCCCCTAAAAAGGGGCAGAAAATATTAAGGCACTAGGCAGGGCATGGAATTAGGATGATTTATATCCAGCATAACAAAGAAACGAACTTTCTGGAACATTATTTCTACAGGGACCAATTACCTGATTAGATTAAGGCCCCAAAGGAGCCTGTACTGCTGCTCTCACATTCATTTATAGAACATTGCCATGCAAAGGATTAAATTCAATTTAAAAATACAGTAATACCAGGCTGGAGAAGAAATTTAGACATACACAGCTACTGAAATTATGATTCTTTCAGCTGAAGTTGGTCTCTGCAATTTAAGTGCTGTGCCTGTATCACATTTTAGAATTAAGCAAAGACCTATCTTGTCAACATCCATGGGTTACATCAGCCACACTGAGGTAATGTGCGTGCCTTCTGATCTGTAGAATGCAGGTAAAAAGCACCTTGCTTCATCAGGCCTTTAGAAGGAGGGAAGAGACGTTTAGAGGAGCTGAGGTAAATGTTCTGCCCTCAGAAATCATAGGGGCAGCCTTAGCCTCCCCTAATGAGCAAAAAGTACATCGCCGCCACCACCACCACTAACAACAACATACCGAAGACTGAATGTTACTAGAAATCCACTTCTGTTTTAACCTCCATCATTTGAGGGCTGGGGGGGGGGGTCCATGCCCCATTTTAGTACAATAGCAACACTTTTCTTTTTTCATTCGGAAGACATTAATGGGATGACGAAATGGGTGGGTTGCGCTTGACTCACTCCTGTTTTGGAGGTTAAGACAGCAAGCCTTCAGTAGACATCAACCTTTCCCTGGTGTGGGACCATTCAGATTTGTTGGATACCTCCCATCACCTCAGACAGTTCAACAAGTGTGTGATATATTTGTAGCTCAGGGAAATTGTTGAGTCCAAGACTTTTGCAAGGCGCTAGGTTTGGGAAGACTGCTATATCCCCCCCTATTTGGGAGCAATAAGTCCGTAGGACTTATATAAAATAATAATAATGTGTTGTCATTTCTGACTTGTGACAATTCTTTTCAGGGTTTTCCAGGTAGAAAACCTACCTGGTTTATCTTTACCTTCTTCTGGGGGCGCCTAGGAACTGTCCAGCTTTCCCAAGGCTACACAGGCTGGCTCTTCTTTCTTGAGGCACAGTGGGGAAATCTGCAGCCAGATGTCTAAAACACTATTGAGACATGAATAAATCAGTGTATTTTGATTGTATACTTATACAGTATAGGTTTTATAATCATTGTGTATCACTTAATGTGATTTTAGTTTATATTTTACAAGTTATGGATGCAGATATGGGTATTAGATGTGTTAGACATTTTAAGAATAGCTCACCTCTCTAAATTTCCTGATTTTTATTAGTTTTTTAAAATGTTATGAGGGTATTGGGGTAGGCTTAGAGACACCCTTAAATGAACAGATAGCCTGTCTGCAAATCATTTGCTCTCTCTCTTTCCCTCTTTCCTCTTCCTTTTCCTTTCAAGGATCTTGCGTGAGTAAACATAATTTAAATCCAGAATTCTACTTGCATTCATACAATGCACTGCATACTCTGTTGCATAAAGTTCTTCATGATGTCTCAAGACTCAGTTCAATACCTGTAATAACTTTGCACACTTCAGCAAATAAAACCACACCTTAGTGCAAAAAAAGAAAAGAAAAGAAATTAGGTTATAACAATGAAATGCATGCGCTTCCTTTGACTATATTAGATGCAATTGCAGTTCAGATCTGCCTCTTCCACCTGTCAGAAATTGGATCCCTTATAAGGCAGAGTACAGAAAAAGAGAGAGAGAAAGTAGTTGTTCTAATATTAGCAAAACTAGAAGTTAACTTTAGGTGCTGTACTAGTTTAAATATATGGCTTAACATATAGCATATGCTATTCTCTAAAGCAGTGGTTCTTAACGTGGGCGATAATGCCCCCCAGGGGGCGATTTCATTTTTCAGGGGGGCGGTAGAACGAAAAGGGGCGGCGTGGGGGCGCTGGAGCAGAAGGGGGGCGGTAGGGGGGCACTGGAGCAAGCCAAACCTGTGAAGATGGCTGCAGCCTTTTTACAGTGTGCATGAATATATATTTTCCTCCAATCTTAATTTAGTTTCAGAGTTTTTGTCTTGAAATTTTTAGTTCCTGCATTGCGGTATATTTTATGCCCTTTTTATATTTCTTTTTGCGTCTTAAAATTCACTTGCAACTAAATCTTAAAATGTTACTTTTGGGGGACATTTCATTTTCTTGCAATTGAATTTTGTTTTCAGGGGTCATTGGATTTAAGTGTCATAAATAAATAAATAAATAAATAAATAAATAAATAAATAAACAAACAAACAAACAAACAAACAAATAAGATATCATCACCGCGGGGAGGGGGGCGATGATAACTTCCTCAATGGCTCAAGGGGGCGTTTCTTTCAAAAAGGTTAAGAACCACTGCTCTAAAGTACATACCTGTATGGGTTGTATTACTTCTGCAGGGAATATTCTTGCTATGTCTTGCTTCTCTGAGATTGGAAAATGTTACCTAATGAATTTCTGCCAGTCGCTCAGTTGTTGAAGGCACAAGAAGCTCAGCTTTGTGTTTGTGTGTGTGTGAATTTTTTAAAAAGCTTAAATTGTGATGGCTTCTTCCCCCCCCCCCTTGTTGCTGGCTTAGTGGTTGTAGCGGAACCCAAAAGATGACATCATTCCTGCATGTCAATCAGAAGATAGAGCAGGAGGGGCGGAGTCAGAATGACAGTTAAGACAGCTGGAAGAGACAGTTAGAGGGGGAGTTGGAATAAGACAGGGACAGAGAGAAGTAGGGACAAGAAGTTATTGAGAGAGTGTTAGGGTTTAGGAATAGATTAGAGGGGTTAGGAAAGAGAATTGAACAGTTTACATCATATTGAACAAGCAGGAATGAACCCATAAGCATAATATAAATAATACCAGTGATTGAATACATGATTTAAAATTTGAACACCTGAAACAGTTATATTTGATTCTCCTTATAATTTTTGTTCTTTAATAAAAGATAGTTTGATCAAAACCCCTGATTCCTCAGTTCTTTGAGTAGCTCCTAAGTGTGTGGGAATTGTATTGGTATTAAGAGAATACCTGGTGGCAGCGAAAAGGGCGTGTTCACCTTTGTGGAGCCCAAAGATATAAAGGGCGCAAAGGGGGATCGCCACAGTGCTGTTCTCCCTAGCCATCCTAAAACATGCATATCAGAAATGAAGAACTCCCTTTCTAGACTGCACCTTGGTTTGATTCGGACAGGCAGTTCCTAAGTGCTCCAGCAGTATCCAGCCAGAGGCTTGCGGAAGCTCCTGAGCCAAATATAAATACAATGGCCTTCCTTTTTTTTGTTTGCTTCTGTCCCACCCTTTGATATCCTTCGGCTCTACTGGCTTTTGTATATAGAGAAGCTTCACTTCAGCTGTCACACATAAATAAAGATCTATGATACAGACAATGGGAGTGGGATTCCCAATCTCCCATCACATCTGGAGAATGCAGTTGCCTAAAATAAACAAACAGAAGGCAGTCACTGTGGAAGAAAATTCATTTGGACTTCTGTCCACAGATGGCATCTGGAACATATAACAGCTATATATGCCCCCTCCCTCCCTCTCTGCTATGTCCATGCAGAAACATACACACACGTGCAATGCATGTCTTTGCCATGTACCTACTATGGCTGGGTTGATTCAAGTCTCATCCTCTAGTGCCACAGCTGGTCTGTCCAGCTGTACATAATTTGATATACAACAAAATATTAGAGAGAAATTAGCTTAGAATGATTCTGGGTTTGTTTTTGTTTTTAAATGACACAGCATAATGACATTGTTCTTGCTTCTCCAAACAATATTAAAAAGATGGTTGTTGTGTTTTTTCTTTGCTGTCTTATGTCAGGTTTATTATGTCTTCTGTATATCTATATTATTTTATTTGCAAACTGCCCAGAGTAGTGGCCTAGCCACTCGTTGGGTGGGAAAAATATTAAAATTAAATAAAAATTAAGCAAAATAAAAACCTCTCAGTTTGTATTAAAATTTTCAAGTTCACTCTGGCATAAATTATGTATTATATTTTATAATAATAAATGATAATTGCATATGTTCAAGTCAATTCCAACTTATGGTTAATCTTTCCAAGGTATTCTGCGTAGAGAATACACAGAAGTGGTTAACCATTCTCTTCTTCTGGGAGTGCCCTGGACCACACAGGCTGGCTCTTCTCCAGGAAGCACAGTGGGGAATAGAACTCCTAACCTCCGGCTACTAAAACCACTGAGAAGCCAGTGATTACATCATATTTATTTTCTGAGCCTCAAATAATTTTTCTCTGGTCAACTCATAAAAACAAGTTTAACAGTGCACTCTACTCAAAAGTAACTTCCACTTATTTCAATGAGGTTTACATACAAGAGATTGCTAGATAGCTCAGTGAGGAATGTGGCTGTGGAGCCAGAGGTTGGGAGTTCAATCCCCCATTGCACCTCCTGGAAGAGCCAGCCAGTGTAACCTTGGGCAAGCTGCACATCCCCAGGATGTCCCTACAGGAAGGAACTGGAAAACTATTTCTGAATCCTCTCCACTTTGAGAACCTTGAAAAAGTTCAGCCTAAGTCAGAATTGACGTGATGGCATATAATTAAAAAATTAATGTGAGTATAAGATTGTAACCCAAGAGTGAATTCCTGTACATATTTACTCAGAACTAAGTTTCTTGAGTTCAACTTGACTTCCTCTGAGGTGTCAGTAGGAGCACACACAGAGAAATCTCTCCTCCGAAAATATCACGACTGACTGATTTCTAAAGATGGTCTTTTATTTCACTTGTTGTGATTTGCTAGAATTATGTCTCAGCAGAAGAGTTTTTTTTGTCTTTATTTCACTATAATTATTTATTTTTTAAAATTACCTCAGCTTGCCATTCATTCCTTTCTTGCTCATATGCTTTGGAGTATTATGTCTGCAAGGCTACAGTGAAAATAAATTTTGACCTAATCTGCTCCTTGAATCCCATCTGTCACTTTTACAGCACCATTTCCAATTACTTTATTTTCAATATGTTGTTTTGTTGGTGTTACTTCTAGAAGTCTATACCTTTCAGAAATCATAAATGTTATTCTCATTGTCTTTGTGCTGAACTGCCTCCCAGTACTGCATCAGAATAAACCACTAAGTGGGAGGTCAGCAAATACTTTGGCCCCAGATGTTGTTGTATTAAAGCTGTTTCTGTTACCTCTATTGTGGATAATTGTGTAAAATGCTAGGAGTTGCGGTTCAATGACACCTGAACAGCCAAATGTCTCTGACTTTTGATCTATGTAAAGGATAACAGTGGCATGAAATGCATTCAGAATTTTGAAGACAGGTTTGCATAGAGGTTCTTCCCATT
The DNA here is from genome assembly GCF_051106095.1 of Pogona vitticeps. Classification (NCBI taxonomy): domain Eukaryota; kingdom Metazoa; phylum Chordata; class Lepidosauria; order Squamata; family Agamidae; genus Pogona; species Pogona vitticeps. Next base: position 214,088,414 of record NC_135783.1, on the reverse strand, counting down.
TTAAAATTTCAGTTTCTTGCATTGGCTGGAGTTGGGATGGGTGGCCTTTGAGCTACCTTTGAACTTTGTGAGTTTATTACGTTGCCTGGAGGGTCACACATCATACACACCTTATGTCATATCCACATTCACCTTTTCTAGTCCGGACAAATAATCTACTTTGCTGGAAAGCTGGTGTTGGTAAGGATGACTGAGAGTAAAAGGAAGACAGATGGAGATCATGATAAAACTCAGTTGAATAGTTACTGGATCCTATGCATTAGGATAGCCATCCTCAATGCAGCAGTTTTCAGATGGCGAAACGATAGGAAGAACAACCTTCAGAACACGGCCAAAGAGCCTGAAAAACCTACAACAACCATCAGTTTTTCAGATGTTTTGCACTATAAGTCTTACCACCTTCAGCCATCAGTCTGATTGTAGCATTTGTTCTTTAATGCAATGTTTCCCAACCTTGGGTCCCTAGATGTTCTTGGACTAAAATTCCCAGAAGCCTTAACCACTAGTTGTGCTGGCTTGGATTTCTGGGAGCTGTAGTCCAAGAACATCTGGGTTACCCAAAGTTGGGAACCATTGCTCTAATGCATCTTAAAAAGTCTGGGCTGAGAACAGCTACTTAAAGCTGACAAAATGAACACCTTTAAAGGAACTAGGAGCAAAAGGTGGGAAAGTAGGTGGCCGCAGTGACAACTAATCATATTGGTCTATAGCTTTAAAAAGTTAACGATTTGATTTAAAAGAATGAGAAGACAACAAATTAAATGCAGCACCTACCAGCATCAACAAGAAATCTATTACCCAGTTTCTAGTTATCAGCATTAAAGCATACATTCTTAAACCTAACTTTGGAAACTATGGGAAGCAGATGTAAATTTGAGTAAACCAAATGATTAGCTAAATGAATTAAAATTATCATCTGGAAAGAAGTGCATAGCATGATCCTAAGCCTGTTTAGTTTCTAACTCTGCAGAAGGGAACTTTCAAGATTCTCTGTTCTCTTTGTGAACAGAATTGAATGGGGCGGTGGAGGCGTGTGTGGAGTCTCCAGCAATTCCTCAGAAGTGGGTTTTTCAATTACGAATGGTTATAGAACAGCTTCCATCTTTTTTCATAACAGACTCATATATTTTTTTTGCACTGTAACTAAACATGGCGGCAACAACCACTGTGCTAGCAGTTTGGCCACCTTTTTGATTCCCCAATACAGTCCTCTACCTAATGTAAACATTGGAGAAAACAGTGGCAAGTCACTTCCCATTTCAAAGGATACAAAAAATTTACCAGAAACTGTTCAGCTGGGGGGGGGGGGGGTAGGGGGAGTATCATTTGAAAAATCTCAGCTCAGTTCTTTATTATTTTGTTCATTTTCCAGGAAGTAGCATCTTCCCTAAAACTTTTAAATGTTATGTTTTTGAGGGATTATTTATATATACGTTTCTCTCTATTATGGATGCTTATAATAAATTCCCATTGTAAACCCTGTAACAGGTATGAAGCCACATTGTGGCTGTCTCCAGGGAAAAGGAAACGCTACTGGTCTGCCATTTATTGGTCCTCCAATTTCTTGAAAGGTGTATTTCCTTTTTTGGGGGGGGGAAACCTTCCTTTTTTTCCCTTCCTCATTCTTAGGATCCTTTAGAATTTATTTTGGATTTTTGAGCTAGCCATAATAGAGGTGGCCTATAATAATGCATCTATTTCCACCCCTTTTTTTCATTACTCCTCTTTCCATCATTCTCAAACTTCCCTGGCTGCCAACTCTTCTTAATCTGAAAAGGAGTGGGGTGGGGGTTAACTAATGACTTCTTCCCCTGTGTTTTAACTGTGGGAAGTGGGTAAGGCGGCTCGTTGCCATAGAGATGATTGTGTGGTGAAAGACAAGATGCGCACACACATCCCTCAGGCATGTCAGAAAAAAACTGAGCTCTTCAATAAGAACAAACATCTTAAACTACACACATGATAATTTCTCCAAAATGCCTCTATTTTTTTCACATTCTTTAAGAAGGGGATTTATTTTCTATCAAATTTGATCAAAATTCTTATGGGTGAAATTTTCAGCACAAGACGAGTTTAGTTATTAGTGAATCCCACTCAATTCAGATGTAATGGGTGAAATCCTAGGCATGTAGATTTTGTAAACATTTTCCACACCTGTCTCTGGGTCTTCAGCAACATCTTTCATTATTGCCAACCAGGATGAGAAGGGCAAGTCTTCAATTGCCAAAAAGTACCACCACCAGGGTGACTTTATTGGCAGCATAGATTTTCAGCAATTAAAGACTTCCTCCTTCTATCCCATAGCTCCCATGGATTGCTGATGATTAAAGGCATTAATTGAGACCTGTGGAAGCCTTGGGATGGAAGTGATTAATTTTCAAAAATTTGCTCCTGCTGATGACATAATCACCTTGAAACATACACAAATAGGATTTCAGCCACTATTTTAAAAGAACACTTGGGATCATTGTCCTACTTTCTATATGAATGTTCAGAATGCTCCTTGTCACTACAAATTAAGTCAAAATTATCTCCAAAAGCTATGGAAGAAGTTCATATTGGCTGTTGGACAGTAATTCTGTAGTTGGGATGCTTAGAAAGGTATGTTAGGATAGGGACCAAATAACCATTATCTGATGAATGTCTTGGGTTGGTTACTTTTAAATTACTAGTTCCTAGGGAGGTAAATTCATTTCCACATGGTAAACAAGTGAACTGAAAACTTTTTCTCCTTGCTGCAAGACAGCAGACTTTGGTTTGGATTGGCTTAGGGGAAAATGTGCACAGATATGGATTTTTTTTTAAAAAAAAATTGCATTGCTGTATAATATGCAACACTAGGAAAGGAGCTGACTGTTACCTTATTGCAGGAATGGGTAAAAGTAAAAGTACTGTATGGGTTTGCTTAATCAGTCTGCCCCCTTGTAATTGCGCTGTGTGTATGTATTTATTGGTGTGTGCACAGGTGGTTTAGCTTTCCAGAGGAAAAAGATAAAAAGCTGACTAGTGTTAGAGTTCTGTGCAAATCATATCTTGCACAAATTGCAAAACCCATCACAATAAAAATTGGCATCGTGCTTCCGGCTTGAGCTAATATCCTTGCCAGGGGATTGCTGAGCGCTCTCAGTGCAGCCTCATTGCTCTGAGAAAATGAAATTCTAATATCTCAGGACTGTTGAGATTGTTTCACTCCCCCTATTCATTGCTATTAACTATTTTGCATATAGTTGTCTTGAAATAATGACGGAGAATAATATGTGCATGACAAATTCAGTCATTGCAAGTATGTCAAGATAAGTTTGTAGACTACTTCATATGCTTTCTCACCTAGCGGTCCTCTTCAATGGGTAGAAGAATATGTAAACGTTCCAACTGGTCTAAATGTTGGTAGTGTGCAATGTGCCCAGTACTACAGAAAGTACTACTACAATGTGCCCAGTACTACAGAAAGTACTACCCAGTACTACTACTTGATTGGCACTTTTCACCCATTTAGGGTAGGGGGAAAATGTATGTAAAACTTCCATGTCATGTACCTATACAGTGGACCCTCAATTTATGGAATTAATCTGTATTGGAATGGTGGCTGCAAGTCGAAAAGTCTGTAGGTCGAGTCTCCATTGACCTACAATGCATTGAAAACCGATTAATCCGTAACCGGCCGTTTTTGTTCCATTTTGTTTTGTTTTTTCCCGGTCTGTAGGTCGATTCTCCGGCTGCAAGTCGAACCTAAATTTTGCGGCCAGAGAAGTCTGTAACTCGAAAAGTCTTTTAAGTCGAGCCGTCTGTAAGTCGAGGGTCCACTGTATCATATATTACCTTAAGAGCATATGGTGGTAGACATAGATCAGCCAAATAAGCATGTGAAATATTCCAGACTATGATCTTATATGCATTTACTTTAGAGTAAATTCTGTCAAACTCTATTAATAAGGCCTAAAAAGTCACTCAGCTAGCTGGATATCTCAGTGAGCTGGGTATCTGGCTGCAGAGATAGAGGTTGGGAGTTTGATTCCCCAGCTGTGCATCCCAGAAGAGCCAGCCTATGTGGCCCTGGGCAAGCTGCACAGTCCCAGGGCTCCCCCCCAGAAGGGAAAGGTAAACCACTTCTGAGTATTTTCTACTAGTAAGTCAGAATTGACTTGCACCACACAATGATGATGATAGTGGTGGTGGTGAAATTCAGTTTTGTCAACCCCTGAGTGAGTTATAGTGGGTGAAATCAACCTGATTTGAGTTGAAATGCATGAAACAAGAATTTAATTTTCTGTCTTTGATTTCAGATTTCAAAATAGACTACATTTTTGCACAAGAGGAGTTTTTAAAATAAATTCTTCAGACTTCTGGAAAAAAATGTTAAATTCATTTTGCATGCAATCTGACTTGGATAAAAGTCCTGTCATTTCTTTCCCCCCACTGCTAAATTAGTTCTTCTCCTTCCTTAATTGGTCTACGTATTTTATATTTCCTGGTTGTTGTTTTCCAAAGTGCTGTTCTAAATGAAAGCTAGAATAGAATTAATGAGAAATCAAAGGTAATGGAAAAACTGTTTTAGACAGTCCAACAAAGACTGAAGGAGCTTTGCTTAGATGTGTATGAAAATAATAAACGTGCAATAAATGTCACTAAGATGAGTGCCTTGATTGGAAGAAAACTCACATGTTCTCTTCATCCACTGAACCTGTCAGTTATACAAATGAAAATGCATATTGGGGAGAAACAGGTAATAAATCTTTCACCCTGAAGATGAAATTTTGATTGAACATGAAGAAATATGGTGATAAGTAAATTAGCTTCCTCTTAATACTAAAGGTGGCTTCTTTTGAATACCAGTCTGCCTTAGAACATAAAGGATACCTAATAAATATCCATATGGGTTTTTAAAAATAATAACTGTAATGCAAGTGCTCCAGAAGCACAGAGTTTTTCTTCTTTATTTATACATGTTTAAAAATGAAGCAGTGGAAGCTTCATTTTTGGTATCGGTGAGAAAGATAATATCCTGGTGGTTGAAAGTCAGAACGGTGACTAAACTCTGTAATTTGTTGGTGCTGATAGTGTCAAATACACTCTTATATCAATGTTAGTGCAGTGGATCAACAGATAGTCAGACAGGCCTGAGTGGTTAAGTTCTCTGCTTATCTTTTCTAGATCTTTGTGTAGATGGGTAGTTTTCCTTCCTTTTTTTTTCTTTGAAGAGACTCTCAGCTTCAGTCTTCTCTTTAGCTACAAACAGCTGACATATGGCTTCTTGCATATGGCATGCCTCAGCAGACTTACAAGCACAGAAGCCAGCTCTAGAGGCTTTGGTAAATATGTTTAGCAGTCTCTCCACCTGTTCTAACCATTTCCGGACTTCCTAAAATAATGAAAAGTCATTTTCATTTTGCTACTAATATTCAGAGTGTTATTTAATAGTAAACATGCTCATTGGGTAGGGTTGACATTTTCCAATTCCAAAATCCAGTAGCTTAATTTCCCCCCCTTTTTTACATATTATACACATTAATCACATGATTACATTTTGTATCTTAGGTAAATGAAACATGTTAACTAATGTGTTGTTTTTCTATGACCATTTATATAGTCAGCATTGATCAAAGACAGCCAGCCACTGGAGCAACGTTCAGACTACTGACCTTAGAAATGGAAACTAGGGTTGAAATTCCTGCTGCTCATACAGTTTACCGGGACCAGCCAATACCACATGGATTACTAAAGACAGTTGAATCATGTAGGCAGCCAGGATAGTGGATAGAATAATTTTTTTTAATTATAATGGCATTTTGTCATAGAACAGATGACACAGCGCCCCATGATATTCTGATTAGCAAGCTAACTAGGTGTGAGCTAAAGAGAACAACTACCAGGTAGATACACAGTTGGTTACAGAATTGTACTCAGGGAGTACTTATCAATGGCTCCTTCTCAAATTGAGAGGAGGTGGCAAGTGGGATACCACAAGGATCATTTTTATACTTAAAATGCTGTCATACAGATGAGGGGAAGGATCTGTCCTTGATCATTCCAGAGTGCAGGACACGTAGTAAGGGACTCAAATCACAGGAAGCCAGATTTTGGTCGAATAGCAGGAAAACGTCTTACCTGTTAGAGCAGTATGACAATAGGACTAATTACCTCAGGAGGTGGTGAGCACTGCAACGCTGGAGGCATTCAAGGGAAAACTGGACAAACCATCTGTCAGATCAACTTTAATTCTGATTCTTGCATTGACCAAATAGACCCCTTCCAACACCATTATTCTATGACGCTGGTAATATTTTCAAAGCATAATGATAGTTACTTGCCATCTTTTTTTTTTTTACACTAAATGGTACAACATTACAGACCTAAGAAAATAGTACAAGAAGCCCCCATGAGTAACATATTCACATTTGGATTCCAGAAGGCAAAAACATAATAAAATTACGATAGCAGCTTCTACAATGTTTTCCACAATACCCTGTTTAGCTGTATTCTATCCACTCCAGTGTGATGGCTTTCTAGGCACCCCTTTCCAGGCAGACAAGGCTTTCATTCCCAACAGCAACACCGATGTGGCAAACTGGGAGAATGGATCTGTCTTCAGGTAAAAATAAGACATGTCAGTCATAGCTCTGAGGCCTCACACACTGGTTAAATACAATTCAAAGCTGTGACAGCCCTTTTGGAACAGAAGTGAGGGAAACAGTGACTGCATATTTTACTCAGTATCTCAGCTTCTCCAACAGACTTGGTTCTTTCTTTTTAAATTATACATTAGGAATAGGAATAGGCAAGCTAGTGGTCCAAATGAGACACCAGCTGGGAGGACTAGATCCTGAAGGAAATCTAGCCCAACAGACAGCAGGGCAATCCTGCCAGCATTAAGTTGCCATGTTCTGCCAGAACATAGCTGAGAAGGGGTGCATAGCGCTGTCCTTTGTGGTATTTGTTGGAGGGCAGCAGGAAGTTATAATGCAGCTGCATGATACCCATTGCTGCAAGGCAGAATGCACGAGAGATGGAGAGATCTTGCAAGGGTTGCCCTTCCCCCAGGAGCACAAGGGCTTGGTTCTGCTTTGTATGGTTGGCCGGTTGACTTCTGTGTCCACCAACCACTACCCTTCTCAGCATCCACTGAGTGGAAAGTTCTGCCAGTGCAGTAACATGGAACTCTCTTGCTTATGCATTGCTGCTATGCAAGCGTTGACCTCTGTGAAGAAAACGTGCATTACTAAACTGATGGGACTTCATTCAATAAAGACTCAGGGTTTGACCAGAGAGGCATTTGTCGCACTGTTTGTTGCACTGCAATGGTGGGTAGGTTCACTCTTTTTTCCTAGTGATCTGCTGATGACCTGACCACTAGAATGAAGCAATCCATACTTTTTTTTTGAGGTTGTCAGGGGCTTCTACTTTTTTGGTGCAGGTAGGTGAGCTCCAGTTTAATCCATTCCCAGTGTGTACAATTGCTGAGAATGAACAAAAATCAATCCTTCCAGCTGTCAAAGCTCCCCAGCTGTCACTTTCTGGTATTGTGAAGTGGCTTAATAATTGAGCCACTTCAGGATGTCAGGAAATTGAACACTTCACCTGATCCTCTGTGGAGGGGCAGGGGGAACCATATTTGGAAGAGGGCTCAGCTAGGCCATTGCTGGTGTGCTGAATCAGAATAAATTTTAAAAATATAGATTTTATTTTCCTTTGTGTGAAGTGCCAATTGAATCCATGGCTGCAGGCAGTTTTTCGATTGGCACTATATACAAGGCAAAGAAAATCGATTTTTAAAAATTTAATCTAAGTGATTCAGAGCATTAGTGCTTGTCTAGCAGAAGCAAAAAAAAATCACTTCCCCTGGTCCTGTTCAGAAAATCAAGAGAAGTTTTCAATTTGTCAGCATCCTGAAGTGGCTCGTTTATTAAGCCACAACACGATACTAAAAATTGACAGTGGAAGAAGCTGTACTAAACAGGGCTGCTTGAGGCCGGTGTGCCATTTGGATGTGAGGACTCACCAACAGCATATTACTCCTCCCCAAGACCTCAGGCGATCCTATTTAGTCTGCACTCTAAAAGAGCCAGTGTAGTGGCAGCCTCAGTGGGATATAGCCTTGCATTTTTAGAGGACCTCTTAGGCTGCAATGCCTGGCAGCTTTCTATTCTATTCTATTCTATTCTATTCTATTCTATTCTATTCTGTCTAGCCTTTTTTCCACTAAGGAGCCTCTCCTCCTCCCTATTTAATTGTCAGAAGTACCCTGTAAGATAGGTAGGCTGAGGGACTATGACTTCCCAGGGATTTTGCAGCCCAGTAAAGACTTAAACCCATGTCTCCCGAGTTCCCAGTGCAATGCTCTTCACACTCCACCACATCCAGTCAGTGCGTAAGTCCAAAGGCTTGTCCATCCTTACTAGGTCCTTTTGAGCCTAAAATTTTGTTTGATAATCCTCAATCTGAGCTGGAGCAAATGATTGCTATAGCAAAAGCAAAGTGTCGGACTAAAGAAAGACTTCAGAACAATAGACAAGTGATAAATGGACACAGAGGGGTGAAACTGTCTGGACCCGGAATAGCACTAAGTGGGGGCTATTACAGGGGGGTGGTTGTCTTATGAAGGAACTTGAAAAATTTTTTGCTTCTATAATGGTAGCTCAGTGTGGTGGAAAACAATCACAGGAAAAAACAATGAACTTGACCTCTGACTTGTACTGTATTTTGAAACCTTCTGCTTTTAAACAACAGCTAAACGTGACTACAGTACTGTATAGTATTTATTTCTCGTTACTGAAGAAAGAGCACTTTAGCAAAACAAACTAGCAGAGGGAACATTCCAGAAAAAGAGGGGTAATAGATATTTTTGATATACATGGGAAGGAAAACAAGTTGAATAGTATTAAAACTCAAGATCTCTAACTTCATCTTACATTTTTACTGATTTCCTCTCTCCCCATTGCCTCCCTGGCCGTCTTCTTTCCACCAACTCTGGATTTATTCTTTTGAGGCAATAAAGGTGAGGCACCCAGTGCTGAAGTGCCCGAGAAAACAGCTAAGAGATTGTACTATGATAAATCACATGAACTGGATAGTATTCTCTGAAAGGCTTGAAAAACCTGCAGTTTTGAAAGAGCTGGAGAACTGCCAAAAATATGCAGTTTATCATTGCACACAGCCACAATATTAGAAAGAGGCCTGAATGTCTTGTCTAGCGTTTTAAAAAGGTACTGAGATTTGTGTGAGGAACGCGAGGGAAATATATTGTATTAAAGTCTCTGGATGTCAAGGTGACTTCAGCCCTCTAGAATGCGCATATGCATGTATGAGAATGAAGAGTATCTCAAAGTTATCAGAGTTCATAAACAGGCACATATTCCTTCTTCATCACAGCAGTAGGATGTTAGTGGTCCAGGAAATCACATAAATAACAAGCAGCTTTGAAATATAAAAACCACACAAGTTGTGAGCTTTATCACTGATGCCTAAGCCTGAATTACCTGCAGCTCTGCAGCTGAAATGAAGGGGGGGAGGTATTTTCAGAAAATGCTGAAGAAGAATAATCAATTTATCTGAAATTAAAAAGCTGTTATGTATCTAATTTTTGTTTAAACATATTTGACCTTGTTGATTCTTCCAATTGGCTCCTCACGTCAGCTGTTTTCAAGGAAAGGTTGACATCTTGTTTCTTTGCTCCAGTATTTCTCAGTTAGGATATTTTTGCACTGTTTTAACTGTTTTATGGTAATGATTTGATTTGACTGTTGGAGTATTGCTACTTGGTATTAGTCCATCAACATTAGCTTTTAGAAGGCATGGTGTGCTCCTATTTTGGAGGAAAGGCAGGGTATAAAATTGTGACTGGATGAATATATAAATAAATAAAATTAATCCAATTAATATATCCTATTCATCCAGAATACCCACTCACTGAAATGAGTATCAGTAAATCTCCTTTGCTTTAACACTGTCCTGGAAAGCAATTCTAATAGGTTATCTACTTCAATTAAAATCTCCTCAAACAAATTACTTTTTTTATTACATGTCTAAAAGTGACATACTGTTTTCAAGAAAGAAAGGAAGCACATTCATATTAAAATATATTGGTCTGTTTTAATGCAAAGGTTTGCAACTATATGCTAGACCTGAGAACTTACTTAAGTATTCTGGATTAATAGGATGTATTAATTGAATTAATTTTATTTTCAATCCAGTCACAATTCTATACTCTGTTCTTCCTCCAAATGTTGTGTTAGAATATGCTCATAAACAATATTGTATGGTAGCAGGCCTGTTACAGAGTTTCAAATTTCTGGTTCTCATTGCTTCCCGGCCTTTTGGCTAAGATCAAGAGCAGCGTAGAATTTCTGGTTAAATTCCTCTAGCTGTGCAGCAGAAGTACAGGGATTCACAGAGAAGAACAGCTTCAAGTTCCCCCCGAGCAGACCGCCTCTTTTTCTCATTAACTGACACTTACAGTCTCAATAACTCATTCTGAGATATTAGTAGGAGAAAGAATAAAAGGTGTCATTACTTACAATTGAACAGCTCAAACAGCAAACTGACAAACATGACTGCTTCAGCAACAGGCCTCAACATACTCAGTGCTTCCAACAAAAGAAAGAGAAAGAGGAGACCTCAGCGGAGAGATGGAGCTCTCTTTGAATTCAGAGGCAGGAAAGGAGCAATTGATTTGTGCTGGATAGACTGACAATCACCCTAGCCCTGAAAGGTCCCTTCCAGCCAAACCTACTAAATGCAGCATGCAAGGTTGCAATTAATCCAACAGCCCTTCTCAAACTTGCATGCAGCCACCTTCCTAAAGACCTATCTTGCTACACAATTTCTCAAAGCGGTCTCTAAGAAGTGGTTTGGTTAGGATGTCTGCCATCATGCATGTGGTGGGACAATGGATCATCTTGATGGCACCTTTCTCAGTCAGGTCACACACCAAGCGGTTTCTGGCACCAATGTGTTTGGTGTGTGTATTCTTTTCACTTTGTGACAGCTTGATACAGCGCTGGTTGTCTTCCATCACCTGGATTAGGCATCTCTTCCTTGAATCCAAAGTCATTTAGCGGCTTCTCATAGCAATTCTCTGTGTGCTGCAGCAATGAATTCAGACTCTGTGGAAAACAAAGCTACAACATTGTGTCTAGCCCCAAAGTAGGACCATCACCATACATGCACAGGAAACCATCAGTGGATTCATAATCTGTACTATTCTCTGCCCAGTCTGTATCAGTGTACCCTTGGGATCTTACTAGCTGACAGTCCAGTCCATGGTCTCTTTCAAACATCTAGCTACCTTTTTTACCTCTGTCCAGTCACTGCTGTGCCAGCAATTCACTATGATAAACAACAGGATTTCGGCCAATGGCTAAGAATCCATTCTGCCTAGGTTCCCTTGCCCTCTTTTATGTGCGCTGTAGTTTTTCTCACCATCTGTTTGTTAGCCTATTTATTAGTTTTGTCACCTTATCAAAATACTGTCCAATTTCTTGAAAGTCACAACATAGGGCATTTCGTTAAATAAACTGGATTTATTATTGGAGACAACTTTTGTGTTCCCAAACTGGGTGCCTTCCTGACAATGTAGAGTTACAACTCCTCAACCACTTGTTGTACTGGCTGGGATTGATGGGACCTGTAGTTAAACATGTCTAAAGAGCACCCGGTTTGGGAAACAAATGGTTTATAAACGGAACACCTGCATTCTATGAATGTTTTCAGACACTTTTGTGACTCAGTTCAGATTACAGAAATAAGAGCAGCAACTCCTGCTTAGTTTAATGAGCTTTACTCCCAATGAACTCTGCGGTCTAATACACTATTGTAACTGGCTCCACAAAATTTGGCGGAATTGAGTGCTTGTTGAGACAAAACCAGAGATGAAAATTGTGGAGTACGGTTCCCAGAACGCAAGAGCTGTGATAGCAGGAGCCATGTTGGCAGTAGGATCTGAGAGTTGTAGTCGAAGTCTCCAAGTCTATGACAAAAACGTCTAGAGGTCTGTACGTACAGCAAGTGCGGTTAGGACTGCAGCTTGCATGATGCTTTTCTTATCAACAGCACTGCAATCTGTGATCAGCGGGGGGGGGGGGGGGCGGAAAGTAGGCGCTTGCAGGCCGGGCGCTGCTGAAGCCATGCACATATTGCGGATAAAGATTGCTACTTGGAGATCGTGGCTAGCCTGACTGAGCTCAGTGGCAATCTATCAAGCGCACACGCAGACCTCCCCGGATCCATGCCTTCCGCAGCAATCTTACCAGCGGTTCCCGTGCCAATTACGAAGCGACTCCGAGCATTTTTGCAAGGAGATGTCATTTGGACGCCGGCCTAGGAGAACAGCCGGATCAAACGGGCAGCTTGGGAGATTCCCCCACCTTCACATACACACGCACACGCGCGCGCCTCTTTCAGCTTCTCTCGCTGGGGAGCCGCTTGCATGGGTGGGTAGGTGGGTGCGCAAAGGCGGCGGGAGCGAGAGAGAGGCAGAAGGGCGGCCGGATTACGTAAACAATCCTGGCGCCCGGGAGAAGAGCGCGTCCTCCCTCCCTCCGTCCCTCGCTCGCTCTCCGGGCTGCTTTGTTGGGCGGGGAGGCGCGGAAGGAGTGCCCCCCCCCCAGCCGCCCCTGCGCTAACCTATTTGCGGGCCGCCCCCCCTCCCTCTCTCCCCTTGTTTCTCTCTCGTGGTGCAAGTGAGGCGAGGAGGAGAGTTGGTTACGTAAAGGCTACACAACCCCTCTCGGGCCAAACCTCCGGGCGGCCCGCCGGGGAGGAGCCAGAGAAAAGGGGCGTGGCGACGCCTTCTCCTTCTTCTCCGCCGCTGACTCTTCTTCTTCTTCTTCTTGCCGGCGCGACGAGGAGCGCCGCCCGCGGAACCGGCGCCGAGGGATGCCCATGCGCTCCGTAAGGGCGCGCTTTCTCGCTCCCTGTCTCCCCGCCTCGCTGGCGGCATCCCGGAGAAGGAAGGAGACGGGGCTAAGCGGAGGTGGCGAGATGAAGAAGCCTCCTCTGGGCGCCGCCGGAGAAGCAGCGCTGGGGGGTTGTCCCCGGCAAGAGTGACTTTTTTTGAGGGGGGGGAAATAAAGAAATAATAATCGGGGGATATTTGGGAGGGAGGGAGGGAGGGAGGGAGAGAAGGCGCGGCGTGTGGGGGAAAGGAGCCCTCCTCGCAGCTTTTCTCAGAGCGAGAGGAGCAGCAGCAGCAGCAGCAGCAGCAGCGAGAGCAGCTGTCTCTTCGCAGGTGAGAACCGCAGTGTGAGGAGAAGGCAAGGCAGAGTCTTTCATGCCGGGGGGAGCAGAGAGGAGTGGGTAGGGATGAGCGTCTGAGGGGTGGTGGTGGTGGTGGTGGTCGCGGTCGTGGGGAGAGAAGGGAGCTCCCAACTTTGGGTTTCGGAGAGCCCGCGAGCTGAGCGTGGCGCGGCGCGCGGTGGAGTGTCGGCTCCGGGACTTGGCTTGCCTGGGGAGGCGAGCGCGCGGCGGCAGCAGCAGCACCAGCAACTTTCTTCTCGCTTCCTGGAGCCGCGAGCGGGTGTGAGGGTGTTCATTGCTGCAAGACTCGTGCCCCTGCGCTCCTGTTCGCGCCACGGAGAGCCCGCTGTCGTGCGTGAGTGCGGGCGAGAGGGCACGCGCGCGCATCGTCTACTTCTTATTACAGTACAGATAAACGCGTGCCTGCATATTATGTTCGTGTGTGTGCGAGGGAGAGAATTAGTAAACCTCTTTCAACCGAGACGGCCCGGACAAGAGACTGGCGGCAGTGTTTGACCCCGCTTCCTTTCTGGCGCGGAGGGAATCAGGACGCTGCGAAGGACGCGGTTCGCTTCACGCGGGACGGGGCTGAAGGGCGCGTGGCTGAACGGGCGCGCAGGTGCTTGCGCTGAGGCGCGGGCAAGGGCGGATTACGCCGCGCGCTGGGAAGGTGACCGCGAAAAGAGGCGTCTCTGCTTCTTCCCTGTGCGCGGCGCCTGCCCGCTGGGGAGGGGGGGGCAAAGCCGGGAGGGGGGGTATTGTGCTGGACGAAGTCGAAGGGGCGCCCAGAGCTGCCTGCCTGCCACTGGTGGTGGTGGTGGCGGCTGGCTGCTTTCTTGGCTGCAGGTCGTGAGCCCCAGGCACCCATGTTGGTGGATGCAGGCATCCAGGCAGGCTTCGTGTTTAGGACGTTTTCTTTTGCTTCCTTGTTTTATTTTGCTGAGACCCCCCGCTGTGCAGGGAATTTAGGGAGCTCCCCATGCATTTCCTAGAGAACCTGGTCAGAAGAACCTTTAAGGAAGAAATGGGGATAGGTAGGAATTGTTTTAGAAGAGCCATGAAGGTGTCCTACATTTAATCTGTAGGATTAGCCTCAGATGCTGGTTGGGATGTCAGGGCCCAACCTTCTGATGTGTGCAACAGGGCCTTTGAGCATCTCCAAAGTATTTTCCCTTCATTTGACAAGCCAGATCCAGCCAGCACTTGGGACTCTTAAGTGCAGGAGTCTTCAGGTTGAGGAAATCTTATTGTTCATCAGTAGGCGTAGCACTTTTTTCTTTTTTTTGAAATGCTTAACCACTTGTATTGTTTTTAATATTCTTCCATCACTTTTTATACTTTTTGGCTTTCTGTTGTATTATTATTGCACAGCAGAGATGCTGTTAGTATATCTTTGGAGGTTGTAAAAACTTAGCTTCACTTATTGAAATTTGACTCTGTATTTAGTGCATCTTCCATAAACCCTGCAGGTAGTAATAAGCCTTGTGCAGGGCATAGGATTCAGCTTTCCCCATTAAGAGGAGCTTTAACCCTAAACAACGAAGAAGTTGGCATAACTACTTTTTATCAGTGGGTGTATGCAATGCCCTAAGCCAGTGATGGTGAACTTATGGCACATGTGCCACAGCTGGCATGCAGAGCCCTCTTTGCGGGCACATGAGCCATAAGTTGCCTGATCGCTACTCCCAAGCACACCCAAACCTGAGAAGGCAGCTGCAGCCACAGTGCTAGTGCTTCGACAGGCGGATCCAGAGTAGGGGTCTCGAGGCACCTCCGTGCCCCAGATTCCCCCTTCCGCTGCCACTTCTGGTTCCGCTGCCACTGTGGCACACCACCCATTTGTTGTTGTTTTCCCAGTTTGGGCACGTGAGCCCATAAAGGTTTGCCGCCACTGCCCTAAGCAATTCCTCACAGGTACAGCAAAAAATTGAGTGGGGAACTGTGTTTATAAATGTGTTTGACATTACAGTGAAATTGTGTGTGCTTGCCTGAATCTGGCTGCAATACTGTGCATCCTTCCTTAGAAGAAGTAAGTTCAGCCTAAGGAACCTTTAAAATCTTTAATTATTGGGGGTGCCTTAGGTCCACTATGGGAAGGTGGCAAATAAATCCATCCATCCATCCATCCATCCATCCATCCATCCATCCATCCATCCATCTTTAGTGAGATCCACTCTTGAGTGGCTGACTTTTAAATCTGCATGAATTTCCTTGAGCATGAAACTTACTGAAATCAGTAGGGTAAAACTTCTGAGTGAACATGCCTAAATCCAGAGTATCTCTGTCTCTCCACTTCCATGAGGACCCCAGACTTTCATAAGTTACTGCCATTGACACACACAGTTCTAAAGAGGGTGGAAAGGTAATACATAATATTCAAGTGATAATATAGAAATTGTCTCTGTGAGTCCTTGGGTTTATGGTACACACAGTGATTCTTTTTCTGATATATATTTAAAATCAATGAAATAACACTAAAGTATTCACTTAGCAGCAGCACCTGGCAGCATTTCAGTGTTAAAACTAGACAACTGGTTGTCATCAAGCTGCATCAACTTCATTCTGCAGACCAAGTATTGTATAGATGGGTGGTGGTGGAATCCTCTTGGGTTAATTCTTGAAAACTGCAAAACAATTCTGCTGATGGAGGTACTGCTTGGATATTATTTTAGAACCCAGCATCTCTTTGACTTTTTCTTAAAAAAAAAAAAAACACAAAACAAATAACCTGTCATTCAAGCTAGATTCCTTTTTCTAAAAAAACAGGTATTTGTGCAGTAGACAGATGTCAAGATCATAGCATGCTGTGAATGTTAGTAAGTCTGAGTTTTGGATCTGAATATTATGGCTTGAGTCTTGCTATTCATTTTAAAAATAGTCAGCAGAGTAATATTAGTAAAAAGAGAATACTGTGCATCTAGGCATGGAAGAGAAGGTTGTGAAAAGCCAGAGCAGAAGCTGCTATTCTGTAGTAGGGCAAAACTGAAAATGTGGCCACGTTATCATGTGCAGCTATTGCCGTGTGGAGGTTCAGTCGTATTATGTTCCCAGAGCACATCTCCCACAGGTCTCCATGGAAGAGGGTCTCTTTTTTTCTTCAGTGAATTGAATTATCTGGCTTGATTTTTGGGCCTGTTGTTGCCAAGGTGGTGGCTTTACTCTTGTACTTCTCTCCCTGACAATTTCTGCACATGGAATGGGACTTGTGTGTGCTGCAGAACAAGTGCCTGTTATTCCATGTGCTTGAGACAAAGTACAAGACAACATCTTACTTTGTCTCCCTTAATGTATAGAATTGGAAGGCTGAATAAAATAGCCTAGGGCAGTATTTTCCCCCACACTGATAATAGCAAGCTGGCATAGGAGATTTGGGGAAAACAACAAGGGGATGTGCTACTCTGCCCTTTAGTATTTCACATCTGAGCTGGTCAATCCACAATTACAGTATTTTATGTTTGTTTCTGGATCAGGTCCAATATGGGAAACAATGTCAGTGCATCTTTCAAAAGAAACATTCTGTCTACAATCCTAAACTTACTTCCCAGAGATGAAGTTTTGTTAAACTCAATGAGATTTAGGTCCAAGTAAGCATACTCAGAGCTGCCCGTTTTCACTTTATCATATCTTCGTTATGTAGATGATTCAGTAACAAAGATTTCTAGTGGAATCGTAAGTTCTGAAGAGCCTAGCTCTCCCACAGGGTATTTCATAATCGTAATTGGATTGTCTCTCCTAGCTACATACAAAGGTACAAGATGCCATCTCTGTTTTTAGGATTCTAGTCTTTAATATAATAATATAAGTGGAATGGTATTCATGTTTTGTCAAACAACGTATCCAACAAAACTCAATGGGGTTCATTCCCAGGTAAGTTTGAGTAAGATTAGTCTATGGGTCTAATTCTTCAATTTTCTTTTTCTCTTACTAGTGATGCTCACTGCAATGCTTGTTTACTTGAGACTTGCTTAGGCCAAGCTTTAAAATATTACTCCTCTTAGGCATATGCTTAGGAAGTTCTAAATGAAGATATAAATTATAATGTAAGGTGTCCTGCATTCATGCAGTACTAAGCAGAGTCCTGCAGTTGGCCATACTCTCTTAAGTGTTCACTTGAGATCAAACTCAGGTTTCTAACATGTGAGAAATTGCTTAGATGAGATATTCAGGAGATGTTTCTTGTATACCTTCCAAGTACTCAGGTATCCTGTGGGGAGATCTCGCTATATGTCGTATCACCACTGGATGTTCAGTTGGTTGATAGGAAAGAAAGGACCTTCCTAGTAGTGGCATCTAGACTTTTGATCCCAGGAAATCTGCTTTACCTTTTCCATGATAACGTTTCACATTGAGATTAAAATTAGTGAAATGTTGATTTCAGCTAAATTTGTTTGTTTTTTCATAAATAAGACTGCTTAAATTAATATTTATATTTTGCTATTGTAGATTATAATACTATTTAATTCATTTTTGGTGTGTTTTTTTCAACCTAACTTACTATGTGCACTGTTCTGCAATGGGAAGGCAGAACATTGGTGTTTCAGATTTAGCTCTTGAGTTTCAGTGCGTATACTTTTTCTCCCTAAGCTTCCTCATCATCTGTAGATAATTAGTTATAAAAATACAAATATTAATATTTGTGTTGGGAATATGGTGTTGAATAGAATAATCAGCAGCTGGACCTGTCTTTACGCTTCCTTTGTTGCAAAACGCATAGAAACTGAATATTTGGCTGCTTCTTAATTGCTTGAAAATACAAAGAGAAAAAAATGCTTAATGAGACAGGCCTGATGAGTATAAACGCCTACTGAAAAAGGAGAGAAATATTGGATGTTAGCTAGTTGGTTACTGAATTCTGAATATAAACATTCTCTCTTATGAAACTTTTTTTAAAAAGAGTGCTAGTAGTTCAACCTGAACTGTATTGTGTGCACTGGAAATAATTGGAAAATGACAACAAAATAGGGATTCAGAGTGTGCTCTTTGGCAGAGTTTTGTGCTGTTCCAATGCAGCTAGCCACAGGATCTCCAGAGAAAGACATAAATTCTTGTGGAGTTGCCAAACAGTTTATTTGCATGTCTGTGGTAGGTTTTCATCCTTCCCCAGATAGACTGAAGTTGTCAAAAAGTTTTTATAGACAAGCATGTAGCATCTGCGGCACCATGGAAGAGGCCCTCTTATTCAAGAGGTGAAACTGGTAGCAGGCTTCCAATCCCTTTGGCTGTATCTTCTCTAGGGAAAATTCTAATTTATGACAGGTGTCCTCCCTCAGGTGCCTACTGAGCTGATAAGAGCATTGTGCTTGTTCTATTTAATTGAAGCCTATTAGTAGTTATTTTGTTAAGAAGTAAAAAATGTGTCAGAAGAAATGTTGAAATGATTCTGTTTTGTTTTCACCATTTGGATCATACACAGACCCAGTACTTTCCTATCAAGACGTATTTGTTAAAGTTGCCTGAGTTCAAAATCAGCTTCCTGATTTTGTGCCCTTGCTGAAAAAAAAGTAACCTAACCTGTGCATGTACAGCCTCTTCGCTTCCTACCCTCTCTGCTCATTTCTCTTTAAAAGGCTCCCACTTTAAACCCTTGAGCTTTGCTTCTTAAAGGATTAGACTGACCAAATGCAAGGGATTGGAAGCCCAGCTCCTGAGTCTAAACATTTGTGCAGAAGAGGACATTTGGTAGTTTTGTCACTCGAGATGCAGGGACGACAAAACCGGCAGCTTCTGAAATTCTTTCTTTATCCAGATTTTAAGATTCTCACCGATTTCTTTTGTAGCTGGTTGTTATTAGGAATAAAGGCTACATTTATTGAGTAAAGATTTCCATTACTATGTATGCATTGTTGTTGTTGTTGTTGTTATGCATTATAAGGAGTTTAGGTATTTGCATCGCATATTCATGGTTTAATAGTAATGTTTTTTTCTTCATTCCTTAAAATGATGTGCACATGTATATCTGTATCTGTATCTATCTCTACATCATTTCTAGACTCTTGAACAGAATATCAATAGTAGTACAGAGGCAGGGCTTTATGGGACGTATATTAAAAAAAACCCACACACTTGCAGTTGGTAAACTTACAAAGAGGTTGATTCCAACAGGATGTGCAAACTCTCTTACTTATGACCATGCTCTTGTATTTTCTCTTTCTGTATTTGCACTTAGCTGGACCGTTGTGTTATTAGTTAGAATACAAAGAACAAGACTTATTCTCAGATATGGGATGCAGCTGCAGTATGAGGTAATGGTTAATATGTTGGTAGAATTGGCTATAATTTTCATTAGCATGCTTTTGTTTTAAGAAGAGGTAACCATGTTAGCATGTCAGGCAAAAAACAAAAATTGAAGACAACGATGTGTCACTTCAAAGACTAACTGCTATATTTTAATGCGAGCTTTTTTTTGGACAAGTCCACTTCTTCAGACAGTCCACTTCTTTTTTGTTTTTGTTTCTATATAGTGAATGTGTGCAGTGTTTTTTGCTTTTATAGTTAGAAATGTCATGTCAATGTGAGCACACTCTGCTTTGTCTAATGTTAGAAGCTACACTAATTTTTGGACTTCGTTAGTATTTAGATGGGAGACCAGAGCAGCAGGGAATGCCAGGGATCTCTAGACTAGGAAATCTTGCTTTCTCACAACACATTTAAGCTTGAGATGTCACATGTAAACTACCAAAAGACTTTGGTGGTTGCTTTCACAGTTTTACAGGAAGAAACAAAGTGAGATTCATTGTCCTCCTGATGCTTTCCCTCTAGTTAATATCAGATTCTACACCTGTGTAGCATTTACTGTAACTGTAGAGTGCCTCGAAGCTCAAAAGTAACTAGTTTCAAATATTGAGGTACTTATTTATTTGAAATATGTTTATCCCACCTTTCTCCTTAAAAACACAATATTTAAAAGCTAAAAACAATAGGTATACAAATATTTAAAAAGAATTAAGCAAGTATTATATTAAAAATGGTAATAAAATCCATACTAAAACGCTTTTAAAACAACAGAGCACAACAATCCATTAAAAAACCCCTTTCAGACCACCAGTTATTAAGGGAAAGCCTGCCTGAAGAGAAATTCTTTTTTTCACAGAGACATAACTACATTATGTTAAAATATTATTCTAACTCAACAAAAGGTGATGTTACTGTGTTGCAATTCAATAGTAATTTTTTAGTTACTTTTCTGTTTAAAAGGTTGTGGCTTCAATCAATACTAGACGAAAAATATCTTGAGTTTCTAGTGCTGGCTTGTGCTGTGCCTTGTACTGTTAAGTGAAGAATATCCAAAGGTTTTCAAGGGCAACAGAAGTGACTTTTAATTACGTTTGTGAAATGTGAAAGTCAAAGTTACTCATTTAAAGGTACACTGGGCACTTTTAAGAGTCAACTAAAAACATGGTTGTATGTTCAGCCCTTCCCTCCTGTCAATATTTAATTCTTTATTTTTCTTTCATTTATTATTTGTTTTATTATTGTATGTGTTATGTACTGTTTGTAAAATTCTTATGTTTTATCGTATGCACCTTATTGAAAGCCGCCCAGAGTGGTCGACCAGACCAGATGGGTGGGATATAAATCAAATAAATAAATAAATAAATAAATAAATAAATAAATAAATAAATAAATAAATAAATAATAAATAAATTAAAAAATTAAAAAATTAAAAAATTAAAAAATTAAAAAAATAAAATAGCAGCACCCAACAGTAATAAACTTATTAGGCTCCTTTCCACTGTAACTGTTCTGAATTACTTTTTACCAATAAGTTTCCAAGTTCTGGTTCACTGTATATAAGGCTAAATATAGAGTCCCATGGTTTTATGTGTATCACATCATTTGCTTGTTTGATGAAATGGTGAAGATACTTGGTATCTAATATTGCTTTGTTGATGTACTTAACTTTCCAAGACTTGGAAGTCATGAGAAAGTAAAAACAGAGAAGGGACTTTTCCAGAAAATCTTTGTGCATATGCATTTGATGCAGAGTAACAGCACGACCAAGTTTCCTATAGGGGATATGTGCCGCATCCAGTGCACTGTATATTTTGCAAAATATGTCAGGATGTGTAAAAGATGAACAAATGCCAAATCTCACTTGCTTTCTTAGTGGTCAAGATGTGATTCTGGTACTGTTGAGGTGCCTGGGGTGAAGGGCTGTGCACTGTCTCCTTTTGGCTTATTGACCTTCTACAGTCTCTTTTCTAAGAGAAAAATTCAGGTGTACTGACAGACCCAGATACAACTTTTCACAGGGCTGAATAATCTCATATGTATAGGGGGATCTGCTTATTTGAAAACATCTGCATGTCATTTTGATACAAAGACACTTAAATAGAATGAAATCTGAATAAAATAGTTTTTTAAAGTATAAACCATGTACAGTACAGAAAGACTTCTAAAGATCTTTCTGCATTGGAAAAATAATACTAACCATCCAGCCTGTACAGTTTCTGGCATGTTTGAGGGATGCAAAGCTTATGTGATCAGAATGTATGTTCTAATTATAGATTCCTTTCTTTTATTCTTTTAATTTTTTTTGCCTGTTTGTTGGTGGTGTTAGTGGCGGTTGTTTCTAATGAAAACATGCATGCTGTAGAAATGAAATAAAATTATTTGGAGAAAACAAAGTGAAAATTCTGTGAACACAGACTCTGATGAAGTGAACAGTTAAGGTTGACACTTAAAATCTAAATGTCTAAAAATTTTGTCTAAGAATTTGTTGTCTAAGAATTTTCCCTGTTTCAGCCGCCATCGTCAATTTGCAAGTTATGCTTGTAAACAAGTGCCATGGAAGTTCAGTAGCATTTGCTGTGAGGAAATAGGTAACCTATGACTTGCTAGGAAGGGAAGAAGAGATTTCCTGTTTCACAAGCAAGGCTGCTTGTCTTATGGAACCCAGCAAAAGAAAAATAAAAGCGGCCCTGCCTCTCCAGAATGTTTTGGTGTTTAAGATGGACTGTAAAAATGTAAGGCTTCCTGCAGTAGTTTTGAGGTGGAGGGAAAAAACAAGTTTTGAAGGGGGAAATTAAATGCTGTCAGAGTGCTGAGAGTCATGTTATGGAGCTACATTATGGGAATATCCAGTGGTTTTCAAGAGGAAAAACTGATTCCCTCAGAGGCATGCATAATTACTTGGGTTAAGGTACTGTAAGTATCAAAGGAAGCAGTGTGCCCATCTCAGAAACTCTTGCTATTTTTAGGACAGATATGTATTATTGGACTATCTCAGGCTGATCATTGGTGCCTCATACTTCTTTAGTCTTATTTAACTGGTGTTTAAAATGCTTTTAAGAGTGTGCAGTAGTGGGTGATCCTCCATTTACTGAAAGGCAGTCTGATGTCATTATTGTTGTTTGAATCAATAAATTGCCAGCTCAGTTTCCATAAATCATGGAAAGATTTTAGACAGTCTAAAATATGAAAGCTTCCTGATGAAGGATTATTAGGAAGGAATCATGTATTGTAGTAATGGCAAATACAGTACTGCAGGATTAGCAGAGCTCCTCTCTCTCTCTCTCTCTCTCTCTCTCTCTCTCTCTCTCTCTCTCTCTGTGTGTGTGTGTGTGTGTGTGTGTGTGTGTGTGTGTGTGTGTGTGAGTGAGAGAGAGAGAGAGAGAGAGAGAGAGATTAACCATGACTAGCTTTGGGCTACTCTAGGGCTCCCTTGTGTGTCTGGTGGGAGTAAGTACTGCTTTTGTTTCCAGCCTTCTCATGGTGTACTGCAATTGTCTTTAGAGTCCCAAGAACTTAAGCTTCAGTCACATAACTACACGTTCACAGTTCAGTACTTAGCATCAAATTGTATGATGAAGGGAAAAGATATTCTAGGCCTTTGGCACATTATCTCTGACAATGAGGTTTCCTTACAAATGCATGCATCAGAGTTAAATCTTAATGCATGGGTTCGATTGGAGTGGGCTGGATCAGGACAAATAGGGTCACTTAAGCTTGGTAGAGGTTAGTATGCCAGTTGGTGCCATCTTTGCATTCAGGTGGCATACCCATGTCAAGCAACCCTATTTGGTCCACTCCTACATTGAGAGAGGGGGGGGAAATCCTCTTCCTTACCCTCTACTTTTGGGGAGCACTTTTTAAAAAATCCAGATAGTTTAATGTATCACCACTGTCATACTTTTTTTAAGGAAAAAGATTCTTTTGCTTCCTTTCTTTGCCCCTCCAGGAAGAAGCATAGGGTCCCCAGTATTGTGAAACAGCTAACCTGTCTCTTCAGCCACTTAACAATAATGGGAAATAGACAGTGGAAGGCAAATTTAAAGCTGCAAGCTCTGCTTTGGTTCATTTCCAGTGATCCCACATGATGGAAATGAACCAAAATGGAACGATCCTATGTGCACAAAAAATTAAAAACCAGTAGTCCCTGAGAGAGACCTAGAGAGGTACAGGTAGAAAAACACTGCAGATGGGCTGGTTCACTCTTGCAATTAAATTGCATGACCATCAGAAAAAGGAGTGAACCAGCCGTTTCCTGCAGTGGATGAAACAATGAGACAAATGCCCATTGGATAGTACCCTCCTCCTCCTTCTTTGCATACTTGGGCAAAGCACTTTGTTCATGACCTGGAGGATCTTTAGGGAATAAATCTAGCCCCTGGACCCCACCCAAAGTGCCCATCTCTGATTTCAAGGCTCATATGGTCCTCAACCCTTTTTTGAAGAAGAACAAAAAATGCATGAATTTGAGGGGAAGCTCCAGAGGTCTTGAAGTATAATGTGAGAATATCCCTTTATGTCAAGGACACAAGTGTGGTTGGGGAGAGGCTGTTGTGCTTCTAAACAAGAGGCAGGTGTCTCACTTGAATGCACTTGAGCTGAAGCCGCCAAGTAGATAAAATGGAGAAATATGATAGGCCTGTAAAACATTGGTTCGCCAGTAAATATGTATGCAGAAAACAGTACAGACTTCTAAAAAGTGATTTTTTTAAAAAATTGGTTGGAATTGCTGCTTTATTAAAGTAAGGTGAGGTAATACTTTTGTTCTTAAGCTGTCAGATAGGAAAGCCTGCTGAAGCCTGCTGGTACTGCCACACTTTAACTACAATAGTGAAACCAGTCCTTGAATTGTCTTAAAATGTTATCTTGCCTTAATTAATATAATGGAGAATAAATGCAAGATTCCATGAGGGGATTTTGCAGCTTATCTCTCTCTCTGTGCGTATCTGTATGTATCTTAATTATTCAGATGCCATGCATGCATTTAAGGTATTTTTGGTCACACATATGTAGATCAGTCTTCCTCAATCTAGTGCACTTCAGACTTGCTTGCCATGCCGGCTTCTGCAAGCAGTAAGGTGTAGCTGCACCTTTTGCCTTGATTCAGACTTGGAGAGGGCAAAATTATTACTGGTTGTTGTGACACCATTTGCCTGCATGATCTGTATTCACATAGATTAAAAAAAACACCCCCAAATATTTTATTTAAATCTGCAACAATCCTGTGTCCATGAGCAATTGTAAAATATAAATTCAGGTCACTTTGTTTTTTAAGTATTCTATTTTTTTTTTTTTTGAAAAATGTACACCTATAACTTCACAATTTAGTTGTCAATAATGCTTACACAACACTGTAGGTTGGTTGAAGTGTACCAATATCTCTATCTCACCCTTTGATTGTGGGAGAGCAAAAAGTGAACCTAAAAAACAGTGACTTCCTTAACTCAGAATTTAGCTCCACTGACTTTAATTGAATGTATACCAGATGTCATCCTAAATGATACTGCATCAGAGGTGAAATATTTGGATCATCTGATTCACAATCTGTCATTGAGTTCAGTGGTACATACTCTCAAATACGTGTGCAGAGAATAGTAGCTTCAGTTTCTTAACTGTTACTTTAGACCAGTTTTATTTTTAAGTTTTGCCATCATTTGCATGCTTAACACATGCAATTCCATTTGACTTTCCTTCCCTGAGGTTATCATGTGTACTTAATGAAATGGTTACGAAGTCCTATACGTTGTAAGTGTCACAGAATTCTGCCAAAATGTGTGAATACGGGCACACAGGTACGATGGAGAGGACTGCTAATTTTGTTGCCAAGCAACTGCTGTCAAATGCAGTGGCTCACAGTCAAGCTGTTGATGGATTCAGCTGGGAAAAGTTAAATGCATAAGAAGGAAGGCAATAACACTGCTGAATTCAGTTCAGTAGTACTTTACAGTCATGCATTTTACATAAGCACTGCATAAAATTTGGATTCAAGACAGATACCTATGATACATTGAGTATGTGTGTGTGTGTGTGTGCAGAAATAGGCAATATCTCTGACATTATTCAACATTGTCTCCTGTTAATTTGGTATCAGATGAATGGATAATAAAACTTAAGTAAATAATTTGATGCAGGACTTCCTGGGCAAAGAATGGGAAATGCATTTATTTTCAGAATGATGACGGTGATGATAATAATACCCTTAGAACGGCATCTCTGCATCACTATGGCTCATTAAGTCCATCCCCTGTCAAGGAGGCACAGTGGGGAATCAAACTCCCAACCTCTGGCTCTGCAGCCAGAGACCAAAACCACAGAGCTACCTGACAGTTCTTAAAGCAGCTTTATTAGGCACATTTGCAGAATGTTTCCTAACATGGTATATCTCAACATATGGAAAGTAAATGCAGAGTAAATTACGTAAAGTCACCTCATTTGGAGTTAATGTTAAGCTATCCTTTATCAAGTTCTTAAAGAAATGGGAGTGCCTGACCACTTTATCTGTCTCCTGAGAAACCTATATGTGGGACAGGAAGCAACAGTCAGAACTGGTCATGGAACAACTGAGTGGTTCAAAATTGGGAAAGGAGTACGGCAAGGCTGTATATTGTCCCCCAGCTTATTTAACTTATATGCAGAATACATCATGCGGAAGGCTGGACTGGAAGAAACCCAAGCCGAATTAAGATTGCCAGAAGAAATATCAACAACCTCCGATATGCAGATGATACCACTCTGATGGCAGAAAGTGAGGAGGAATTAAGGAACCTTGTAATGAGAGTGAAAGGGGAGAGTGCAAAAAACGGTCTGAAACTCAACATCAAAAAAACTAAGATCATGGCCACTGGTCCCATCACCTCCTGGGAAATAGAAGGGGAAGATATGGAGGCAGTGTCAAATTTTATCTTCCTGGGCTCCATGATCACTGCAGATGGAGACAGCAGCCTTGAAATTAAAAGACGCCTTCTTCTTGGGAGGAAAGCAATGACAAATCTTGACAGCATCTTGAAAAGCAGAGACATCACCTTGCCAACAAAAGTCCGAATAGTCAAAGCTATGGTTTTTCCTGTCGTGATGTATGGAAGTGAGAGCTGGACCATAAAGAAAGCAGACCGCCGAAGAATTGATGCCTTTGAATTGTGGTGCTGGAGGAGGCTCTTGAGAATCCCCTTGACTGCAAGGAGAACAAACCTATCAGTTCTAAAGGAAATCAACCCTGAGTGCTCACTGGAAAGACAGATCCTGAAGCTGAGGCTCCAGTACTTTGGCCATCTCATGAGAAGAAAAGAGTCCTTGGAAAAAACCCTGATGTTAGGAAGGTGTGACGGCAAGAGGAGAAGGGGACGACCGAGGATGAGATGGCTGGACAGTGTCTGCGAAGCAACCAACATGAACCTGACACAACTCCGGGAGGCAGTACAAGACAGGAGGGCCTGGCGTGCTCTGGTCCATGGGGTCACGAAGAGTCGGACACGACTAAACGACTAAACACATCCTTTATTATGAGAGTGTGCTATATTAAGCCTTGGATTTGCATGCCCCCTCCACTACATGGCGTGGCTGGAAGAAGACATTTGGAAGTGTTCACTTCCATTTCACCCAATTTGTTGTGACATTCATATCTGGGCAACCTGGAACTTAACTATATCACTTTTTAGACCCAGAACCCCCTCAGTAGCTGGTGACATGTTATATTACCAAAGGCGAAGGAGTTGTATGTCAAAGTCACATAGTTTAATAGCCAAATGTGCTGTGGCTTCGCCAGAGGGCTTGCAGTCCACCCTCATGCTGGATATTGGTATAATGCACCTGTGACGTTCCACCCAGTGTTCCCGGTTTGTTTTCCCCAAACCAGAGTTCACTCTCTGGATACGTTTTGTCTTTCTTCCGCTGCCACCACGGTGAATATCTCTCACCCACACCTCACCATATATGCATCAGACATGTGCTGCCAATATAACTTGTTTATTTATCTTTTGGTATTTAAATCACAGATGTTCTTTTATCATTGCTTAGGATCACTCATTAAAACTTGTATTTGATTACACGTTTATTTATTCAGGTGTTATATTTACTTATTCACATTAACCAACTCATTAATAATCTCTGAGTATCTCTTTATCTTGACTATTCAATTTATCTCACAAATCTCCTTCTCATTCTCTCTCCACTCTCCAACTCTCGTATTCTCCTATCCCTTTTTTCTTCTGTCTCCCTCTGTCTGTCTAATTGACTCCACCCCTCCTGTCTTCTCATAGACTCCTGCACTTGAGCTTCAGCTATGATTGACGAGAATGACATGGGCATTCCACCACAGTGCCTTCATATACAGTATGTAATTCCTAGGATAATATCTAAGAGATGGGGAAGGAACTATAGATTCCTCTGGACATTAGCTGTGTCGCTCCTGTACTTAAGCTCACTCATGATGTGCTGTTTGGATCTTTGTTAGATTTTTAGCGAGCTCAAATTGTTCAAAAGCTGGAAAACTAACCTAGGAGGATTATATCCTGCTTTAACGTAGGCAATACATTTTCTCTATTAAAATACTACTCAGTCATGAATTCAGAACAGTTATAATCCTCTTTAGGGGCAATATACTGAGTAATAATTTATTTCTGTAATTCTCATGTCCTTGGTTCAGGACTCATGATTTACATAACCTTTACAGTTATCCATGTGCCTATATGTGGTGTAGAAGTGGAAATAAATAAATAAATAAATAAATAATAAGCAAGCAAGCAAGCACCATTTTAGAGATAACTTGTATGGCATATATTACTCCTTTCCTTTGCTATGCAGCTTTCAGGCTTTTTATCTTGTTAACAATAGCACAATAGTGTGTTTATTTTTCTTCAGTGATGGGGTTAATAGAAGCCCCACTTCATGTACTTGTTGTATAGTCCTTTCTTTCATTAAGTATCTGATTTTCAAGACACACTCACAGACATGCCTGCATTTCTTCAGTTAAACTGATAGTTTAAATTTCTTTTAGTTTCAAATTTTGTACCTGATGATTGAAATGGTTTGACCCTTCACGTTCTGTTTTCACAACGGCTCTTTGCTGGGATACTTGCAACCTCCCACTTGCCCAAATATATTATGTGAGAAGTCATTAACATTCCTTTGCCTTACCATTTAATTTAAATGCATTTAAAGGCAAATTGGGAAACAGTATTCTTTTCAGCCAGAGACAGGAAAGAAGGTTTGGGCACACAGCCAGTATATCTTGAGATGTTGGCTCAAGACATCTCATAATCTAGCAAAGAGGAATTAAAGAGTCATGAACCGAATAGGGCAGCATGCTGTTTTGAAATCTCTTGAGCACCTTGCAGTCTGCTGTGTCGTTTCTACCTTGCTCAGTCTCAATGGCTCCTGTACTGTGAAGGGATAAACACATTTTCAATACTACAGCCTCTTACTTCAACAGTTCGGATTCTTAGGCTGCGGCCACATCAGTGAAATGTTCCTGTTTTCTCGTGTCCCTGAGCAGTCGGCTGTTGCGGTCACGTGACATATATCCCGGGGTGTGCATTCTGGTGTGTTTCTTAATTACTGCAACATTTCCCTAAATCTGATGTGATATGGCCGGCTACACTTCAGTACTGGAATATTTCCCTCTGGGTTGTCCCCTCCCTTTTAATTTTTTCCCCATTACATTGATGTTTCGACAGCATTTCCTTGATGGACATGAGTTTCTCTGCTGCGTTTGTGCCTCTTGTAGCAGAGAAACTCGTAGTTGGTCTTTGTTTTCATTGTAGCTGTACCATGAGGTTCCCCAAGAGTAAAACATGAAAAGGCTTGGGGGAAGGAGCACCACCCGGTGGAAGGATCCGCAAATAATGACATACATTTTTCAACGTATCAACACTCATTAATTTTTTTTAAAAAAATTACAGGGACATGCAGGCAAATGACATCATTGGCAGAAGCAACACAAGGTGGCTTACCAGAAAAGTATCAGTCCAGCCATGCGCACAACCCAGTATCCCTGAAAATCATATCTGAAGGAACAGGTAACATCCTGAAAAGTGTAGGATAAGGCACACTGTTGAGGATCTAATGCCACATTATTCGGGGGGGGGGGCACCATGCTTTTTGAACAGATCTGGCTCTGCCGTGTATGTATACACAACACGACCTTAGGGATGGCATGCGGGGGTAGCAAATTTGTCCCCACAGCACAGCAACATACATTCTTGATTTTTCATACCTTTGCTCATTGAAGGGGATGGCATTCTCGCACACTTTTTAACATTGCTCATCCCTGTTGCTAAAGCAAATCCAGTATTGAGTACAACCTGCGGTCTTTATGTGATGTCTTAAAAAACTGAAGGCCAGAGTACTATTGTTGTTCATGTAAGCTTTATGTAATTTGATGCAGCCAATTGGTGAGGTACCAGTGCATATTTTGGTTGGGTCCTTGGTCCCATGCCTGAGTATGCAACTGAGGTGCATTAGCTGGAGGGAAGGTGGAGTACCACAGAACATGAAGGATGCAAACATCATCACATTGTACAAGAACAAAGGTGACAGGGGCAACTGCAATAACTACAGTGGCATCTCTCTTCTAAGCGTTGTAGAGAAGCTGCTTGCCCATGTTGTGCTGAAGAGGCTTCAGGTGCTATCAGACAGAGTCTGTCTAGAAACACAGTGTGGATTTTGAGCTAATAGATCTACCATTGACATGGTATTTTCCCTCAGACAGTTGCAGGAGAAATGTAGGGAACAACACCAGGAGAAATATAGGTAATAACTTTGTGGCCTTCATAGATCTTACAAAGGCCTTTGATTTGGTTAGCAGGGAAGTGTTTTTAAAACACTTCCCAAGATTGGATGCCCACCTTGACTCCTTAACATGATCAGTTCCTTTCATGAGGAAATGAAGGGCACTGTAGTTTTTGATGGCTTAATATCAGATCCCTTTGACATCCAAAGCAGAGTGAAACAGGGCTGTGTCCTCGCGCCGACTTGCACCGAGAGGTTTGGGATCATTTTTTGCTGTCATGCTGAAGCACACTTTTGGAACTGCAACGGAAGGTGTCTATCTCTGGACTAGATCAGATGGAAAACTCTCTAATCTCTCTAAATTGAGAGTGAAGACCAAAGTCCAGCTGAAATACACACAGGACATCATCTTCACCAATGATACAGCTGTTGTTGCCCATTCTGCTGAAGACCTCCAACAACTCATGAATCGTTTCAGTAAGGCCTGCTAAGATTTTGGACTAACAATCAGCCTGAAGAAAACACAAGTCATGGGCCAGGGCGTGGACTAACCTCCCTTCTATTATCATCTCCAAACAAGAATTGGAGGTTGTTTGTGATTTTCTGTACCTTGGCTCAACAATCTCTGACACTCTCTCCCTAGATGTCGAGCTGGAGAAACGCATTGGGAAATCGGCTACCGTGTTCTCACAAAGAGAATATAGCTGAATAAGAAGTTGACAGCATATACCAAGATCCAGGTCTATAGAGCCTGTGTCCTGGGCACACTCCTGTACTGCAGTGAGTCCTGGACCCTTTGTGCATGGCAGGAGAGGAAGCTGAACATGTTCCATATGCATTGTCTCCTACACATTTTTGGTATCACCTGGCAGAACGAAGTTCCAAATAGAGTAGTCCTAGAACGAGATGGCATTTTTAGCATGTATACATTACTGAAACAGCAATGTCTATGTTGGCTTGCACATGTCATGAGAATGGCTGATGGTCAGATTCCAAAAGATCTCCTGTATGGAGAATTAGTGCAGGGAAAGCACCCCAGAGGGAGACTACAGCTGTGCTACAAGGATATCTGCAAGTGGGATCTGAAGGCCTTAGGAATGGACCTCAACAGATGGGAAACTTTGATATCTGAGTGTTCAGCCTGGAGGCAGGCGATGCAGCATGGCCTCTCCCAATTTGAAGGGACATTTGTCCAGCAGGCTGAGGCAAAGAGGCAGTCCCCAAACCAGCAAAATCAGGGAGCTGGACAGGGGACAGATTGTGTTTGTCCTCAGTGTGGAAAGGATTGTCACTCTCGAATTGGCCTTCTCAGCCACACTAGATGCTGTTCCAATACCTTTATTCAGAGCTCATTACCTTAGTCTCTCGAGACTGAAGGATGCCTACATGTGTATTAACCATTTATAAGTGGCATTTTAACTGTACTGTAATGCAGTTTCTGATGGAGCCCTCTTCCTAGGAAATTGCTAGTTTAAGTTTCCCTTTGCTTCTGTCATAGATTGCCAAAAGGAATAAGTGTGTTCCTTCTAACCTGTGGTTCCCAGTAATGGTTACTAAGGTAACCAAAAGGAGTGACTGTTCTCTTCTGTATCTCCATTACTTTTCAGCTATATCTGCATTTCTTCTTTCTGCTCATAGCTACCACCAGAGCTTGTTCCTGAGACATCCTGCTTGGTTCTTCCAAATGACCTAATTATATTCTTACTCCTTCCAGCAGTGTGGCTCACTGGGGGCATGCATTTAAAGATAATTTAACTTCCACTGCTTTGTAAATTTCTAGAATTGCCTGTAATATATTAAAAAGGCAAATGGCTTTTTAAAAAATGATAATAGCAAAGGTAAATATAGCTTAAGCAAACTTGCATTGAAGAGATCCAGGCTCAAATCTCAATTTGGCCTTGAAGCTGACTGAGTCGTTGTGGGCCAAGCATTCATTATCTTTCAACATAAAACTGTCTCTCAGGGTTGTTGTGAATTTTAAAAATGGGAAGGAAGACCATGTACATGCCTTTGAATATTTTGAAGGCAAAATAGGATGTAAATAAGAAGTAAACCTCACAGCCTGAAATCCCATTGAATGGTGTCATTGGCATCACTTGACTTTGTACAAGTGGTTGTTATGACTTCAACTAAGGAGTCCTAGAATAATGGAGTTGGAAGGGATGCATGAGGCTGTCAAGTCCAATCCCATGCTCAATAATCAAAGTATGTCTAACAGATGGTTGTCTAATTTTCTCTTGAATGCCTCCAGCATTGGAGCACTCACCACTTCCCAAGGTACTTGTGTGAAATCTAGCTTCCTGTAAGTCTAGCCCATTATTATGTGTCCTGCACTCTGGGGTGATTGAGAACAGATGCTGCCCCTAATCTTTCAAATATTTGAAAAGTGCTGTTGTATCTCCCCATACCCCTTATTTCTCTATACTAAACATGCCCAGTGCCTTCACAGTCTTATCTTGAAGGGCTTTTCCCCCAATCACCTTATCAACCTTGTTGTTCTAATCTGAGTTTGCTCCAGTTTGTTGGTGTTTGAAGCAGTGCAACTTATGAAGAAGTTGACTCAATGGGCCACTGTAGTATGAATGACTCAACTATACAACAGGAGTTTGGTTCATACATGACAGATTAATTAATAATATTAGTTTGTTTCTTAAAACATAAGCTCCTGTTGGCAAGGAGCTATGTTTTTTAGATGTCTGATGACAATCTTGTACCAATCCCACATTGGTTCAGTCATGTGGCTTTAAATAGAAAGCAGTGTTTCTAGAGAAAAATGATCAGAAGTTGCAAGAGTTATTAAAAAAACAACCAACCAACATACAATTTTCTATTGCTGTCATGGCACATCTGCCCACTAGGACATAATCAGCAAGAGTTACTCTGGCAGGTGTGGGGGGGAAAGTGCCTCCAGATTGGCACTTTTAATTATAGCAGATGAAAGTGTTCTGAAATACGGTTAGGTGTCACTGTAACGAATCATTCCACTTGAGAACACATTGGATCCTAAGCTTACATACTCTTTGTCTGTTTTTCTGAGTGAGCAGATATTTATATACATCTGTTATTGCTTCAAAAATATATGCCTCTTGCAAACAGTGCAAATGGGAATGTTCAAAAAATACAACATACATATGGATTCTGTGTTTTGTTTGCATTTTTTTCAACTGGAAAAGCTCAAGCTGTTTGGGGATCTTATTTTCTTGTGTTCTATGGAAATGTATTTATTGGGAAGGAAAGCGGGGAAATAGATTACATTCACACACACACACTTTTTTGCCTGTACACCTGCTTGCTTGTGAATTAATTCTCATCTTCTCTCAATTTTCAGGGGGATGTTCTCATCTTTGTGTTCATGCTGGCATCTCTGGCTTTGATACTCCGTCAAAGCAGTACCTGCCTTTACTGCACTGTGCTGCTAAAACGAAACAAAGCATGAGGAGATTTGTCTACTGCAAGGTGGTTCTTGCCACATCTCTGATGTGGGTGCTTGTGGACGTCTTCCTACTCCTGTACTTCAGTGAATGTAACAAATGTGATGACAAGAAGGAGAGGTCCCTGCTTCCTGCTCTGAGGGGTAAGATACAGTTTGGTGGATACGTGTCCGTTGCCCTGGTGTGCTGGGGTCCTAAACTCTTTTTTTTCCAGTGATGCATGCATGCTGCTCGGAGGAGTTGGCATCTGGGAGTATGAATTGTTATACAGTTGTTGAATTTATTTGGCAAGAATTATATAACAAGGCGTCTCTCTCTCTCTTTCTCTGTTCTACAAAATGAAGTTCTGATTTCTTCAGACCTTCTGACCATACATGGATGCATTTAATGAGGCCGAGGACCTGTTCCCACTGCTGGAATAAACCAGCAGAGAGTTCTTTTTTTAAACATTTGGTTAAAGTCACGCCAGTGCTGCCACCTCCATCTATCAGGTGGGGCCAACAGGGAGGGGTTGACAGGGAGAACAGAAAGAGAAGGGAAGGCGGACAAGAGGGAAGGCATGGGGACAGGTGAATCAGGGGTGGGCAGGTGAGTGAGCAATGGGACATGGTAAGTGAGAGGGCAAAAGGGCAATTGGGCAGGTTGGGGGGGGGAGCCAGCAAGGGAGGGAGGTGATTGGGCTGGTGAAGCAAGTGAGGGGGAGGTGATTGGATATATATATATATACACCCCATTCACTTTAAATCTCATAGGCATCCTTCAGTCTCGAGAGACTATGGTAACATGCTCTGAATCGAGGAGTGTCCTCTCCAGAGCATGAAGCCTGGGTAAAGTAATATGGAGGATAGGCTGTTACCCAAGCAGCAGATCCCCCCCTCTCCACATTGCTGAAATGGTCCAATGGAAAGGCAAGAGCCAATACAAGTGGTTCCAGCAACATCGCAGGAGTTGGCAGAACGACACATGCTGCCTTCGGGACTCCAGCTCCGGATTTTGCCTCGAGGTTAACTCCTGAAGCCTTTTCCATGAGTGGATATAGCCACAAGGCAGTGGGGGTTTGAAATCGGAGTTTTCCTTCTCCTAGATGGGCTGCCTTCCATGGCTGACGAGCCCCACCTACCCCACTTTAAATATATAGTCCATAATGCCCTCAAACAGTTTCAGATCTCATGACTTTCGTTACTCACTAAGGATTGTTAAGACAAATTTGTTTATATGTAAGAACCCATTACCATTATGTGAGAATATAATTCTTGGAGTTAAAAGTATTGACGGATTAATGGAGGTATCTGTCTATGTAGATTGCATTTTCGGTTCTGTGCTGTTAACACTGTTCATAATCTTTATTAATTTAATAAAGATTTTCATCGTAGAATTAGTATGGATCAATTTTAAATGTGTCTGAAACTCTGCACCTTGTACCACAGACGTATTTGTATCTGAAATGTTCAGTCTTGCTGCTTTGTGTGGGATTTGTCCCAAATTAAATACGTTATCCTTGTTATAGCTATTGTTATCCTTGAAATGCATTTCTGTTTTGGGGGGCTTACTTTGGGAAGGAATCTCTGTAATCTCCAACAGCCACCAGATGTTAGAGCTGTGAAGTCCCTAGTAACAAGATTACTAGGAAATTGTGTCATGAGCAGGTGCTGTTTGAAGATAGGCAACATCATTTTCCCATGAGGTTGTGTCATTGTGACAAATGAAGGTATGAAATTGTCAGTGCCCTCAACTTGCTGTTGAAATAAAAGATACCACTTGCTGTAGGAAATTCCTTGATACAGTATTCTTAATCACCATAGACACTATGTCAAATGCAACTGTGTTGAAGAAATAGCTGCTGAATTAATGCATGCATCTTGGTGAATGGTAGACTGCCCTAAAAGAGGGAAATTATCTCTACAGGAAGCAGCATAAATTTTTTTGGAGGATAATTCAGCTCATGGTAATGCTATCAGTTCAAAAGGGGTTCTTAGTAAGAGCCTCATGGTGCATTGATTAAACTGCTGTACTGCAGCCAAAACTGTGTTCATGACCAGGGGTTCAATCCCAGATAGCCGGCTCAAAGTTGAGCCTTCTATCCTTCTGAGGTCATGAATACCCATCTCACTCTGGGTGGGCCAATGTGTAGCCTGCATAATTAACTTGTAAACCGCCCAGAGAGTGCTTGAATAGGGTGGTATATAAGCAACATGCTTTGCTTTTTTAAAAAATAATGTTTAACATTATTTTTAAAATAATGCTTAATAATAATATTTAATAACACGAGTAAACTCGTATTAAATATGCTCGTAATCTAGCATTCTGTTTGCAACTGACATGAAACTTTCTTGGGTTTCTTCCTTACAGAACTCTGTATTGTCTGAAAACCAGCTCTAGAGAGTTTCCAGCTTTTCCATACCTAATTTTTTTGGATGTATGGGCTGCAATGGGGGTGTGGTATCCCATTCTTCACATCAGATTTTGCTGGAATCTGCCATTCCCACAGTAGCAATCCCATATTGGATATTGGCTTTCAGAATTATCAGGCCCTTTGAAAAGAAGGTGGTTGGGATGTTGCAAAACTCCTCAATAATGGGAGGCAGAGGAACAGAACATCTCTTCCCAGTGTCTGGTTTAAAAATTGAAATGCACAGGATGAGATCAAGGCCATCATGAGGGGTCTTTATACTACCAGTTCATTATGGCAACAATTTGCAGTTTCAGATATGAAGGTTTCATTGAACTTGGAACTTCCATTATGTTTTTAGGCTAAAAGTAATTCTAATGTGAGCAGGTTGCAATTTCAGCATTTTGATGAAAAACCATGTCTTTCAAGGCAGTATCAAAACACACACATGCACACATACTCTAACCCCATTCCAGATGAACAAGAAAAAGCACAAAAAGCAACTCAAGGAAGTGTACACCCCACTCCACCTCATTAACAGAGCTGAGGAATTCCAGCAGAAGCTCATCCTTGCTCTGTATGATATGGCTGATGGGAAACTTGTACAATGGTGTACCTCACTTAATGGTGTTAATTTATTCCAGCGAAATCCCTGTAGAGCGAAAACATCGTAAAGCAAAATTTAAAAGCCCATAGAAACCCATTAAAACCCGATTAATGTGTTCCTGTGGGCTTGAAACTCACCGTCCAGCGAAGATCCTCCATAGGGTGGCCATTTTCTCTGCCTGTGCAGAGAGGAATCCATCCCAGAAAACAGCAGGGGGCCATTTTGTTTACCCGGCTGCCATTTTGAAACCGCCAATCAGCTGTCCGAAAATCATCGTATTGCGAAGAATCGGTTCCCGAAGCAGGGAACCGATCATCGCAAAGCAAAATTCCCCCATAGGAAACATTGTAAAGCGATCGCAAAAGTGATCGCTAAAAGTTCGTCATAATGCAGTTTCGTCATTAGTGATCGTAAAGCGAGGCACCACTATATTTATAATAAAAACAGAAAAACATTTCACAAAGTTTGGTGAATTTCACACTTGCCTGGTGTGTTTAAAAGGTACTGAGAAAGTTTGTTCAGATTTCTGGATGTATCCATGTAGCTCACAGAAGCACCAAAGGACTACAGAAAAGGTTCCCATGCCCGTCAGTGTTGAAGAGTATACCTTTTAATTGCAGCTATAGAAATCTTACATTTCAGTAAATTCTGTTCCAACTGTGACAATCTTCTGAAATAATTATGGAGCTTAATTGTTTATGTGAAATGTCTTTGGCCATCATAAAGAAAGACTTGACTGAAAATAAAATAGGAAATTTCAGCAGGAATTTCAGTCTATTGAATTCTCGAAAAAAGCTGAGGATTTTGAGCAAATTGCATGATAGTTGTTTCCTTACATCGAATTTGCTTACCTATTTCACAGGTTTCTCCATTGCATACACACTGGTAACCACAATTATTTGTGTATTGCCTTGTCCAGCTTATTCTTTGTTTTCAGTAATCCAAACTGTGTGAGACTCCCACTGACATTTCAGAATTCTTCATGCATTGGACAAGAAAAAAAAATTCTAAGAGTTTTCTGTTGATGTGACATTGAGCAGACAGTCACTATTAATGTTACAAGTCATCTTACAAGTCATCTAACAAGAATTTTAGCATTCACAAATTCATTGTCTGCCAGATAAAGATGGGCACAAAGCCATTTCATGAGAATAAGCATTCTGAGCAGTATATTAAAAAAGATGTGGGCTCTATAAATAGGAAGATGCTAATGCTGAACAGCAACCTGCCAACATGAGAGAGAGAAAATCTTGCAGTATTGAAAACTATATTCAACTAGATTAACAGCAGGAATCATTTACCATACACAGCATGTTGAATTTTTTTTAAGTCCAAACACATTAGTAGCAAGCCTCAGCCTCTCATTGTTCTTCATGAGTTCTGGTAAAGCTGCAACAACCATTATGTCTTATTTCCTCTTGAACATAACTCCATAGTAAAAATGAAACTCATGACAACTTCCTTCAGCAGAGCTGTGAGAATCTTTAATTCTGAAGGAACAGTATTCAGAAGGAGATATATATTCTATCTGGGTTTTAACTCTCTTTCCATATAATATATATAATGGAAAGAGAGTTAAAACCCAGATAGAAAGAAAGTCAGTGGAACCATTTATGTACCTAAAATAGAATCATAGAACAATGAAGTTGGAAGGGGCCTATACAGCCATCGGGTCCACTCCCCTGATCAATGCTGGAAAACAAATCAAAGGATATCTGCCAGGTGGTTGTCTAAATTTTTCTTGAATGCCTCCAGTGTTGGAGCACTCTTTGCCTCTTGAGGTAATTTATTCCACTGCTGTACTGCTCTAACAGTTAGGACATTTTTCCTGATATTCAACCAAAGCCTGGCTTCCTGCAACTTGAGCGCATTGTCGCATGTCCTGCACTCTAGGATGTCTGAGAACAGATCCTGCCCCTCTTCTGTATGATAGCCTTTCATGAATTTGAAAAGTGCTATTCACTGATGTTGGGGAAATGTGAAAGCAAGAGGAGAAGGGGACAAGAGAGGACGAGATGGTTGGACAGTGTCATCGAAGCTACCAACATAAATTTGACCAAACTCCGGGAAGCAGTGGAAGACAGGAGGGCCTCACGTGCTCTGGTCCATGAGGTCACAAAGAGTCAGACATGACTTAATGACTAAACAACAACAATATCCCCTTGGTCTTCTTGTCTCAAGGCTAAATCTGCTCAGTTCTTTCAATCTTTCCTCACAAGGCTTACTCAAAGCTTATTGTTATTATTATAGTATTACTGAGTCAGGTATCCCCCATATTGTGGCTGTGCACCTGGGGTTCCCCTCCCTCCAGGTATAGAATTTTGTGTATTCACGAAGGCTTTCACGGCTGGGATTTTGTATTTATCTCAAGGCTATCAAGATCTTTTTGAATTTTCTTTCTGTCTTCCAAGGTATTAGCTATTCCACCCAATTTTGTGTCATCTGCAAAATCTGATTAGCATTCCTTGCACCCCTTGATGCAGGTCATTAATGACAATGTTGAATAGCATTGTGCCCCAGGGAACCCCACTTGTTACCTTCTCCTAGTTTGAGAAGGAGCCATTAATCATCACCCTCTGAGTACAATTTTGTAGCCAACTGTGTATCTGGCTGACAGTTGTTCTGTCCAGCCCACACCTAGTTAGCTTGCTAATCAGAATACCATGGGGCACTTGGTCAAAAGCTTTGCTGAAATCAAGAGATACAGTATTCCCTCTGTCTATCAGGGAAGTTACTTGATCAAAAAAAATGAGATCAGGTTATTCTGACATGATTTGTTCTTGATAAATCCTTGTTGGCTTCTAGTTCGTACTGCATTGTTTTCTAGGTGCTTGCTTACTGACCACTTTATAATCTGTTCCAGAATTTTCCCAGGGATTTATATCAATCAGCCTGACTGGTCTGTAACACCCAGGTTTCTCCTTTTTGCTCTTTTTGAAGATAGGGACAACATTGGCCCTCCTCCAATCCTCTGGCATCTCACCCATTTCCCATGATTTCAGTAAAATAATGGACAGTGGTTCTGAGAGTGCTTCAGCCAGTTCCTTCAATACTCTTGGATGCCATTCATCCAAACCTCATTTGAACTTGTTCAAGGTAATAAGGTATTCCTAGACTGTTTGTTTCTCAATATCCAGCTTCAATCCTGCTCCCTCCATTTGCACTTCACATTTGTCTGGAGGGTCATAGTCTGTCTTTTGGTTAACGACTTGGCTAAAATAGGAATTGAGCAGTTCTGCCTTTTCTTTGTCTACAGTAAAAGGATACAGATAGTGTTTCCATATACAGTGGTGCCCCGCATAGCGAGGTTAATCCATTCCGGATTAACCCTCGCTATGCGGAATCGTCGCTAAACGGGTAGGGGAAACGTATTGAAACGCATTAAACTTAGTTTAATGTGTTCCAATACCTTGCTTACTTACCCGTTCAGCGAGGATTCCCCTTGCCGGCAGCCATTTTCGCGCCCTCGCTAAGCGAGGGCAGGGCGCAAAAACGGCTGCCGGCAGCCATTTCCGGGCTTCCGGCGGCCATTTTGGAACCGCCGATCAGCTGTTCGGCAGCTCCAAAATGGCCGCCGCAATACCCGATCTTCGCAATGTGGGTTTTCCCCATTGCGAAGATCGGGTATGTTTCCATATAGTGATCCCGAAAAAGGGATCGCTATACGGAAACATCGCTATACGGTGCACTCGCTAAGCGAGGCACCACTGTATTCTGACTTTGGGACCTGCTATATTGTGTCACATATATGTAGCCATGCTTTCAACTGATGTATCACTTGAGTTTTTATGAGGACTGTCGAAAAAAGAAATGACATTCAGGAGTCTTCTGCAACAAATTGCATATTGGCCGATACTATGTTCCTTCTTCATATCCTAGGCGAATATCCTCTCACAGCTTGAAAGATTACAAAACAGATTATTGTAAAACTGTAGCGAATGAGTGGCAGTGATGTACACATTGCTGTCAACTGAAGACCCTAAATGCGACAGATGACATGAGCATGCAATAAATAAATCCTGGTTTTAAAGTGAAAATCTAAATTTAAAAATCCTAGTTTCTTTGATTTATGGAGAGAAGTTAAGTTTAAGAGACTCTAGCAGCCTGTCTAGGAAGCATGAATATTTGATGATTACACCATACAGGGTCCTGAAAAAATGCAATCTTAAATGAAACTTTACATCTTCCATACTGTGAATGGTAGTATGCCATAACTGTAGAGGGAGCTTCTTAGAACACACACATAAAGAGGCACATTCCTGAATGATGTACAACCTTACAATGTCATGTGTCTGATGGAGTAATGCTATCAATGACACAGAAAGGTTGATCATTCTTCTGGAAAAAGTTTCATAGTTAAATGTTTGGATTCAGCTAAATGTACAGAGGGATTTAAAGGTTTGGATAAAGGGAGGCTTGCAGTCACACTTCA
The DNA here is from genome assembly GCF_051106095.1 of Pogona vitticeps. NCBI lineage: Eukaryota > Metazoa > Chordata > Lepidosauria > Squamata > Agamidae > Pogona > Pogona vitticeps. The sequence continues at coordinate 214,047,369 of NC_135783.1, read as the reverse complement.
CAGTATGGAGGTGCTGGAAGGCCAGCAGACTTAGTAAGCAAATCACTGAGCATCTTTGGGACCATTCAGATGTGGTATTTGTTCTCCTTCATGCTAGTTGGTGCTGAATAAGAATGAATTTTCTGGAATTTCTGTCTAAGCCTATCTCTTTTTTTCTTAAGAAATCTTTCTCTTTAAAAAAATCTTTCAAAAATGGAGTTCAAAATTCTTTTAGAAAGCTTGAAGAAACTCGTTAAAATGATATTCTGTTTTAGTTACATTAAAAAAAAATTAGCACCAAAATTGCAAAGTTCCAGTCTCAGTTCTTTGTAATGGTAATCCATTGATAATAACCTGTCTTTCAAAAGAACTCTTTCAAACATTCTGAGGAAAACCTTTGAAAATGATATGTGCTGGAGTGGGTTTTTTATTTGTTTGTTTGTTTTTAGATTGCCATTATAACTGGAAGCTTCTGCTCAGAGATATTCACAGCACTGGGTCACTCCATACTATGGCTAACTGGAATGCAAATTCTTTTTCAAAACAACTATTTCAAAAATGTTAAATTAATTCTTTAGAAATTATCCTCTGTGCTGTTTTTGTTTGTTTTTATTGGGTTAACAATAAAATCGAAGTCTTCTGATCTAAGAAGCTCTTGCTACTTGAACACCTTCCCTTATAAAAAGCAGAACAAAAACGGCAGTCCACCTAAAGTAGTTTTAAAAGTGTGACAGAGGGGGTTTTATCCCTTTTTTGATCGCTCTTGGTACTGAGTTAAGCCTTTCATTGTCTGAATGGAAAGAAAGATATAAATATAATCAGTGCTTGATCAAGTATTGCAGAGCAAATGCTGTGTCTGGATAATCTCACCAATTTATTGGACACAGAACCTTTTCAAGATGAGGGATGGGAAGACCGAGACTTTTAAGATTTTAGAAAGAAACAAAAATGCACACACTGCCCTAGGGAACTCAGAAGAAATACGGAGTTTATTGTAATCAGTTGTCCAGATGATGGGGAGAGTCTAGGGGTGGGGACTATGTGTAGCACAGCTACATTGTGGGAATTCCATTTCGGATTATTCCTGTTGGTGTGATGGGGTGGGCTGCTAGGGTTTGGGAAAGAATGTGTTTGCATTTATAAAAAATAAAAATGTTTAAGAGCAAGTCCCAGTTTCCATATAAAGTGCCAAATCGACCTCACCCCTGATCTAGATAATGGTATATTTTCAGGATGCTACCACTCCCCAGATGCTTGGCAATTTGTCACACGATTGGCATTCTTAGAATACCACGATTTTTGTAAAATATTTATAAATGGCTAAACATTCATTATGTTTTGCTATATGTATTTTGCACAGGCTCTTGCACTATTTCTACTTGATTTACAAAGCAGAAATGAAAAATTCTGAATGACTCCTATGAATTCATAGTAATTAAGAAAAAAATTAATCAGTGAAGAGCAGAAAGTAATTGGAGAAGTCAAAAGCCAAATAGGAAGTAAAACGTATTTAATAGATTAGTCATGATCAATTGTACTTCCTGACTCGTAAGGCATAGTTTATAAAAGGGAAGCAAAGTAGTTTGAGCCTCTAATGAGATTAGGGCATGTCGCATTCAACTGGCCCAGTTTAACTCCTGCATTTTTAATTCATTTTCAGAATGCATACAGGAGAAGGAGAATGGAAAAGCCCATCAGTTTTATGATAAATGCTCACTTCAGTTGATTAAATGGTTTGTAAATAGAACCTGAGAATAAATCAGTTCTCCCTATTATTTTGTTTTGTATGATAGCTGCATCAAATTGCTGTCTCTGCTAAAAGTCGAAGTGCCTGATGGATCATTTGAGTATGGAATGATCTGTTTGTCATCTTCTGAACTGATTCAGCCAGCTCAGTTGCCAAAGGCGAGGAAAGCCTGAATCAGCAAAAGGGTCTAGTTTCTAAGGCAGCATAGAGAAATAAACAGTGTTTGACTTTTTTTCTAAAATGTATTTTTACTGTGGCATCAAATCGAAAGTATACCCACCATTTCTGAATATTAGGTGCTGTGATTAAAAGGGTTTTCCTTTAAACTACTCTCTTTTCAAGTTTAACTGTGATCTTTGCTAAATATTTGTGAGTAAAACAATTTGGCATGTATACCTAAGGACAGCAATGCCTTTTTAGAGTTCTGGTGCTGTTTATAAACATGCTTTTGGTGACATTAATGGCCTTTCAGCCCTATTTAATCTGCTATGCCAGAACGTACAACTTCAATCACAGGATAGGGACTTCCATCTGTTAACAATTACAGAAACAGGGCTGATGCCTCCGTCTGCGAATGCTGAAAAATGACTTCTGTCTATAGAGGTCATTTTTCTTTGCATTAACTAAATGCATTTTAAAATACCCCAATAGATGGATCTCAAATTTGCATTGACAGACTCCCAAGATATTATTAGAGCGATTTGGGATTTTCAGTGATAATGAGAAAGGAAGCTTTCTTATTTTGAGTCAGACTGTTGCTCCATCTATCTCAGTGCTGTTTGTTATTGACTGATAGTCAGTTATCTCCTTATTAGATGTAAATATTTCCAGCCTTCCTGGGATCTACAAAGGATTTCTCTCAAGAAATCAGTGCTTTACCTCTGTACTATGATTCGTCCCTTTTAATGAATATCGGTTTCATAGCCAAGTGACATGTATTGGAATTTTTAAATATTTCTGCTGATTTTATAATGACCCTGCAATTTTTGATCATTCATGCTGATAGTTCTATATTGCATAAATGTGTTAAAAGTTAAAATACATAGCAAGTATCCTGTTTGATTTACTGAGCCTAGAACTCAGCCATCATACAGGTGGCTGAATTCATTTACTCAGTTGGTCAATTCCAGAAGTAGGGGAAAAGCTGGTAGGCAATGAATAGCTCAGAAAATAGTTTCCTTTGCTTGTTTGATTAACTTTAGGCAAAATGCATAAGCCAAGAGTGCAATGTAGTTTTTCCTTCAATGCTTTTAAAAGCTATTGTTTGTACATGCATTTACCTTTTTTTAAAAAACTGGGTCAGAAAATACTGCCGAAATGACTGCTTGGTTTGATGCACCATGTCTTACGGACTGATCTTCCAAATTAAAATGGCAAGTGCTGCAAATTGATGTGCTAGCCCTTAATTCAAATACTTCTCAGTTCCATTCTAGAAATATCACTCAGAGGTACATCTGGCTATGTTTCATGGAGCTTCCTGCCAGGAATAAGGATATGGGATTGCAGTCACAGTTATAATTTGATAGGTTGATAATAAATAATAGATCCCAGGATCTTTCAGAAGAATAAGATATTATATATTGGCATGTATCCTATCAGCCTAGAAATGTTATTGCTTTCAGAACACAGTGAATGAATTATGTGTTCCTGTTGTGTGGAAATAGTATTTGCCAGCATCGTTTAGTGTATGATAACATAAATATCAAATTTAAATGAATTTCTTCCTGTGAAGTGAAATGTGTGATGATACACGAACAAGACATTTGGAAGCTGTGATAAGCTTGGAGCTGTGGCCAAATTAGAGCCTGAAGCATTCATATTACGAATTTCCAGGGAAACATATTTATCTAGCCATTACATGTGTTAGGCAAACTATGACTGAAATCCTCTTCATGCAGCTGTGCATGAAAGCTGATGATATCATGATCCAGGGCCTTTTTAAAAAAATAAATAAACTCTCCCTATGTCTGTCCCATGGTTCCATAGCAGTCTTTTTCATTGTTCGGAAGACATGGGAGCTGGATGGGAGGAGGAAGTCTTTAATTCTGATGGGAGTCAGTATCTTAACTTTGGAAGTTAGGTATACCACGCATAGTGCAGCTGTGAGGGAAAAAACGACAGCCAGAGAAGACTCAAGGTGTACTACCTCACTTTGAGCAAGAGAGTGTCATGTACTTGGATGAAGATTTGTTTGTGGACATCAGCTTTTGAGTCCTAGATTGGAATCCTGCCCATTGGAACTTGCAGTGGGTGAAGGGACCATTGGATCAACGTGTTTGTATGGCATTTATCATTTTCAGAAAGTGTTGTAAAGCAGGGTTAGAGCACATGGTACCTTTTAAGAGGATGACAAAGAAATTAGTGGGTGATCTAAAATTTATGAAGGTTCTTGTATATTTGACATGGTTATTCTCACTGATATCTTGTGCCTTTCATTTTCAAGTGAGTGAACTGAACATATGTTTTGAAATATGTCAGTTTTGCTGGGCCTCCATGAAATGAGAGCCAGAATCTTATTGGTCAGTTAAAAACTAGTGTAATAGTGTAAACTGTAGCAGCAAATTGCTGCTACATAATGAATTGCCACTTGTATCCGGTACACCAACTCATGTGACTAGTATGTGATGAAGGATACAATTGGTGACATGTTAATTAGTGGCAGTTCAGCATTGCAGTTTATGCCACTTCTTGTATAAATAATCAATAAAATTGTGGCCAGACTATTTGACAAGAGAGAAAGTTTCAAACTTCATTTGAAAAGGCACACAGAGTTTGAATAGCAGCTCTAAAATATATTTTTGATACCCTTGGAGGTAACCTGAACTTCACTGGTGTTCTTTTTAAACGTGGGGGAAAATGCTGCAGAGATCTTGAGTCAGTTTTATGTAGGACCAATCCATTTAAAAAAAAAAATACACACATTTGTATAAAATTTTAGCAACCTCTTGGTTTTGACTCAGTTTTATTGTTCATCCCTTGACTTATTCTTATCTTAATTTAAACAACAATATAAACATTTCAGTAATCGTAGAGTCCAAAAAATCAGTTGTATTACTTCATAGCATGAACAATCAGTTGCACCTGTGGCTCTATACAACAGCTTTTAATCTTAAATTTAGTGGCATATGTTTTGTGGACTAGACCTTATTTTCTCTATTTCAATGGCTATTGCTTGAAGAGTTTAAGGATAATTCCATCTGCAGTGCATTAACTGCCAGGTTATTTGTCTTTGAAGAAATACAGACCCTATTGGTAATTCCACAGGCCACATATTAGGACTGGGGACCACAGGTTCTCCTTCCTTGGCTTTCAGCATTGGTGGGCTGGTGTGTACTGGTGTGATGAGCAGAATCCTGGCTGGGTTCAACTTTTGAAGTAATTCTATGCAGGCAGGTCAGCTTGCTCTGCCTCACCAGCTTCATATTAGGCTAAAATTTTGACAATCTTCCATATTCTGCAGTGTGCTCCCTTGAGCAAGGAGGGGTTAATAAGATTTAAGTGTTGATTTTTTTCCACATTGGCTTATTAAGACTGCTGTCTGTTGAAGTCAGTCCAGTTTACAATTCCTGACTCTAAAGAAGTTATGAAAACGTCTAGCGTAACATCTAGTGTAAATTACAACATATTGACCAAAGAATGAAACTGGGCCTATCTTAGGTGTTCGTATGCTTATGGGAGGAAAGGTTAAATCACTGGGAAGGTTGATAGATTGCAGGCCGTTTGGGTTTTATAGGACATAAGAAAGCATAGGAGGTGCCCAAAGTCAATCTATTCAGTTTTCAATAGAGGTTGTAAATTGTCCTACAGCTGAATTTAATTTAAATAATAATAATTTCAGACATGCAGAAATAACTGCCTTTTGGAAAGTTCTGAGGAAAACCCTTTTTGATTGCCTAATGGTTGTCATCTAACAAAAGGGTGGGAAAAGGTATAATGATAGCAAATTCAAAGAGCAAAAGAGGGATCCCAAACCTTGAATTGGTAAGATTGGTACTCTGCACTGACTCAGTGACTATGATGTATGTATTCTCGGGTTCTTAAGTGTATTGAATGGGCTAGCTACTTTTCCTATTTTCTTGATGAATCCAGAGAGAAACAGCTAAAATAAGACACACGCGTCAATGGACTTAATGTATGCCAAGGCTTTTTATGGCACTACCAGATACACTATAAATATTATACTGTACTGTATCTCCCAGATATTTTCCTCTCCTTAACAGATCCTACCTTAGAAACATGTAAGGTAAAACAGATACTTTGCTCTTGTGGTCATCCTGTGCCTGGGGTAATTCACACACTGTTGCCACTGATTACAAAGGAAAGCTTGTAGGGGGAAAAAGTTCATCAATGGCTGTAAATAGCCAATTTAAATAACATTCAAATTTCTCTACAGTTGTTACTTCATGACAGAGGTTCTTCATGGTATCTGTAAATGCACACAATTGGGTGTTACTGAGTCTGTGCAGGATCTCTTGGAGAAGTCTTCTTTTAGAGCTTAAAGACATGTGATTAGTGAGACGTTCCCCCGTGGAGTGCATGCTCCGCCCACCAGAAACCTCCTCAGTTTCTTTTAGCTGCCGCTCAGGTCAGTCCTTTCAACAAGCTAGAGCCACCAGTTTTGCTGTTGAAAGCCTAATTCCTTCATACCTCATGGCCGTTTTTACTTTATTTGGTGTTCCCTCGTGAGTTCTTCCTCTTTTTCTTACTTCCCCCATTTTCTCCTTTCCTTCTCGATCTATTTCTCCCTTTCCTTCCCCTTTCCCCTGCTTCTTTTATGCACCTCCGGGCCTTTCAAGTGGTGTGTGCTCTGCACTAACAAAATCCCGCTCTCTGACGGGCATGATCGTTGCCTTTTCTACCTAGGAGAACAACATAAGACCCATAACTGTACAGAATGTAAAAAATCAACTAAATTGGCATTCAAATAAAGATTACAATGTCTCACATCTCACCTTTGGGAGACATCTCTTCATCCATAGATGGAATCGGGCTCTCCAGTGGCTTCTTGGCAACACCCACCTCACTCAGTCTCGAACCCAGCCACACCTTCTCCGAAGTTAAAAGACCATTCTAATTCTTTGAGGCTGATGCTGACAATGAAGCATCCAAAATCGATGGACCCATCTAAATCAAAAAAAGACAAGACTAAGATAAAGAAACCAAGAAAATCTTCACAATCTACTCACTCAGATCCACTTCAGTTGGCCATACCATCACCGATCTTAGAAGAATCTTCACGAGAAGCTCCGGAGACTGTCTTGGATCTAGACAATGTCTCATCTCCACCTCCAGGCCAGTCCATTTCTTTGGCTGATAGTCTCTCTCCAAGTATTGGCCCCTCAGTGGCGGATGTCCCATCCAGACCAGCCTTGGCCCATTCCAGCCCTGCACTAACAGGGCGGGCAGTATCTCCACCAATATCCGAGCTCTATCCTCCGAGATTGCCCCCTTGTAAACGTTGAACAAAAAAGAGATACCTCTCTCCTGTGGAATATGAACCACCAAGTGGAAAATACATATACTATAGAGAACCCTCCCGATACCATCAGAGAGATGACTACCAAGACCCGTACCATGTACGATATGATACATACTCCCATGGAGACGAGATCAATGAGCCCCTTTACTATGATGAACCTAAATGTGTAAGATATGCCATTGCATATCCACTCACTATCAAGCTGCCATGGGATCCTGCCAGTGCCAACTTTGGAATCAGGTACTCCCAATGCTCCAGGCAGCTCCTGATGATACCAAGTCAGAAGCTTTAAACATACATCTTGAAGCTTCGAACCTAGCTAAACAACAGCGCATAGCGTCCAGACACATAGTAGATACATTGTCGAAAGCAATGGCCACTTCCATTGCCCTATGCCGCCATGCATGGCTCAGATCCACTGGAGTCTCCATCCACCCTCAACATCAAAAATGTCTACGTTTCCATTTCAACGATACTACCTATCAGTTCTGCACTCTCCCCTTCGGTCTGTCAAGAGCACCCAGTAATTTCACCAAGTGTCTTGCCCCTGTTGCCGCCTTCCTCCGTCTGTGGGGATTCACAGTCTTTCCATACATAGACTACTGGCTGATCATCTCAGACTCCTACGAGACTGTGTTGAACGATGCCCGCTTTACCCTAAACCTCCTAGCAGATCTCGGACTCAAAGTAAATTTTTCAAAATCGCACCTTGAGCCATCTCAAATTGTTAGCTACATAGGAGCTCAATTAGACTCCTCCCAAGCTCATGCCTTTCTCCCATAAGAAAGGATCAACAAATTCAAAAATACAATTTAAGTCTTTCGACCTCTACACCATGTCACAGCTCATCATGCCCAGCATCTTCTTGGGCTCATGGCCTCCACAACGGCAGTCATTCAACATGCAAGACTAAAAATGAGGTCTCTTCAATCATAGTTCCTCTCTCTTTTAGACCCCTTAGAGGATCACCCCTACAAACTGCTACTAGTATCCAAAGAACTCTCCAACCAACTTATATGGTGGACACTCCAACCCACCCTATATACAATTTCATCCAGACAAGGTCACCCTTTACCCTGATATTTTTTTTCTTCCAATGATTGTATCACACTTTCAGTTAAACCAACCATTAATCTTACCTTCACTTTTTTCATCTCCTCAAAATAATGCTGAGCGCATGCTCCATATGCTCAATGTCAGGCGCTCTTTAGGTTTTTACCTTGACAGGACTTGATCTCTTAGAAAAACTTCACGATTTTTCATATGCTTTCATGGCCCTCATAAGGGCTCAGCAGCATCCTCACAAACTCTATCTAGGTGGATTGTCCAGACAATCACTCTCTGTCTTATGAGCTATCAGGCAAATCAGGTCCAGATGCTCTTCACACATGCTCGATCAGAGCTCTTTCAACCTCAACTGCCTTTCAACGAGGTGTTGACATTTCTCTCATCTGCCGTGCTGCCACTTGGTTCACCCTGTTGACCTTTGTCTCGCATTATTTATTTATTTATTTATTTTATTTATTTACAATATTTTTTAGCCGCACCATTGCCAATGGCTTCTGGGCGGCGTACAACATTAAAACCTAAAAACATTAAAAACATTTTAAGAAACAGTATAAAATACCATATATTAAAATATTTCTTAAAACAATTAAAACATTAAAAGTAATTAATTAAAATGCTGGGTGAACAGAAAGGTCTTTGCCTGGCGCCGAAAGGCCAAGAGTGTCGGAGCCAGGCGGATCTCTCTAGGGAGGGTGTTCCAAAGTTGGGGGGCAACAACCGAGAAGGCCCTATTCCGACATGCCATCCCCTTCACCTCTTTCAGAGATGGCACCTTCAGAAGGGCCTCCTGGCCTGATCTTAGAGGACGGGCAGGCACATACGGAAGAAGGCGGTCCTTTAGGTAACCAGGTCCTAAGCCGTTTAGGGCTTTATATGTCAAAGTAAGCACTTTGAATTGGGCCCGAGCAGCAACCGGCAGCCAGTGTAAATTTTTCAGAACCGGCGTGATATGAGTCCGTGCGGCGGCACCACTTACCAGCCGCGCAGCCTGGTTCTGTGCCAGTTGCAGTCGTCGGACCGTCTTCAAAGGCTGCCCCACGTATAGCGCATTGCAGTAATCCAGTCTGGTTGTTACCAGTGCATGAGTGACTGCTGCCAGGCTCCGCTCATCCAGGTAAGGGCGAAGTTGATATATTCTCCGCAGCTGTAAGAAGGCACCCCTGGACACCGAGTCCACCTGGGCTTCCAAGGTCAGACTGGGGTCAAGGAGCACCCCCAAGCTGCGGACCCTATCCTTTAGGGGGAGTGTGATCCCGTCTAAGGTAGGGAGATGGCCCTTTAACCTATCTGGCGGGGCACCTACCAGCAGCACTTCAGACTTGTCTGGATTGAGCCTCAGTTTATTGACCCTCATCCAGACCATTATCGAGTCCAGGCACGAGTTCAGAACGGTGACTGCCACACCTGGATTGGTAGAAAATGAGAGGTAGAGCTGGGTGTCGTCAGCATATTGCTGACTCCTCAGCCCAAACCTCCTAACGACCTCCCCCAGAGGTTTCATGTAGATATTGAACAGCATGGGGGACAGTATAGAGCCCTGAGGAACCCCATGACGCAACTGCCATGGGTCAGAGCTACTGTCCCCCAGCACCACCTTCTGGACTCGATCAGCCAGGTAGGAACGGAACCACTGTAAAACAGTGCCTCCAATTCCCATCCCAGCCAGTCTGTCCAGAAGGACACCATGGTCGATGGTGTCGAAAGCCGCTGAGAGGTCCAGGAGAATCAACAGGGATGCATTACCCCTGTCTTTCTCCCGGCAAAGGTCGTCATACAGGGCGACCAAGGCAGTTTCCGTCCCATAACCCGGCCTGAAACCCGATTGAAATGGATCTAGATAATCCGTTTCATCCAGGAGAGCCTGGAGCTGCTCAGCCACCACACGTTCCAACACCTTGCCCAGAAAAGGGAGGTTTGCTATTGGACGATAGTTGTTCACTAAACCTGGATCCAGGTTAGGTTTTTTTAGGAGCGGGCGAATCACTGCCTCCTTTAATGGGGCAGGAACCACTCCCTCTCTTAACGAGGAGTTGATGACCTCCAGGATCCAGGTGCAAACTCCCCTGGCAGATTTCTTTATTAGCCATGATGGGCAAGGGTCGAGTTGTGTAGTGGTGGCACGAACCGATCCAAGCACCCTGTCCACATCCTCAGGTCGCAACAACTGAAACTCATCCAATAAATTATGACATAAGTCCGGAGCACTGGACACAACCATGGGCTCTGCATCAACAGTGGAGTCCAAATCTTTGCGAATCTGAGCAATTTTTCCCTCAAAGTGCGTAACAAATTCGTTACAGCGAGCCACTGAGGAGTCCAGGACCTCCACCAAACCATTAGGTTGAAGAAGGTCCCGGACCACTCGAAATAGCTCTGCTGGACGACACACCGAGGAAGCGATACGGCTGGAGAAATACTGGCGTTTCGCCAGCCGTATTGCCACAGAGTAGGCCCGATAATGGGCTCTAAGCTGTGTTTGGTCATAGTCGCAGCGATATTTCCTCCATCTGCGCTCAAGCCGTCTCCCCAACCTTTTGATGGCCAAAAGCTCCTCTGTGTACCATGGAGCCTTATAGGCTCTGCGGGCAGGGAGAGGGCGCCTAGGTGCGATCGTGTCAACCGCCCGGGCCATCTCCTTGTACCACAAGGCGACCTGGGCTTCGACAGGAGCGCCGACCATATCAGCTGGAAACTCCCCTAGAGCATTCAGGAATCCTTCAGGATCCATAAGTCTCCGGGGGCGGATCATTTTAATTGATCCCCCACCCCTGCAGAGGGTAGTAGTGGCTGAGAGTCTAAATTTTACCAGGAAATGGTCCGACCATGACAACGGAGTCAAAGATAAATCCACCACATCCGGACCACCATCCCCCTGTCCCGCAGAGAATACTAGGTCAAGTGTATGGCCTTTCTCATGAGTCGGGCCGATGACATGTTGAGACAGCCCCATGGTTGTCATGGCGGCCATGAAGTCCTGAGCTGCCCCTGATAAAGTGGCCTCAGCATGGAGATTGAGGTCCCCCAGTACCAAAAGTCTGGGGGTCCTCAACACCAGATCCGAGATCACCTCCGTCAGCTCAGGTAGGGAGACTGTTGGTAAGCAGCAGGGTGGGCGGTACACCAACAGAATCCCTAATCTGTCTCGCAAGCCCAACACACAATACAGGCCCTCTAGACCATTTCCCAAGGGGACAGGGAGCCTGGAAAAATGGAAGGAATCCTTGTAGACTATTGCCACACCTCCTCCCCGCCCCTCCGAGCGACCCTGGTGTTGGACCAAGTACCCAGGGGGACATAACTGAGATAGAGGAACTCCTCCTTCTTCTCCCACCCAGGTCTCAGTAATGCATGCCAGGTCGGCCCCCTCATCCAAAATTAAGTCATGGATGAGGGCAGTCTTGTTTTTTGCCGACCTGGCATTTACCAACAATACCATGTGGCCCGGGGGGTGGCTGATATGGTCACCTGGTACCATTTGGCTAGGAGTAGAGCTAGAAAGGGGGATAGGTGTAAGGTATCTAACCTCCTTTCTCCTACTCGGGCATGCTCTACTCCCACCGCCGTATCTTCCCCTGCCGTATATTGTCTCTATTGGTTGCCCCAGAGACCCCTCAGACCCCCCTGTTTCCCAGCTTGTTCCCCAACCGGTTCCTTCAGGGAATCTGGCAGCCGGCGAGAGCCCAGCCATAGTCCCACCGTCTCTCACTTGGTGAGCTGCGGAAGGCAGATGAAATTCGGCTCCCCCGAGTGCAGGAATGCTGGTCTGAAAGGGCCCCAGAAGCAGTTCCAACTTAAAAGCCTTCTTTTCCCCTTGAGCCAGGTGGCTGATGTAGGGAAGGGGAGGAGGCAGCCAAGAAGCAACAGGGCTCAATCCTGCAGAGCAAAGGGTGACTTAGCCAGTTCCCTCTGCAAAAGGCTGGCAGCCGGCCAACCACAAACCCACCGTCTCTCACTCGGTGAGCTGCGGAAGGCAGATGAGATTCGGCTCCCCCGAGTGCAGGAATGCTGGTCTGAAAGGGCCCCAGAAGCAGCTCCGGCTTAAAAGCCTTCTTTTTCCCCTTGAGCCAGGTGGCTGATGTAGGGAAGGGGAGGAGGCAGCCAAGAAGCAACAGGGCTCAATCCTGCAGAGCAAAGGGTGACTTGGCCAGTTCCCTCCGCAAAAGGCTGGCAGCCGGCCAACCACAAACCCACCGTCTCTCACTCGGTGAGCTGCGGAAGGCAGATGAAATTCGGCTCCCCCGAGTGCAGGAATGCTGGTCTCATTACCGGCTAGATGTTCGAGCAAAGAGTGATGCAGCCTTCGGCTGAGCTGTCCCAGCCTCCTTATTTCAGTGATGTCCCACCGACCAGTGAGTGAGCTTGCTAGTCACCCAATTGTGTCCATTCACAGAGACCACAAAGAAGAAGAAGAGGTTACCTACCTGTAACCATAGTTCTTTGAGTGGTCCTCTGTGAATCCACACATCCCGCCCATCCTCCTCTCTGTCCGTCACTTGTCGTCTACACTTACCTCTAACAGAGGTGGACTTTTGGGAACTGAGGAGGTCTCTGGCGGGTGGAGCATGTGCTCCACGGGAGAATGTCGCACTAATCACATATTTTTAAGCTCTAGAAACTTCCAAGAGGTCCTGCGCAGGGGCAGTAATATCCAATTGTGTGGATTCACAGAGGACCACTCGAAGAACTATGGTTACAGGTAGGTAACATCTTTTTCTCAAATTCTTTACAACACAACCTTCAATAAAAGACCTTTTTACCAACTAACCATGATCTCTGTATTTTGATATCTATATTTTGACGCCATGTATAAATACTTCCATGTCTTATATCGGATGAAGTGGATTTGTCCACAAACACTCATATTAAAAAGTTAAAAGTTAGTTTTTAAGGTGCCACCATGGTTTTGTCTTTTTTTGCTTTTTATTTCTATTTTGCTTTTACCTATAATGCTTATACAGACTAACACAGCTACCCCTTCTACATGTATGGTAGTGTTTCTTTTATGCAATTGTTTTCTATTCTGTATTTGGATTTACTATGATTTATTGGCTTACTGATCTAAAAACATTATTCCCCTTTTGAAATTTGACTTGCCTTTTTCATATTCTGAAATAAAATTAAAACTCTCTACACTATGTGTTAGCAACAGTAACACTTATCTGGAATTGATGGTTATTGTGGGTTTTTCGGGCTGTTTGGCCATTCTCTGGAATTATTATACTTGGCAACTTGCCTTTGATCTTCCTCATAGAGTTAGTTCTGACTAGAGAAGAGTCGCTGGAATTCTAGTTTCCTGGTGAAGGGACTGCAGCTGGTAGTTGACTTGGGCTTTTTGGATGCACCTGGATTTTGCTGGTTGCCAGAAGTGTATTTTCAGAAGAACTCTTGAGTTAGTGGTGTGTGTCCTTCCACAGAGACTTCCTAATTAAGTGGGGAGGCTACTTGTTAAGCAGTGCTTTGGGTTACAGACTTCTATCATAGTGAAGACTGCGGCCTTCCTTGCTCAGTGCTTGTGATCAAACAGTACATCAGAGGCTAATGTAGGAGAAGTATAGGAATGGGATACCTTAGCTCTTTATGATCTACTCTGAAATGTGAATCATCTTAGCTTTTTCTCCTGAGAGGCTATCTGTGTTATCTTTTACTCAATTAATTAACTATGAGTCCATTCAGATATGAACACGAAGCACATAATAAGCTGTTGCTGAATGTTGCCATTATGTTTTCAGTTGCCTTTTTGATAGAGATCCAATGCTTTGCCCATGAGATAGTGTTATCCCTCCCCCACTATTCTTTTTTATATTAAAAATAAGATACATAAATCCCTTCAGCAGCACCACTCTGTACTGCGGAAGACAGACTATTATTATCTCCTGACTGAGAGGTTTGAAATGTTCTATATCTGCCTGATGCTCTTTCAAAGCAATTCCAGCTCTAAGAAATGAAGAAATTAACAGAATCTTATCACAGGTCCCTGGCATTCTCAGCAGAAAACACATTCATAGTATTTTATCGGTTTAGACAAGTGTAACGTTAAAAATCAAAGTGATAGGCTTACAAAGTGGTTATTACACCGCTGATAAAACTTTATGATCCATTTACAAGGGCAAAAATGAAAACATAACTCTGCTCATCCTGGTAAGTAAGCACTGTTGGATATGGTGGAATATTGATCTGTTTGGCTGCTCAAGGCATTAATGAACTGAGCATTTGGTGTGTCAGAAATGTTGTATATATTAACGTGCTGCTACAGTGTCTTTCATCTCTTTTTGGAAAGGGGACATGAACTGCACTTCCACGGCAAAATAGTCTAGAATTCAGTATGGAATTATTTTGCAGTTGAAAATTCTCAAATGTAGGACAGTATTCTATTAATGCTTTCTTAGGCTTTGCATAACTTGCAGGAGCTAATAGCAGCTACAGTACTTGATGAGATGCCAGGGTGTGTCCCAATTGTACAAGTGCTAATGCTGCTTGATTGCAGGGCCAAGATGCACACCAGCATTTTATCAATTAGATGCAATTCACCTTGGCAAAGGGTGCTGACCTTACAAGTACTGGCTACTCAGTTTTCAAGTTTACTTAGCAAGAGGAAAGTCATCAGGTTTACAGATCTACAGTACTTTGAAGTCCCCTTTGACCTCTAAAGTCAGATAGGTGATGAGACACATCAGGGCATTCTTAGCTATGGTACTGCAAATTTAAAAAATCGCTTTCTTCCGGGAAACTAGCTTGGTATTGACTCTAATCGCATCTTCAGTAGGTCTGCTGAAGACCTATTTGCCAAGGGCTTTTCAAGTGGCCACACTGTGTTTATGCTAGCTGGTCATTGGCAGCGTTAACTGTATTGTTCATGTTTATTTTCTTGTGCCTTGCAAATAAAGTTGCTGCTCTGACAGTCTTAGTAATGAATGTTGAAATGGAATATGAAACACAGTAAATTAAATAAAATCATGGAACTGAAAACCAGTGCAGTCTTAATATTGCTTGGGTGGTGGAATATCTAAAAAGACCTTGACTTATAAAATGCTTTTGGCATGAAAGTACTTATTTTTTTTTTAAAAAGATTCTATAAAAGCTTGTAAAAATTACTTTTTAATGACATCCTCCAGAACCTCCTGCATCAGCAGGGATTGACTAGAAGATCCTTCGGTTGTCTGAGATTATTTCCAGGTCTACAGTTCTGTGATACTAGTTCTGTTCTGTGAATCCCGCCAGCCAGCATGGCCATGATGGCTTGAGGGGTGTGGAAATTATAGCTTTAAAAAATAACCCTTTGAAGCTTTTTAATATTTTGGCACAGTTTTAAAAGGATATTAGAAAGGTTTTGTGTTGTTGGCTTTGTTAAATCATGGAACAATGTACAGTTTTATTCCTAAACAATATCTCTATTGCTTCTAGAGTACACTTTCCACTGAGGTAGTTTATTTGTTACTATTCTGTGAGCCATGCTTAATTATTATAAGTGACTTATTTGAGTGCATAAATTCTGTGTTCCATGAACATGGTTTCATGGCTCAGTGCTCAGTCTTCCTCGGGAAGGGCATTCAGGGTTTTCAATCACATTCAGTTCAAATAAATATTTCTTTTCTAAAGGCAGAATTGCAATGTCCTTGAACCTTTTGAATTGTGCAAGAAAGTTTATACATAGGGACATTGGGGAGAAAAGCAGCACACATTGGGCATTCTTTGCAGTATTTGTGGAAAGTTAAGTCCTAGTTGAGTATATATATATCAATTTAGGTCTGGGTTTTACATCCTGAGATTTTGTTTCTCTTTGCCCTGAATTGGAAATAACCATTCGTGTAAGGCTGATGAATCTTGGATGAGTGAAAATCTGTGGCTGAAATGCAGTCGTAAGTAGAGTTAGGCCCATTGAATTGGTGGGAATTTGGTGAGTCAACTCCTCTGTAAGTTCCATTGATTCAGTGGGCATTCTGTAGTTGCAGCTTTCAGCTACTGGCTTTCAGCTGATATGTAGCAAAAGTTTGAGAGATATGCAATTGTGTGTTAGAAAATGGACTGAACATGGACTTAGAACATGTGTGTCAGTGTGGCTACCCTATCCTTCAAAGACTGAAATGATACTGAATGAGCACCTGAAATGATCGGCCACTGTCAACATGTTATTAACAGAGGATGGACAAGATATAGAGATATTTTCCTCTTTTCCTAGCTGAAGCTCAGAATCAGTACATGAAAATGTAAGGCAGGAGGAGCACAGTGTATGTTATCTTATAGAGTCTGTTGTCACAAAGTGCAGTGTTGGCTGCCAGTACTTGGAAATATGTTTTTTAAAAATATTTCTCAATAATTTAAATGACTTTTTTGAAGGACTAGACTAGCTCCTGGAAGAATAGCTTGTTCAGTCTCTATGAAATGTGATTGCTTCTTGAAACCTTAAGGTTTGAAAACTGAACATCAGTTGCAGGGGGACAGATTATGGAGAAGGGCAGGTGGCTCCATGTGTCTCAGCTGGGCTTTTTGATGACATCTTGTTCATCATGTCTGAAAATAGACTGGTACCCTAAATGATCTCTTGATGTCATTCTGAGGCATAGTAGTTTTAGATGAAAGGGTTCTTGTTGCCTTAAATGCAAGGTTTGGGGAAGGTGTTCAAGGAACCAGTTCAGGATGCCAATATTTATTTATTTAAAACATTTGTAGGCGGCCCTCTATATCACAGAATCTCAGGATGGGTTACAGAGCTGTATAAAGTAATTTTAAAGCATAAAATATTTAAATCAGTTTAAAATTAAACAGTCGTAACATTAAACCATTGCATGAAAAGCTGTGCAGGCCGCTATCCTCAACCCCCAAAGGCTCTAATGAATAAGTATGTTTTGATTTTGTGCCAAAATGATTCCCGTGTTAGTGCCAGCTCCAGTCACAAAGGGGAGGACCTTCCACAGTTGAGATCCTATGGCAAAAAAGGCTCTCCCCCATGTCTCTGGATGATGAACAGAGATAGTGTTAGCAATAAGACAGGGAAGAAGGCATCCTCAGAAGATATTTGTCATCAGGCAGGTGCGAATAGGGAGAAGTGCTCTCTCAAATATCCAAGTCCCCACCCTGAACTCAGACCATAAATGTATTGGCAACCAGGGCAAATCCTTCAGAACTGTTGTCCTGTGAGTTCTGAAAGATGTCCCTGCTACAGATCGAGGTGCTGCATACTGCAGTTGCTGCAACATCTGTGTCATCTTCAAGGGCAGCCTTCATAGGGTGCATTGCAATAGTCTGACCCTGAGATTACCAGGGCATAGACTGCTATGTTCAAGTTATCTCTGTCTAGGAATGGTCATACTGTGTAGCTGCTGGATCAGTTGAAGCTGGCCCTAGGCACTCCAATCACAGAGTTCACATGAGCCTCCAATGGCAAAGATAAATTCAGGAGTACCCCTGACTACACTCCTGTTCCTTCAGGGAAAGTATAGCATCATCCAGAACAACTCCTGGACCTGGTAACCACAGAACCTTTATCTTCTTGGGATTCAGCTCTCTCTTGCACGGGTGGGCATGTGCCTGCATGACTGCCGCGCCACCATTTGTGCATGCATGTGGGCGGGCGCCGCCATTTACGCATGTGTATGACCGCTCACGTGCATGTGCAAGCGGTGGTGCATGCTCGTGCAGGCCCTCGTGCGCCCACGTGCATGCGCAAATGGCGGTGCGGCGCTCATCTGGGCAAGCTGGAGCATGTGCGCAGGCGCAAACAGGCAGCGCAGGGGAGAGTGCACACAGAGGGGGTCTCTCTCGTCGGCCCGGCCTGGCCCAGGCCAGGGACGGGAACTGGGGACTGGGGATCGCTGCATAATAGCATCCGGACATTGGCCAAGCACCTAACACAGCCACAAGTGACCCTGATGATAAGGAGAGATAGAGCTGAGTGTCATCAGCATATTAGTGGCACTAATCCCCCAACTCCGAATGACCTCTACCAGCAATGTTGTTTAGCTATTAAACAGCATGGAAGATTAAATGGAAACCTGTGGCACCCTGCAGCTAAGTCACTATGGGGCTGGGCAGAAGCCCACCAGTATTACTCTTTGGGACTGTTTCTGAAGAAAGCAACAGAAAACCATAATACAATGCCACTTCCATTTCAAGAGCGTATTGATGATCAATGTATTAAAAGCTGCTGAGAGGTCTAGGAAAATCAACAAAGTCCCTCTGGCTTTATTGTGGACCAGATTGTCAGTCAGCGGCTAAGGCTGTTTCAGTACCAAACCTTGACCTGAAACTTTATTGAAATGGGTCTAGATCAGTGGTTCCCAACCTTGGGTCCCCAGATGTTCTTGGCCTGAAACTACCAGAACCCTTCACCACGAGCTGTGCTAGCCAAGGTTTCTGGAAGTTGTAGTCCCAAGAACATCTGAGAACCCAAGGTTGGGAAGCGCTGGCATAGATAATCAGTTTCCTCAAAGAATGACTGAAGCTGCCTAGCCATCACAAATTCAAGCAGTTTGCCCAAAAATATTAGTGCCATAGCTCTGAATTCAAGCAGATTTTGGAAAGCTGCTTTTAAGAAGAAAGAAAATAATGAAGCTGTCCTTAATAGCTGAGCAGTAGTAAGGGGATGTGGTGTGTCCCAGAGCACCCACCTTACCACTGCTCAGTTATGGAAGGCTTCAGAATGTGATCATATTTATTCTCCTGAAAAGTAGTTTTCTAAGCTCTGGGTTCAGAGGACCTGAGAGGGTAATACTTTTATTTGCATGTGGCTAATAAATCAGTTGAGAAGCACAGATACTACAAGAGTATGGTTGGCATATCTCGTTTATTCTAAAAAGGAATATTATATTGATCCCTTAAGCTCCTGATCGGAATAAAAATGGGCAAACTTGGAGTCATAAAGCATTAAGATCATGTAGGAGATACAGCATCTCTGGGCAAAAATAATCTTTGTCAAGTGTCTTTCATTGCCTAAATTTATTTATTCTCTAGCACGGGTTGACAGCAATGCTTAGAAATGCACATAAGTTTTTTAAAAAGGTCGCACATAGAAAATACTAAATTCATTATTTTGATACTGGTGAAAGAAATAATGAAGAAATCATTTCTAATAATTTATTAGAAATATAAATACAGTAAACAAATATTTATTCATCATTTCTTCCAATAGTGTGGAACAAGCCTTATAAGCTTTTGTCACCATGAATATCATCTAGGTCCCATTGGGCTGCAGAGCTCATGCAGCTTCCTGTTGTGTGAGTCATTTTGTGTTTTCCATCCACATGCAAGCTGGCACCACAATCCTCCTTGTGCAAGCAGTTCCTGGGCAGAGTGGCTGACCAAAATGATGCAAATCCTAGCTGATGTGCTAACAAGGTAAGTAAGCACAGCTTGGCCCATGCCTTTCACCAACCTGTCACTGGAAAGTCACCAGGCAAAATGAACATCTCCTTTCTTCTGGCCCACTGTCTCATGGAAGTACACAGACCACAATGTGGTTTTCCACTCTGCTAGGGATGAATATGGACCTAAACATGTCTTCATCCCACTTCTGGGCATTGTCTTCTCTTGGGCTATCCTTGCCTGTATCTGTTAGTTGTAGTTGGAACTAGACTTGTCCAGTTGTTATCTCTGCTTTTGCTGCAGATGGAGTGCAAGAATTTCTTCCTTTCCCTGCACACGTTGGTACATCTGTTAGTAGGCATGGGACTTTCATTTCTTTTGCACTGAAGATTGCAGAGCTCACCGGGACTTTCCCCCAGGCAGAACCCATGAAGCAACAGGCCAAAAACAGTAGTTTAAGAACTTCTGCTTTCTGTGGTGTCCGGGAGTGGTGCAAGAGAGCATGGAAGTCCCAAGAGAGCATGGGACAGGTAGCCTCATTACCTCTTTGGCTCTTTAGAGGGGTCCTCTCAAAGAACTACCCATTCCATGCTCTCTTGCGACTCCCATGAACTCTTCCCAGTCTCAGGAACCACTGCGAGCCGTTTCATTCTTCAGGAAAAGCCAGTATAATGGCAACAGGGGTCCACATGGAGGTGAGAAAAGCCCTCCTCCTTTAGACTTCTGTTTTGGGCTGCAGCTCTCAGGATTCTGCCTGGGGGAATTCTTGGTGAAATCTGGGGGTTGCAGCCCAAAGGAAACATGCCTAGCAGGTGGAATATGTAGGGGTGGACGAACTCTTTGGCTTAGGTTCTCACTTCTGGAACCTATTGCGGACTGTACTGAAACACACACACACACACACACACACACACACACACACACACACACACAAACCCAAAACAAAACAAAAAAACCATGAAGAAAACGAAGTTCTAGATATTTGGTGATAAAAAATATTTTGGTGAAAAGGTTTCCTGGGGTTTATTATGAGAGTCTGTGCATTGCATAACTGCCAGCAATGTGTTTTCTCCTTCTTTTGCCTCCCTCCATTTTTGAAGAGGTTGGAAGGAGCATCTGGTGGGACCTAGGGCTGTGAAAATGACCTGGAGGATTGCATGATCCCCATTTTTGGAATAGTGGATGATAATGGGAGAATTTAGAGAACAGGATGGGAGAAAGGCTAATGGAAGAATCCAAGTAGCTGCTGGCTATTGTTTTGGAGGTAGATCAGAGAAACAATTCCCCCTCCCCTGGAGGAGAGGAGATTTAATCCCCCACCACAGTGGTTGATAAATCCCTATGGGCTGGATTCAGTTTTAGCCAACTACAGTGTGGAGGAGCTAGGCTTCTCTCTTAATGGGAGCCTCTCCAGCCATTATAGTACTGCGGTTCAGGATGAGCTGTATTGTGGTGCAGGGAGCTGACGAGAGAGGGGAATGTTAAAAAACCAAATCTTTAGTGATTACCTCCCCCCCTCCCATAATTTGCCCTATTTATCCGGGCACCATAGTTTTCTGTATATAATTTTTAGGGGTCTAAGCGGAGCTGCTGTTGGAAGGAGTTATGGGGAAGTGCAGTTCTCAAAACCCTTTCACACTTTATCCAACACTGTGTGTCAATGAAAACCTTATTTGCTGTGGAAACCATTCTCAATCTGTCCCACCCAGTTTGCTTCTGTCTTTCTGTAATCTCCAGGATGAAATCTAAAATTGTGTGTCTATGATGTAGAGAACGTATGAGGTTATTTCTATGGAAAAAGCATGTACAGTAGTGTTCTACTAGGTGCTTTACCATAACAAGTTTTTGTTTTGTTTACATTCTGGAAAAATGCCTCTCCTACTCCTTTTGATCTAAAGATTTTTTTCCTGTCAATTTCTATTAAGATTCTGTTTTGCCATGTTTGTTTTCCCCATGTGCCAGATATAAATCTGTCTACTTCTATGAATTCCATTATGAACACATTTTGTAAGTTCCCCTTGTGAAAAAATGAAGTTATATTTGAAATAGCCTTGGGGCTGGCTTCAAATTTTCTGTGTTAAATGACAAAAGAACTACCCACGCTTCTGCCTCTGCTGAAAAGTAATGCCTGGGTGCCTGATTTTCCCCAATTAGATCTACATCTTGAGATAGCTGACACAGCAAAGTTGCCTTGGTTAATGAGATCAGTGTTTTGCATCTGTCGATACAACACTAAAACTGCTCTTAATCTCATGAAGATGAGATATCTAAATGAGCCACTCTCAACCTTGTTTTGGCCATGGCTATAAACAAAATATGAGTGAAATATAGGCTGAATCAGGATCATACAAGTCACATAACAAACATTATAAGGTAGTGTATGAAGAATTGTTTCCGGTCTGTGTCCCGCCTTCAAATATGTCAGTCCCCCTGAGGAGTCATATGGCCCTTGTTGAGAATGACTGTTCTAAAGGAGGAGAAATTAGTTCATCTATCTTGAATTGACTGAATTCTGTTGAGGGTAATGCCTACAACAAACAGTTTTAAAAATATATAGTAGCATAAAAATGATCAATGAATCCTTGTCTTTTGTACTTTGTCAGTTTCGTGGACAAAGTGTTCAAATGCAATGTCATTTTGGGGCTCCAAGATCCTAAGGCATCTTTAAGTATCAAACATACTATTTAGGCATCATACTATTTAAGGCATCATTAAGAATCAAACATACTAAATAGAGCTTAGTGACACAAAATGTCAAGGTACAAGGAAACATAACTTCTACAAGCCTTTTTGTTTAGGGTTGGCATTTACAGATGCTTTAAATCTCATAGATGTACAAGGTTGCCATAATATGTGATATACAGTATATGGAAATCTGGTAGCAAACACATCATCTGACATATGATCCTTAGCTGTGACAGGTTAATTAAAATCCATATGGGACGTGGATCTTCAGCATAGCACATATTTCATGTTTCCTCAATTTAGGTGTTTCTCCTGGCTTGCTTAGAGGGGCTTAGACATCCTCAGATTACTATACTGTGGCATATTTGACACTGCTGGGGGACAGTGAGAATATGTGTAGGGTGGAAATTATGCTTGCTAATGAGAATCTTTGACAAATAGTTCGTTGCCTGCAGCCAAGAGTGACACAACAAAGTCTTCACCCTGTAATTTGCACAAAATCTGACACAGGAAGGACAGAACTAGTGGATTTTTTTTTTAAAAAAAAAACATGCTTCAGACTCTTAAACAAAACTGCAGTTATCCCATTTGGGAGGTTTGTACAAATGACGGATAGGACTTTTCAGCAAAAGTTGGTGGTTTTGCAGAAAGGGGGCAATTTTTGTGCAAAACAGGATTCTCATCAATATAGTAACTCTGATTTCTCACTAGTGAGGGGAAAATGTCACTAGTGGAGACATGGCAAGGGAATCATGGAAGAGTCATGGCTTGGAGGGGTTTTTTTTAGGGTCATAGCATTACAGAACTTGGTTTATAAGGATGGGTTTCATCTGAATCTTGGCTGATGTGTTTTGGCTGCTTTAATGGCTTTTATTATTTAGACAGACTTTCTAGGCTTAAATATGAAAGTTAAGCCTTTTATGTATATCATTAATTAGGGCTACATTTAAATGTTATGCACAGTATAGCCAATTTTAAAACAGTACAGTATTGTGTTTTCTTTCTGTAGACTGACTACACCTCCTAATTTTTTTGAGGAGGGAATAGTCTGGTGACTGGTTGTGATTTCATTTTATGCATATTTATATACATATATTGGATTGATAATGAAATTTAATAATGTAAAAAATAATAGCTGATGGATAGGAGCTCCTAGATTGGGCATATACAGTGTTTAAAAGGAGTAAAGTTAGAAACTGCTGGTATTGATGAGCTGTGGATTATAATATTAATTAAAATTAAAATAGAAATGGGCAAAGAGAGATTCATGAAGGAGAAGATGTGCTGTGAAGTTATTCCGAGTCTTCATGAAAACCTCAGATATGTGTTGGTAATAAGTGCAGATTTTATTAAAGTTTTAAAAATGTATGTATGTGTACAGTTTTGCAGCTGTAAGATGAATCATAACCATGTGTGCACATTTACAGTTCCACCTAAGCAGTTATGATACTGCAATCCTTAAAGTAAAATGAATAGAATGATTGGTTTGTTGATAGTGTAGCATATTATTGCAAGTATAATATATTATTATAGTACTAGGCTGACTTTTTTTTCTGATGAGCTTCTGGCAGGTAGCCAAGACTGCACCATTTTTGTATCATCTCAGGTATGCAAACTAAGTTTTAAATCTGTCTTTTGGAGGTTTTTTTCTTTACTGTTCTACCTCTTATACAATGTTGGCTCTGGTTTATAAATTGTCCTTTATCTTCTTTGAATGTATGTTTTGATCTTTCTGTAATTGTGTGATGGCCTTCCTGAAGCAATAAACAAATATTTTAAATAGAGAAACTTCTATTCTTATCGCTTATTCTTCAGAGTTGTAGAATAGGTATTTTAGCTAGAGTCTGCATCTACCAAATTTCATTATCAATCCAATAATGAACCTACTCTCTACAGGGTGCTTGTAAAATTCAGTTGAGGTGTCATCAAGGTTGAGCCCCATTTCCAGGTAAGGACCCATTCAGATTCCCTCTCTCCTGTTGTGCCTATCCTGCCCTCTTAGAGAGTAAGGAAGGCTCATATACGAAAATAAGGTCCATGCAGCCCATTGAGGGCACAAGAATAGCAGCCATGGTGGCAGTTATAACAAACATTCTTCCTTTCTGTTGCATAGGCTTCTGCCTGCCAATGTTCAAAGAAAATTCTTTGGTGGTGGACAGCTGCTGGTGGATGCCATTTTAAATTAAAAATGTTCCTCAAGTCTTCTGACCTGAACCAGTCAGATTCTGCCTTAGAGGTCATGTGGCCAATGTAGTTTCATTTCATTTTATTATTTATAGTATATCCTGTCTTTCTCCCAAGGAGAACCCATGCAATGTTAAAACAGCACAAGAAGCTTAAAATACAACAAATTAGTACAGTATTTAAGAGCAGTTAAACCCCACTCATAGGCAGCCAGTTTGCTAGACACAGACATGTCCGAAGAGAAAGGTATTTGCCTGTTGGTAGAGGAACAGCAAAGAGGGGACCAGGCTGGCCTGGCATGTCAGGGAGCAGCAGTGGAGGGTGATGTGACTAAATGAAAGGCCTTTCCTGATTGTCTTAAAACTGAATCAGGCTCATATATGGAAGCAAGGTCCATCTGGCCAGTTGAGGGCACAAGTTCAGTCAGGGTGTTGTATAGTATTATAGTACCATGCTGACTCCATCCTGATCAGCTTGTTGATGTTGAGCAGAGGAAATATTTAACTTCAAAAGGGTGTGTAGTTGTAGCCTTGACTGGCTGTCTGCCTTCCACCAAGCCTTACCTTTTCTTGCAAACCTTCTGAAGCAGTTTTCCTGTGCTGGCCATCATTGCCTTCTTTTGAGAAGTAGTTCAGGAGGGCTGTCAAACCACAAGTCCCCAGATTTGTGTTTTGTAGTGGGGATCTAGTAACAACACCGAATAACATAAAGGCATTATCATCAGATGTTCGAAATGTTTGCCATGTTTCTGAGCATTGCATGCTGTCTGGCTACCAGTAGTTTAAATTAAATCCAAACATGGTGCTGCAAAAGGATACTGAATCAAAATAAAAGACATATTTTTGAAAAAATTACATCAGATTTTTTATTTAAATCATTTAAATTATTTTGACTTTCATTGTTAATTCATCCCCCCCCCCCAAAAAAATCCTGAGTGATGATAATTTTAACTTAAAGTGCGTTATGCCTTCAAGATCTCATTGTAGAATGGGGATCATGAAATCTACTTAAATATATTGAGGAAATTTATTGATACAACTTTCCCCCCAGAAAGTTTGCATGTGTGTGTGTGCCTTTGTGTCTCTAGAGATACATACTTGTGAACAGCAATATATGGAGATGTGAAAAATAGCTGATATGTTTGTTATTTTTCACCTCTGATTCAAATTGCTCTGATCTTGGAGGTCCTCACCCTTAACATGATGTAATATTGTAAATCCTTCAAAGACCTATTGAAATTTCCAAAAAAGAATGCTTTTTGTAGTTTCCTTGAATAATGCCCTTAAAGTGGCAGTTCTACCTATTGCCACTTTGCAGCTTTGTGTAAACAAAATGAACCTTTCCCTCTCTCTCTGAAAGTTTACATTTCCACCTTCCATTGCTCTCAGAAATGTCTGTTTCAGAGAGTTCTATTAACTAAATTCAGTTTTTTATTTAATTACTGTAAAATTAAACTAGGTTCCAAGGACCAACATTCTGTTGTCCTATTCTGCCCATGCCGTGATGTCATTGTCAGCAGCACATTGTTTTATGTGTTTTTTTCTGTTCATTGTGCATTCCACATTTTAAAAAGGAAGTATTTAATTAGCAGCATCTTGCTACTGATGATGGTGATGTTCCTGTTTCTCAGGCAGAAGCAGCTCAACAGGATTTCAACCAAAAATTAAGTTTCTGAAAATAAATTGTTGCTTTTAAAAATGTACAGTATGAGCTGTCTTAAAATAAAGTGTAGTTCTCTTGAGTTGTGAAAAATGTGCATTAAGGTTATAGCAAGCAAGAATATACTTTTTAGGATGGAGAAAATCATATGGTTTTCAAATCATGTTTTTCTCAATAATGATTTAAATTGCAATTTAAATCATGATTTAAATCATTTGCACTGAGTTTGCTTTTATGTTAATATATTAAAGGCAAACATTGTTGTTAGGTCTTAGATAATGCTGCATGAGAAGTGTGTTCCATTTAAAAAGTGGGTAATGTCTCAAAAATTGGAGGTTTTGATGAGACAGCTAGATTGAATGTTCTGAAAGATGAGGTCTCAGCTGAAAACTTTGCTAGGCTGATGCTTTTATAATATATTCAGTGTAACTTGTGCAAAATTTATGGCATGATTTAGAGCCTCAGAGAGAATTGCTGTGCCACAAACAGTTCATGCATTTCAAATTTGTTCCCCTTACCTTTTTTTTTTCTTTGAAAAGAGCCTTGGTTTCTCACTGATTAAAGTTGGTAAACAGAATTTGGTGTGAGAGCTGTTTTAATGTTTTAAAATGCATTATTGTATTTATTATAAGCAACAACTTCCATGTGCTTTCTGAAACCGGAAGACTTCATTGTTATCTATCTGGTATTGATAGTAACAACAGCCAACTTTCCCCTTCTATTGCTTTTCCCCTGACTTCTCATTGTTGATAGAACTTATATCTATTTGTGTAAAATTGTTTTGAAGTAATGCTTTGTTTCATGTTTGTCTAAATGGCATTCTGGGTTCCAAAAATCAGTTCATGCTCCCTGTTTGCTTAATCCATTCCCATCAGATCAAATAGACAAATAAATATATATTGCTTTGAATAATATGCAAGAACACTATTATGCTCATATATCCTGTTAGCTGCCAGGAGAACAGAAGGCTAGACTTGATAGGCCTTTCGTGTGGCCCTTTTAAATGTCCCTATGGTTATTAGAGTGTATCTTTCTGTGGAGAAGCAATTTCTGTTGACTTCAAAGCAATTGTACTTGACTTCCCAAAGCACTTGTAGTATAGTCACAATAATCCTGTTATGTATCCTTAGCTCTCCAACACAATTTTGTATGGATTGATTATGTACTATCAAGTCAATTTTCCCGTATGGTGACCCTTTCCAGGGTTTCCTAGGTATAAGGTAGACAGGTTTACTGTTTTGAGCGTTTCTCTGAGTCTGAGCTGCTTGCCTAAGGCTATGCATGCTGGCCAGCTCCCTTATAAAAAGTTGTATGTATCTGTCCATAGGAGGAAAAAGACGTGGGTGAATTTGCATGTTTTTCTAAAAATATTATTTGACTTCTTGCATGTAAGCAATGTTGATATAACATTTTGGCTGTGATACTTTGCCTGTTTGTGTTAGAACACAAGTGGCCCTTTTGGGGTATTGGGTGAATCCCCTGTTCAAAAGTTGAGAAGGCTGGTGAATGACACACGTCTATTTTCTCACTGGAACAAAGTGTCATAGTGCATTCTGTGGAGAACCACACTAATCCTGGTGTTCTGCTGCTGCAAATGGAAGCCAATAAGGCATCAGATCAGTAAATGTCTTGAAGCAGCCAATTGCTTGAGAAGTTTGTTCTGAGTATCGCCTGAGAGTGAAAGACCCTGAAGTGTCTCTAGCATTCAAATACAGAACTTTGAGAGTATTCTTTCTCAGAAACAGAGATTGCAGGTGAGGCATCCTTGAAGACTGCCAGGGCCAACCTGTTTTGTGTGTTTGAAAAAGACATTGGGACAGAGTGGGTGGTCAGGATGGGGACTTTCAGGGCAGTATGGTGGCAGTGCAAGATGGCAATGTGTGACCTTCTGTCTCAAGCAGTGGTCTGGTGATTACCTTGACCTTGGAACAAGCCTGTATAATAGGGTTTTGCCTTCTCCCTCTCTTTGTACAAATTTCCTTTACCGCACATAGGGAAGTTTTCTCCAGGATGAGAAAATATGTGCCTTTTCAGTTTGATGTACTTCTACCTTTCCTAAAATCTACTTTAGGGTAGTAGGAGAAGTGCTAAATATTATCTTGCTATGTGTGAGATCTTGCAAACCCCCATCATGCTGCCTATTTTCTTAATCCACCCCCACCATGCCAAACAGAATTACAGAAATACAATGCTAATTACAATGTAACTTTTGGGATATGTTGATATAAATGGAAAGGTTTGAAAATATATCTCAGATGGGGAGGAAGTACTGTATATTAGTTTAGAGGAAGTGTTGTTGTTTCCCACTCTC
Source organism: Pogona vitticeps (assembly GCF_051106095.1). Lineage (NCBI taxonomy): Eukaryota > Metazoa > Chordata > Lepidosauria > Squamata > Agamidae > Pogona > Pogona vitticeps. The sequence goes on along the minus strand of NC_135783.1, from coordinate 214,018,959 downwards.
CTTCTATTCAGGGCTTCAAGAATCATTACAAACACTTAGAATTGTGAAAACAAATAAGAAGCCAGTGCAGATGCATGGTTGACATTCTGGCCTCTCTGCATTCTGTTCCGGTCGCCGTTTCAGAGCACTCTTCAATATGGCTCAGTCTGGAGTTCATTTTAGTAATTCAGAGCAGATAAAATTAGCCCATGTGTCATCATGTTACAGCAGCTCCACTGACTACTGATCCATTTCTGAGCAGAATTCAAAGTGTTGGTTCCAACTATAAAGCCTTATATAACTTGGGAGGCAAGCTATCTCCCTTTAGGAGCCTGGTTGAGTGCTAAGATCATCAAGAGAGTCCCTCCCCCTTCACAGGTGCATTTGGTGGGCAGATGGGAGACAACTTTCTCTGTTGCTGCTCCCAGATTCTGGAATTCTGACTCCACAGGAGGCTAAACTGAACCCATCTTTACTATCCTTCTGCAAGCAGGTGAAGACCTTTCTCTTCAGACAAGCTTTTCTTGAGTGACTGGTTTCTTGACTGGAGTTTTTAAATTGTCAGCTTCTTGCTGTTTAATGTGCAGAGTTCTCTGATTGAAGAAAAATACACACACTCTTCTACTACAAAAAGACACGTGTATTAACAAAATATAGATAAATATACAAAGCAGCAGACCTTCGGCGTGGCAGCAAAAATAGAGGCAAAGTACATGGAGGATAGTAGCATAGAGGAAAGAAGGAGATACATTCATGTTCACAATGTGTCCTTATACTGTATACAGTTGAACTGATGCTTCTGTCCAATCACTTCAAGAGTTGCATCATCTTCCTTTACATGGGTGTTGCATCATCCCCAGATGTTGCATCTTCTTCTTCTTAGTCACTGTGACTTAGCAGTTACACAGGTGATCATTATGGCAGTTCATCAATACTACAGTCTGGACCTGTTCAGGCCTATAAAATTTACAATACAGTACTTTGACAAAAATGTATTTGTATACTCACTTTTTACTATGGTATTTTAATGGTCCTTTTTAAGGAAAAAAGCAAGGAAAACATATTTCAAACAAACAATCATGGCTGATCTGCTACTGTTTGATGGAGAGTTCATTATTTTTTCCCCTCTAGGATGGGGATAACACATGGTATCTTGAGGCACAGCTATGTGTTATTCTCTTTTCCTCCATCATTACCGGTTCATACATTTTGTTTCCATGAGCATTTCTGCCAAATAATTGCTGCATTGCTCTTTTTTTAATTCAGCAGAAAGGAAAATCCAATATTATATCTCAGAATATGTCTTGTTCTTAAGCTAAGCTTGTCTAACTAATCTTTCTCACAGGATTTTAAAAAATCATCCTTTTTCTTCTTGTTGTTTCTTGTTCAAGTGTGCTGTGAATTTCAAATATATGAGCCTTCATTTTCAAGCTGTGATGTTGTGCTGTCAAAAATACCATCACTTCTTGGCAGGACAACAAAAAGCAACAAAGCAGAGGAACTCTAGAAGAAAGCAGCTGTGTGATACTAAAATAATATAGCCTCTTTCAAGCAATATGGGATCTCATATTAAAGAAAAGTACCAGGTCAGCCAAGCAGAAGTCAATAATGGGGTTTGTCCTTGATAAGAAATATAAGCTAGTTCTAAGTATAGATTTCATATAGCAAAATGATTCTCCTGAAAAGGACCATTGTTGTAAAATATAAAGCTGGCCTCATGCAGATGGCCATTTTGTGTAGAAACAGTGGTGTAGAACAGAGGAATTCGGATCCTGACTATAATGGTGATTGCATGGGCTACGTTACAGAGGATAGTGCTCTCTATGAAGGCATCTTCTGTCTGGACAACTGCCTGATTCAAGTCCTGTTTGAAGATCCACAGCTAGAAAAAAGGGATAGCAGAGGGTTTGGCACCTAGAGAGAGGCTTGGGGGGGGCACTCACTACCTGGGCAAACCCTCTTCTTGTCCGTAATAGGCACAGTATTTCTATTTAAACTCAAAGCCAGAATCCTGGTGGTGTTCATGTAAGGCCTACATAACTTGCTATAATAGTGGCTGATACAAGGGACCGGGATGTGTTTCTGTTGCTTATCTGATTGGGTGTCTGTCTGTGCAACTGAAATGTGCCTCTGCAGCTTGTCAGTTAGCCACAGTCAGCCAGGGCAGGTTACATAAACTTTGTACAGACACTCATGGGATTCTGGCCTTTAAATTACTTATAAAAGTGTGTGTGCATTTAAAAAACATAATGCACAAATGTTATGCACATTTACACTTTCTTTCATTCTCTGTCTTGGCATTATACTTCCTTTCCTTTCCTTGTTTCTTTACTTTTTTCTTTTTTTCTTTTTTGGACAAGATGTGAGTAGCCAACCTGTGCCTTCCAGTTATATTTTTCACTCCTATACATTCAAGGTGGTGTTTGCTATGGATGGGGTTCTCATATTTCAATGACTCTCAGTTCCAGAATTTACTTAGAATTCCCCAGGCAGAATTCTGGGCATGGGAGCGTAGAAATAACAAACAAAAGAGAGGTATCCCCACCGCCATTCTGTTCCATGTGTTTCATGTTTGAAGAAGAGGGAGGGAGCCCTGCAGCTCATTGGCAGTATATCAAGGCTGCTTGGGAGTTGCTGTAAGGTTGCAATGCAAAGCAAGTTTAAAGAGAAGCTCCCTGTACTGATCCTAATGGGTAGCAAGACTATGCTTCCTATACAGTCTTGCAAGGCTCCTTCCCTCTTTTGCTTGTTATTGTGCTCTCCCAGAATTCTGCCTGGCGTATTTCAAATGAATGCTGGAGGTGGGAGCCTTTGAAATACAAAAATCCCACCCCTAGTCTTGGCGCAGGAGCCTATTTGTGGGCCAAACTCTATAAGATAGAGAGGATAGCTGTGTGCATGGAGCATGTGTGTAAGATGCTTATGTAGATAGCAACTTGAAAGTATGCAGGTTATGATTAAAGTCAATGGGCAAAAAAGCCCTGATTCACTTCCATCACCAATCTGCTAAGAAGGATGAATCTGTATTATGCAATTCTTGTTCTTTCAGGGGATTTCACATAACCAGTGTTTCCACTGTACTGTGCGGCCATTCGTGGAATCCACATAGAATATGACCTTGACAAACAATCCAGTACGTGTTTATGAAATCGGCTAACATTTAGGTAGTGAGCCTCAAACGTTTTGGCTTACCACATGTTTGTTGACTGAAGAGCCAAGACAGCAATGTGCTTAACAGTGATGCTGATAGGTGGTTTAAAAAAGGAAGGAAGAAAGAAAGGAGTGTTAGAATACAAAGGAAGAAGAAGGAAAATTGACTAGGAAGGCTTAGGGGCTGCATGACGTTGAGAGGTTAAAAACATACAAACTGCCAGAAGTATTTGGCTTTCAGCCCAGTCTGTTGAACTCTACTACAGTATTGTGTTTACTCATCTATCATAGATCTGGGGCCTTAGCTTTAAGGCACCCTCATCCTATCACTTTGAGATGAATCACTCCCCCAGTGCAAAACACTTGGGTTTCAGGCTATAACTTTCAGAACCTAAGAGTCAACATGGTAAGGGTTTTAGTTTAAGCCTCCTCATTAGGATTTTCAATCTCATTTCCATAGCCTAAAATGCTGATTTGAATAAGTATCCCTGTTTATACCTTGATTACTACTGATGATTTTTTTCTGCAGTTTCTGTCTTTTTGTTTGAATAACCTAGACAGTGGTGTAGACAAGCAAAATATTATTAGGTTGCCCTGACTAAAGTAGTTGTCACCCAGTGTCATTAACAACCATTGCAAGGTTTAGCATTTCTTAAACTTTTCCCTCTCGTTGCACAGTACCCATTTTTTAAAAAAAACAACAACCTGTTGCTTATTTATTCAGTCCTTTGGGATTTTGTAATTTTTTGTTTGTTTGTTTGTTTCTTCCCTTATTCAGCTCAGTGGTACTTCTACGTGGCAAGGCTGTCTTCCTGTGAGGTCGTGTTCCTCTAATTAAGCCAGCTACATTCTGAGGTGGTCAGACAACTCTGCAGTTTGCACCAAAGGCTGACTAGTTTTCTTGTTATTCTCTGCCAAATTTGATGTGGGGTCTGTATTCATTCTCTGTCTTCTCGGGTAATGCCAGCAGCCATAAGAGGAGCTCTGCTTGAGTTTCTCTGAATGCAGTACAACACTAGATTCCTTTAGGTCTAAATATAATTGTTCTAAGAAATCCTGCAAAAAATGAGGAGTCTGAATTTTAGTATGAAGTGTTTTTGTTTCGCTCCGCTGAGAGAACACTAATTACTAGCATACTAATGTTGAAACAAATGCAGCTTGTGTACTACTTGGATGCTGCAATGTTCTTTCTTGTTTGAATGTAGAACTCAAGAGATTCTTAGTAAAGATGGGGGGGGGGTTCGGTAGAAGAAGGTCTTGCAGTTGGACATGTTTTTCTTCCTGAAAACCTTACTGATATACAGCATAGCACTTTTTGGTATGGGCAAAATAGACCATGTAATCCTTGTGGAGTTGCTTTTTCTTTTTTAATGTGCCTGAAAGGTCTGATCTGCGCAGTTTTTAAATTCAGCTGAAAGGTGATGAACATAGAGATGGACATTTTCTGTGTAAACTGAAAACCCAAAACACAGAAGAGTCTCTCATGTAGTTCACGTTCTTTTGGCAATTGGCAAAAGAGAGTTTCTAAATATTAATGATTTTGTGTTCACAAAATAGGGATAGGTGAAAGTTTCATGTTTATTCTGTCTTCCCTCTTTTGTGTAAGCTTTTGGTGGCCTTTCACTTGTCTTTCAAATTGTCTGAGAAATGTTTGCATGCAATAACACTGTGAGGCTGTCAGTTTCTAGTCAGAATATCTGAGGGTGAGGGTGGAAGAACAGGAATTTGTATTCTGTAAAAGGGCCTGAAACCCAGTGAGATGTGTGCTTCTCAGTCATTCCTTATGATATGACTGTGTGCTGAGCTCCTAGTGCCCTCCATCTTGGATTGCTATCTGCTCACCTACCTGATATGCCTTCATCTTGGATTTTTCTGCTTTTTGGCTTTTTGGCTTATCTTTATTACTGCCAAGGAGCCTGCCTGTGCAAGCATGCCTCCTAGGGATTATTTTTGCCCCCTCTCAATTTCTTCAGACATTTTCTTTTCTCTCTTTGCTTTATTTTGTGGTCCTTCTCTTCCTTGAATTATTTTTGCTGCTACAGTGGACCCTCTACTTAAGGAATTAATCCATATTGGAATGGTGGCTGCAAGTCGAAAAGTCTGTAAGTCGAATCTCCATTGACCTACAATGCACTGAAAACCGATTAATCCCATAACCAATAGTTTTTATTCTATTTTTATTCCATTTTGGTTTTTTTCTGGTCTGTAAGTCGATTCTCTGGCTGCAAGTCAAATCTAAATTTTGCAGCCAGAGAAGTCTGTAACTTGAAAAGTCTGTAAGTTGAGCTGTCTGTAAGTCGAGGGTCCACTGTATGTGGTGTGCCAGTTCCTGCCTGCTGGACTCAGAAAAGCTAAGAAAAAAGGTATCAGGTGGTAAGGGGAGAATAATCGCCTCATATTTTAGTTTTGGCTGGAGGCAGATGAGCAATGATGCATTTTTGTGCCTTTATTTGCTTGCTTGTTGTTTTTGGGAAAAGGGGGCTTAATTTTTTTCTCTCTCTCATGGGTAGGTGTTTTCCTTGTTTGAGTTTTAAAAATTGTTTGGTTAGTTTACTGTGCATTTATTCTGTTAAAGGTATTGGTAGATATTTTAGGGACCCTTTTTTTTTTTTTTTTTTGCTTCTGTGGAGATTAGGGGGCCAGGGGCCGATTTTGTGACTGTGCCACTATGCTATTGGCTGTGTGTTGTTTCTGTTGTTGTTGTTTAGGGGCAGGAACTGTCATCACTTTCAGGGCCCTGTGCAGTGCACTAAAAGTTGGAAGTGAGGTGGGCTATCAATGTCAAGCAGGGAAAATAACAAGCTTGCTATAATGGTGATGATGTGGCGGAGTGCCTGCACAGGTTTGATTATGATGATTTCACTTTCTCATGCACTGCTGCCTGCTTTGAGGGAGAGAAAATATCAGCATATCTCCCCCACTCTGGCTGCCTTGCACTGGTTGCCCATCCGTTTCCACATTGATTTCAAAGTGCTAATGATTACATATAAAGCCCTAAACAGTTTGGGTCCTCAATATTTGGCAGATCGTCTTCTCCCACCCAGATCTACCTGAAGCATCCGACATAGCCAGCAGGGACAGCTGAGGGGTCTGACGCCGAGAGAGGCCCGGAAGGAAAAAACAAGAAACCGGCGGTGGCCCCTCGGCTACGGAACACCCTACCAACTGAAATTCAGCTGGCACCCTCGCTGGGTGTTTTCAAAAGGCAGCTGAAAACTTGGCTATTCAAGCAGGCCTTCCCTCCAGTCAATTAATTTATCCTTATTTTTCTTTTCTTAAGCTATGTCATCTTGGTAATGTGTTGTTTGAATTAATCGCTATACAGTGGGGTCTCTACTTAAGAACTTGATCCGTATTGGAAGGTGGTTCTCAAGTTGAAAAGTTCTTATGTTGAATCCGCATTTCCCATAGGAATGCATTGAAAACCATTTAATCTGTATCTGCTCTTTTCCGTCCACAGAAACTACTGTGGAACCTCTACTTAAGAACTTAATCCGTTTTGGAATGGTGTTCTTAAGTTGAAACGTTCTTAAGTCAAAGCAAAATTTCCCATAGGAATGGACTGAAAACCAATTAATTCGTTCTAGCTGTTTTTTTGTTATGTAGAGGTGCGTTCGTACATTGAAGCATTAGTTCCCATAGGAACTAATGCAAAGCTGTTTAATACGTACTCTACCACTAGGGGGAGAATTTTTTTTAACCTAAGATGACCTAAGGTTAAAAAAAGAGCAGGAAAGTTTTTTTTTCCTGTTCTTATCTTGGATTTCTGTTCTCAAGTAGAAGCAAAATTTAACAAATGGAGCTGTTCTTAAATTGAATTGTTCTTAAGTAGAGACGTTCTTAAGTAGAGACCCCACTGTAACTGCATTTTTGATGATTTTTTTATACATGTTATATTGTTTTGTTTTTATCCATGTAAGCTGCCCCGAGTAGACATTGTCTAGGGGGGCAGGGTAAAAATCTAATAAATAAATAAATAAATAAATAAATAAATAAATAAGTAAGTAAGTAAGTAAGTAAGTAAGTAAGTAAGTAAGTAAGTAAGTAAGTAAGTATGTATGTAAGTAAGTAAGTAGATTGATTCTCTGTTGCCTTATCTCTGCTTTTTAGGAATAGTTTCTAAGGGTTCTTTAGGGCCATCTAGAGTGTCAGAAAACATAAAAATTCAAAAACCTAAAAGAGATTTTCACTTTACTATAAAATAAAAGGACCAATACATTAAAAAAAATGGAAAAATGAAATAGGCATGCCTGAAGAACCTGGAATGAAAGAAATACAGAATATTTCACTATGGACATCCCTAGATACTATGTTTCTTTAGACCATCATATAAGTCAGTTCTAACTTATGGCGATCCTTTTCAGAGTTTTCAATGTAGGGAATACACAGAAGTGTTTTGCCATTCCCTTCTTCTGGGAGTGACCCAGGACTAAGGAACTTACCCAAGGCTACACACTACTCACTGGAAACATAGTGGGGAATTAAACTCTTGACCTCTGGCTCCACAGTCAGATACCTAAACCACTGAGCTATCCAGCAGTTCATGTTGTTATAAGCAGTTTTATTTGTTATCTTAAGAGCAAAATTCACTAACATTCTTCAACCATAGAGAACTGTCCTGTGGTATTTAGAGTAGGGGGTTTATTTTGATTTGTCAAATGAAAAGGGTAGTAGAGACATAGCTGAAGTAAACAAGTATGAACTTACATATATTTGATATAAGTGTTTATGTAGGTGAACTGTGTGTCCTCCTGCCAAGTCCTAAACTGCTTTAAATGTAAGGAGTCATATGAAGGGGATGTCAGGGTCTTTCAGGATATCCACCAGTGATTGTCATATGGATTGCAGGCGTGCTGGTCATCTAGTCACAGTCTTCTCCATTATGGAATGTTCCTAGATTATAACTTAAATTATAACAATTATTTCCAGACATGTATCTAAAGATACATAAATAGGTAAAGGTAAACGTTCCCCTTGACATTTAGTCCAGTCGTGTTCGACTCTAGGAGGTGGTGCTCATCCCCATCTCCAAGCCGTAGAGCCAGTGTTTCTCCGTAGACAGTTTCCATGGTCACATGGCCAGCACAACTAGACACGGAATGCCATTACCTTCCCATTGAGGTGGTACCTATTTATCTCCTCGCATTTACATGCTTTAGAACTGTGACGGGAGTGCACTCTGTAGTGTGAATTCGATCTTATGACGGCTGGTCTTCCGACCCTGCAGCACAGAGGCTTCTGCGGTTTAACCTGCAGCGCCACCATGTCCATTTAGATATACAGTGGTGCCTCACTTAGTGACGTTAATCCGTTCCAGGAAAAACGTCGGTAAGTGATTTAATCGCTAAGCGATTTAAAAAAGCTATGGGCCTAGAAACTTACCTTAAGCAAAATTCCTCCATAGTGGCAGCCATTTTGGGTGCCTCTAAAGCAAGGCAAAACAGTGGCCGCCATTTTGGAACCGCCGATCAGCTGTGCAAAATGGGGGCTTTGCAATGATCGTGGGGAAGTGATCATCGCAAAGCCCCCATTTTCGGCCAGCTGATCGGCGGGGCTTTCACTTCCCCACGATCATCCCAAAGCCCTGCCAATCAGCTGTGCTTCGTCGCTCTCTCTCTCTCCACCCCTCGCAGCTCCAGCCTCAGCAGGGAGACTGAGGCACCACCGTCGCCATCCTGGCCAAGAAAGACCCTCTGCGCCTGCAGCGGTGCCTCAGTCTCCCTGCCGAGGCTGGAGCTGCGAGGGGTGGAGAGAGAGAGAGAGAGAGAGAGAGAGAGAGAGGAAGCACAGCTGATTGGCGGGGCTTTGGAATGATCGTGGGGAAGCAGTTCCCCGCGATCATCGCAAAGCGAATTTTCCCCATAGGGGCCATCACAAAGCAATCGCTCTTACGATGACAAAAAGTCCATCACAAAGTGATTTCGTCGTAAAACGGAGCGATCACTATGTGAGGCACCACTGTACAGTGGGGTCTTGACTTACGAACGGCCCGAGTTACGAACATTTTGACTTACGAACCGCTCTCATAGGAAAATATTGACTTGACTTATGTACTTATATTTGAGTTACGAACTGAAAAAAAATGAAAAAAACTACGTGGGAGGCAGGGAAAGTGCAAAACTTGAACTTTCAGTTAACTGTTGGCCAATGAAAAGGGTGCCTGTCTGCTTCCTCACTCCTCCCAGCGTTTAGAGAGTGGATTGGGAGACAGTCTTCAGACTGCCTGGTACTGCCTGGACTGTATTTTCCCTGCCTTCCCTGAACCTTTCTTGACCTAAGAAAAAAAAGAAACGAAATATCCCCCTGTAGTGGTTGAAGGCAGAATAGCAGCTTCCCATTAGTTTCTATGGACGGAAAAGAGCAGATACGGATCAAATGGTTTTCAATGCATTCCTATGGGAAATGCAGATTTGACCTAAGAACTTTTTGACTTGAGAACCGCCTTCCAATACGGATTGAGTTCTCAAGTCAAGACCCCACTGTATAAATAATCCTAAACAAATTTTATGTAAATCTGTCTTCTTTTGGCCTTTTTTTAATGACATGAAAGTTTTCTCATACTACGTTTAGGTACATTGTCTTTCTTTATTATCTGTTTATCTGTATAGGGAGACAGACTCTGGGAAAGTACATGCAGTCAGTTTTTTTTTTCTCTAGCATCTGCTTGAAATTTGTGAGGTTGGTAATGAATGTTTACTGAGCAAGCTGGAGTCACTTCATTCTTCTGAAGAAATGCAATTCTGTGGATACACAACACATGATCTCTGTTGCACTGCACTGAAAGTTAATTAAGTGCTGTTTTGAGAATTTAGGGGTATTGATCTTTATACTGACTAGCGTCAACTTTAGTACATCGTACTGCAATGATTAGGTTAATTGAAAGAATTGTAGTAGCTTGTGGGAATAGAATACATCAGTCTGCTGTACTAAAAATGATGATGGCATAAAACAGTTGTAGTGCTTCATGAGGACTACTTTGAATGTGTTCAAGATAGGCTTCAACCTGTTTTGGACAGAGTTCCACTCCCCAGTAGTATCAGGTTCATAGTCTGGGTTCCTTATCAATTCAGCCTTAGATAACTCTCTCTCTCTCTCTCTCACTCTCACTCTCTCTCTCCTTGTTCCTCTCTACCTCCTGAGGATGGTGCATGCTGTGCAGAAGCTGGTCAAAGCCAGGTTTTAAGGGCCTGCATTTAGTTTCTGCTGCTGTTATTTACTTAAAGTCTTGTTTAGCTGCTCTCTGGCACAGTCCCAGAGTTGAGCTGTTCCCTTGCCTTGCCCCCACAATTCCTGCTGAAATTCCCAAGGCTATTGACAGTATAGAAGGGTTGGTGAAAACCTTCCAAACTGGACACCTGGCCCAACTCACAGCCAAGAAAGCTCTGAGGAATGACTTGGTGGCTACTGAAGAGCTGATCTGGTTTTACATTGGTGAGATCATAGGGAAATGTGGCCTGATTAGATAGTACTTTAATGTTTGAAAGGCTGGATTTTTTTTTTGTTCTTTTTGAGTCCTAATGGAGTCTTGATAATATAAATATTCAAGTGGCACCCTCTTCACAGAGCACCCTAAGCAAACTGGCTTCTTCTGAACAGAAAGCAGCTGGCCAGAGTTGCATGTGCTCCACATGTGAAGCTATTTTTGAACATTTAGTTGCAAATTCAGATTAAATATATCCTATACACCAGTTTGATTTCACTTTTATCTGCTGTATTTCTATCCTGTGGAATCCTGGGAGCCATAGTTTGGCGAGGTACTTAGAATTCTCTGCTAGGGAACTCCAGTTCAGTCCTCCGAATTACAGCTGAGGAGTACCTAAGCATCTCACTGAACTATACAGTACATTGTAGGATTCTGTAGAATGGGTGTAGCAGATAGCCTTGACGTCACCTGCCTGTCACAGAGGAGCCTTGACGGGAGAGCCAATAGAGAGAGCGGAAGGCGGAGCCAGAGGCGGAGAGAGGAGAAGAAAAGACCAGTGATGACAGTTTTGGACACTTGAGCAGCTTAGAAGCAGTTTTGGAAAGGGTTAGAGAGCTGTAGGTTTGGGAATTGGACCAGGAGGATCAGAGATAGATAGAGAGAGTTAAAAGAGTGATTTTAATGAATCAAACCTTGTTTAATATATGAGATTCGCTTCCTGTGATTTACACTGCAATTTCCAACGGATTGTTAACCCCACCCTGTTCAATAAACTGATTGTGTTTAATGTCCAGTACTTAATTGATGTTACAGAGATAATATCTGGTGGCAGCGTGAGGAGGAGGAAAGAGTGTAAGCCTTGTGAGGACAAATAAAATAAGGGCGAGTGCCACAATGGGCATGCCAATTAAAATGGAATCAAACTGTAGAACATGAATATCTGAAATCCTGTTGCTCAGCTCTGTGTGTGCAACAGGGAGGATGTCATCATTGGAGACAGATTGCTGCTGATTAAAGCTGATTTTTGGGTGCAGATGACTTATACATAATGTGAAAAATTCATGTGTGCCCTCAAATAACCAAAGGAAACCTTTAATGTACTATTATTTGCCCCTGATAATGACATCATCCCTGTTGTGCATGTAAAGCGGTGTAATAGGATATCGTAACTGTTACAGCTTTATTCTACAGAATCCAACATAATTTGTCGTTTGGGAAAGGAATTAAAATTCCATCCTGTAGTTAACAGGAATGCACTGGGGCTCTTTAGTACAGCCCCTCCCTAAACTACAAACCCCAAGATTCATGGCAGTTAAAGTGAAGTCAGATTGCTATGACTGTGTAGTATAGATACATTTTCAGTTGCTAGACTGCTTCACAGGCTGTGGGTCTGTTTCTGAGCAAAATTCATGGGAGTGGTGTTTTCTATTGAAGCCCCAAACAACATAGAATCTGGCATCTAAGAGCCTACCATCTCCTGCATCATCTTACCTGAACTTTACAGTCATTGTCAGAGGCCCTTTCAAAAGGTAGCCAGGTGTTACGCAGAAATAAGTTGTGCTCTATATAGGTGAAATAATACTCTCAGGGAGTCTTTGTAGCACTGACATTGATGTTCCTTCCAGAATTAAGGAAGGAACTAATTTACCCAAGACTATGAACATGATGTTGAAGTTTGGCTTGCATTGATGATTTCTACTTATTTTGTTAGATTTTTCTGTGAGCCTGTTTTGCTGACAGTATTTTTACTTTTGTGAACTAGTTTTGGCAGCTGAAGAGCACCTTATAAATATAATATAATATAATATAATGACATTTAAATTAATACTCCGATTATCATTGTTTTTGAATTGATTGTTTCTTTTTCTGGGTAATCAGGGTTTTGTATTGGTTTTTAACTATGGTACATAGTACTCCTGGGGGAGAACTGCCAGATTCTTCTTCCTATGCTGCATGTATATTTCTCTAAATTGGTTTTTTTTTAAGAGAGAATTCCTTATCAAATCATTTAGGAGTGTACCTTCCTGGTTGTTTATAGGCATGAGATTGTTTTGGGCTTAGAACAGATCATATTGTTAAAACCAGGGAGTTGTAATTTGTCACAATGGAAGCCAAAGTGGATTCCGTAGGTGCTGTTATTAAGTTTCTTAATTTCTCACTGGGAGGAGATTTTAAGAAACTGAAGACTTTTACATTCATCTGTCCAAATTAGGCGTTTATATTGTACAGATAAGACATTGTCACCTAAATGATGCTCAGGGGGAAGGTGTATTGGGTTTAGAAGTGACAAGGTTAAAAGTAGGTGTAAATGATCACTATCTGTTCTGTGTCCGACAAATTCCTTAACCAATCTGGTTAAAGACAGAGAAATTAACACATAATCTACCACACTTATTCTGTATATCTTGTACAGTATTATGTTTTTATCCTTGAATTTTCGGGTCTATGGCCGTATAATAAAACTTAACTTAACCAACTTACTGTGATTATCTTTATAAGAGAACAAGTGGGTATTTATATATTACTTTCTGGACCATTACTCCCAGGGTTACTAACCTTGCTGGCTGCAGGATTTTCGGAGATGTAGCACAAGAAAGCTAATTTTCCAAGCTTTATTCTAGCCTCATTTCTGATACTGTAAGTGGAAGTATTTGTGTGTATGTGGGAATAAGACCCAAACCCCCCCACACCCACAGAGAGAGAGAGAGAGAGAGAGAGAGAAGCATTGCATCCCATAGAAATAAAAATGGAGAGAATATGTGACATAAAGAAGATGCTAAAATTAATTAAGTCTCAGAGGAGTATTTTTAAAATGAGGACAGTGGAGGAGGAGCAAACAAACTGTATCTCTTAATATCAGCATAACACATCTATAGTGTGACTCAGTTCTGCGTGTGCACCAGAACACCTACATGAGACTTTGGCGTTCTCATACATTTATTTATTTATTTATTTATTTATTTATTTATTTATTTATTTATTTATTTATTTATTTATTTATTTATTTAACTTATATGCCTCCCACTCTACCCAAAGGTCTCTGGGCGGCTTACAACAGTTATAATTCAATTAAATACAATAAAAGATAAAATAATTAAAATACAATTAAAATTGCAATCAGGATGATATGTGCTATCAAGTTGCATACTGACTAAAGTCTTCCCTAATAGAGTTTTCATAGTATGCAAGATATTTAAGAAGTGAGTTTAACCATTGCTAACCTCGAAAGCATTTCCATGGCTGAGTGGCAATCTGAACCCAGGTTTTCCAAGTCACAGCCTGGAACTCTATCCATAACTAAATGTTATGCTATGGCAAGTTAAGAGCCTCAGATATTTAAGTCTTGGTAGCTGGTAGGTGTTCTGCTGTATCACAGAAAAGATTTGGTGAGGCATGAGTTTTCATAGATTGGTGTGTTAGATCAGATATAGCAATAGGAACATAAGGACAACAAGATAAGGGAAAAAAACCCAAGATTTTTATGGCTCAACTAGTTTTATTTGGCATATGCTTTTGTGGATTTTAGCCAGCTTCTTCAAAAATGTATAGAGTAGCAGCAAGAAACAGACATTTGCATATTAATGGGAAGAGCGCAATATAAAATACCGTGCAAATGCAAAAGGTGTAGCAAGTGGATGGTCAGTCAGCATTTGTTAATGGTTGATGACAGACCTTGGAGATGATGGTCATTGCCAGGAAGCATTCAAAGGTGGACGGCTGTAAAGAGCATAAATAAACTACTGCGATAGAAGAGTTAGAACAACAGTTCATAGTAATAGGAACAGATCAAACAGGAGTACAGTCGCTCCAAGTAGAGAAAATTGTCAAGACATTTATAATAGATGTACAACAGCTGGGCAGTGATACAAAGAAACCTGGATGGATGTGTTGATTAACATATATAATGAGATACAAGGAACATGCCCCTCTTCAAGCCAATGGAGACATTTCTTTGTGTATTGTTTTCAGCCATTTACTTTTGGAATCAGTCTTTGAAGTTCTTTTGTTCAGGGATGATCACCTTGACGTCAGTTTTTGGAGTATTGCTATTTTTAATGTCAGATATGCATCCATTTATTTGTTTGCATAAACACTGGCCTGTTTATACTGTGTGAGAAGCTGGGGAGCATTGCTGGCAAAAGATGGCATAAATCACATTGAAAGATCCAGACACATAAGAACGCTTAATGTTGTAAAAAAAATATTCCTGGGTCCTTCAATAGTGTTTCCAGTATGGGCATCTGAATTTGGTTCCTGTGTCAGTAACTCTATTTTGAGATTTAGTATTTAATGAGGAGTAATCTTTTCAGATTGGACAGTTGTCTGCATACAAGTTTAGTTCTCCCATCTAGAGCTCTTGCCAGAAAATGTTATTCTTCAGGATGGGCAGTTAAGGAAATGTTTGAATGGTTTTAGCTGGGAACTGTAGGTTACAAGTGGTCATCTGTTGTTGCCTCTCCTAGGTACCAGTTGACCTTGTTCTCTTCACTGGGTGGCCACTGTAGTCTAAGAAATACTTTATGCAGATCTTCAAGCTGAGTGTTCTGTCTGATAGGTTTGGTCAGATCAAGTTGTATTATAGCACTTGGCTATAGTGGATTTCGGCTAACTGGATTGTTCAGTGACTTAGGTATCTGACTGCTAAACTGGAGGCCTGGAGTTTGATTCCTTGTATGTCCCGGGAGCAAAACTGTCTCTTAGACTTCTGTCCATTACCATCCCTGTTCATGATGACCTCCTTTATCTGCTTCTTTAATAAGGCTATCGATGGTGCCACATTCTGTGGTCTGATATTGTGTGATAAAATACATTGTTTACTGATTACTTTGCCTTGTGCTCAGAGACAGAAGGACCCTGTAAAAATCCAGTTAGAGAGACATGGAGGAGGCCCTGCAGAATTCATCCTGCACTGCTTAGAATATGTGCACCAGGAAGGCTGGTTTCAAAGTGGAAGTATTGCTTGAACTGCAGGTAGTGCAAGAAGGTCTCCAGGCCACTGTAGAATTGTCTCTTTGTGGATTTGGTATGGCAGAAGTACAGGCCCTGGGAAAACACACTCTTTTGCCTGATTTAAATTGTGGCTGGATAAACCCACCATGTTGTTCAGTGTTTTCAGGCTGTTTCTGTTGTTGTTAAGTTGTACAGAAGTTTTGATATAACAAATATTTCATTCATTTTTTAAGAGTACCAAATGTTGTGCAGTAGGTTGCTTCTCTTGTCTTGGAGGACTTCAGTCTGTGAGTTTCACAGAAGGTGGGTCATTCATGTGCAGTTCTAAATCAGATACTTCCTTCTTGACTTCTTCTGTTTCCTGTAAAGGATGCGGAAGAAATAGCTTAATAGCTTTTCAGAGAAAGTATCACACAGCCGTTCACTATATTTAGTAAGCTATATGGACTGTAATGGATTTATCACCTTCTGTAATGATAGGTTCCTATTTGTGTTTGACATTAAAAGATGACATCTATCAGGATGGGAAAGATAAGTGAAAGTGCACTGTTCTGACATATTTGTCTGCAGTATGGATTGCGCAGCAGCCAAGAACACAAGGAATTACATTCAGCAATCACATCAGTAATTGCATCTGTAGCTGTAGATGTCAGCCTCTTTGGATGAGGGATGTCACCTTCCCACATCTGCCATTAATTGTCAGGAAGTTCCCCAGAGCCATTTTGTAGGGGCAGAGTTCGTTGTCTGGAATAGTGCACCAGCTTTTCTTTTACTGTTCTCTGTTTTTAACCAATTAAATAACATGGTGTGTGTTTTTAAATACCTCTTTGTCATTTGTTGGTGATCATAGATAACTTAATAAATGGATTTATATAATAAATCGTGCTAGAGTGGGCCCATTGAATGCATAGGAATTCAGTGAGTCAGCTCCTCCATAAATTCTGCTGTTTCAGATGGGCCTGCTGTAGTTGCAACTTACTTGAGCATAGTAAGTCACAGTTAGAGTAAGACCATTGAATCAAAGGAACCTGTGGAGAAGTTCACTCATTAAATCCCAATTGGTTCCATGGGCCTATTGTAGTGTGATTTACTCGGCTAAACAACAGGATTTTGGCCATTATTTGATAAGGAAGCCTTCCTGTCATATTCTTATCAATCATAATTGAAACCTTGAAACTAAAATGTAGTTATGTGCTTTGCATAATGCTGATTTTCATGACTGCATGGAGGGTGCAATTACCACACTTTGTGACAATCTGCTGCATGATGTGGGTGGGCTACTGATTGTAACAGGGATGACTTTGTGTAATTTAATACTCTATGGAAGTTGATGCAAATGACTCTCTCACACACTGTCCTCCACCCACTTCATTAATTTGACAGCTACTTACCATGGATTCTAACTGGTCTTGAAATTTCATGAGCCTTAGGTTGAGAAAAGACTATTATAATAAGAGGTTGTAAAGTATGTTCGCAGTAAGTGCAGCACTAACTTTACAAGTAAGCCTAGTAGATGGGCATGCCAGTGAAGCAAATGCTGGCTAAAGCCCATCAGTCCCCCCCCTTTCCATTATTGCTATCTTGATTGGGCAAGATTACCAATATGCCTCAGCCAAGAGGGCTTTGGTCACTTTTGTGTTACAGTATGTATTTGGCTGATGGACTATGTTCATTGTTCTCTGTTAGAGCTGGATGTTAAGAAGGTAGGTTGGATCATGAATGAAGTCTAGTGAGGCTCCAGCTTAAACCTCTCACTCCCATAGCTGCGATATCCACCAGTTCTTCTGCTATACATAAGGTTAGTTAGTTAGTTAGTTAGTTAGTTAGTTAGTTAGTTAGTTAGTTAGTTAGTTAGTTAGTTAGTTAGTTAGTTAGTTAGTTTTAGTTAGTTTAGTCATTTAGTCGTGTCAGATTCTTCGTGACCCCATGGACCAGAGCACGCCAGGCCCTCCTATCTTCCACTGCCTCCTGGAGTTGGTTGCCATATATTAATTCTCTAAACCCAGGTAACTTTTGTACATTAGGCAAATTAATCATTAACTGTTGGACTGTTTGCCTGTTAGCTTTATCCCACTGACAATAAAACCTGTGGGGGTACCATTCCTAAGGTTGCTAAGCCACATGGGTGTTCTAGTGAGGGAAAACTCTCCTGGCATCCTGTGGCTGCTCCTGAGGGAAGGAGCTGCCATCATTCTCCCTCTTTCTCATTATCATACAGAGCTTGCTATAGAGGCCTTTCCTTAGGCCAATCAGAGGGCTTGATTAATTGCCTTTCTCCAGACCAACCCTAATAACATGATGTAACCATTGTCCTATCTGGACCCTGTCTACTATCTGTAATGCTGTCACTACCTGTGACCTTGTGATGTTAATAAAAGGACAGTCTCCTGGTGGCAGAGAGGCAGAACGGCAGAACGATCCAGATGACTTCTCATTCTGCTTCCTTGCTGAGTCGCCCACCAGGAGTACTGCTGGCAGACATCCATCTGTATGTGTGGCTGACTTCTTTAATTTATTGCTAAGAGACTCTTTGCTATCCTATTGCCTACCATGTGGTGATCACCACAAAGCCCATCAGCCTGCTCATTGCCTGAACCCCAACAAAAACCTGCTGTTGTACTGGGTTCTCCTAAAAAAAGAGACACATTTTAGCATATACAGTACCATGAGGCATGTGCATGTGCAGAGCACTGGGCTAGGCAAGCGGGTTTTTCTGCTTCTCTGCCAGAAGTCCATTTATTTTGGGGTGGATGTGGAATAGAATAATTGAAATTGATTCCACCTATGTGAACACCTCATCCCCCCCTTTTAAATTCCTGCTATCTGATACAATGCTATATCATATATCAGGATTTAATACATGCACGCACGCACGCACGCACGCACGCACACACACACACACACACACACACACACACACACACACACACACACACACACACACTGGTAAAGGTGGCAAAGATCAGGCCTGACATTGGCAGGGTTCCACTAATGTCTGGTGCAGCAGCGAGCTCTGATATTTGAGTAGCATCTGCATGCCAGCTAGTTGAAGGCCTTTCACCATCCAGCCTGCTGTGCTCAACCACTTCCTGCCTCTGGACCCTTTACTGCCCGGACATGCAGATGTGCATTCAGCTCTGCTCTCGACCTGGCCAATCAATTCTGCTGACTGGCGTTCCTTGACGAATCTGCAACTCCCGACACACCTTGCACACCAGCCCCTAAAGCAGCAAAACAGGACAAAAGATTATCAGCATGGGCTTTCAGTTTAGCACACTTGTGTGCTTTGGACTCCCTTGCTGAGCGCCTAGGTGAATTGTTCTTAGCCCCCTTGCATGCTTGGCTAGCCTTCTGCTGCTCCAATGCTGCTATTTTAGCCTGTATTTCCGCCCACACAGACCACCCCTCCTCGTGTGATCATGATGATACAACTGGAGGGGACGCCCTGGGAGCCCTGTGCTTTGCAGGTTGTTTGTTTGCTTTTGCTATTGCCCTGACCCTTTTCTGGGGCCATGGCTGCTAATAATAGCTCTTACTAAATACTCTACCCGCTAACCAGGCAGCCAACTCTTACTAATGTGCCCCTGTTGTAAAAAAAAAAAACACCCTACATTGTACCTTTATTGTTTGCCTATTTGTTTAGCTATTAATTTATAATAATTTTTTAAATACAAGTCCTCAGGATTAGCTAACCAACAACTGGTAGTTGCTCCAACTATTACTGTTGTTATTATAATCTTATTTAATTTTAATCTGAACTTCTTTCTTTCTTTATTATTTTTGAATATGTGTGTGCATGTGTCTGTAAGTGTGCTGCTTCCAATTAAATTTAAAGAAATCTTACGTGTTAGTATTTTACAAACGAAACTGTGAAATGTATTCGCAAAGGCTTTCATGGCCGAGATCTAATGGTTGTTGTGGGTTTTTCGGGCTCTTTGGCCGTGTTCTGAAGGTTGTTCTTCCTAACGTTTCGCCAGTCTCTGTGGCTGGCATCTTCAGAGGACAGTAGTAGCACTCTGTGCTCTGGTGCAGTTTGTTTGGGAGTTGAGTATTTATAGCTGTGGGATAGCTTTTGTCCTTTTCAGGAGATGGGCGATTATGGTGATCAGTGTGTTTTTGTTGTGGGTGTATTGTTGTGATAAAGAGGAGGGATTATCTGTCATTGTGATTGATGGATGTCTTTTGTGTGTAGTGATCATTGGTCCTAGTGGCTGGGTAGAGTTCGTTGACCTTTTGTAGGCTGTATTTTTCAGTGCTGGGAGCCAATGTTCCTTTTATATCTCCAATTTTCTTGAACATATCTCTGGTTTTTCCCTTTCTATTATTTTCCTCTATTTCTTTCCACTGTTCATTTAAGAAGTGCCTTAAATACAGTATACAGTATTATCTGTATACAGCAGGGTTCTTAAACTCAATTTACCTGGGGGCCGCTGGAGGCAGAGACTGGGTGAGGCTGAGCCGCTTCAGATTTTCCGCCAAGCGGAGCAAGAGCCCAGAGAAGCCACCCAGGAATTTCCTTAGCCCGGCTGGGGCTCCGAGGAGGGGGAGGAGGAGGAGAGGCGCACGAGCTCTCGTCGCTGGCCACGACCCTCTCCGGCTCCTTCTTCACTACTACCATCACCACTACCACCAGGACGAAGAAGCGGAGAAGGGAGGGAGCACTGGCGACCACCTTGCCGGGAGGGGGGAAACATAAAATTTAAAAAAACCGTCACAGAATTTGTCTTGCCAAAGAAGAAAAGCGCCCACTGGTACCCACGAATGCACACACGTGCACACACACACGGAGGTCTGGCAACCTTCCTCTGAGAGTCCCCCTCAAAAAAAGGCAACTCAGCAGCAGCAGCTACCCCCACCACAACAGAGGAGCAAACTTTGTGAGGCAAGCCCAGGCAGCCTCCAGAGCTGAGGCAGCTGAAGCAGGACAAAGAGGAGGAGGAGGAGGAAGCACCGCTGGGCGCTGAGGTGGCCATTGGCCGGGCTGGTGCTGGGGGTGCCGAGAGAGAAAGAGAGCCAGAGAGCCACTTCCCTGGAAGAGGCGGCAGTGGCTGCGGCTGCTGTTGGCAGCTTGGAGGCGCTCTTCGAGGATGGTCCGGGAGCAAGCTCCGCTCTCAAGCATCTCTCGGCAGCGGTTCGGGCACTTGGGGAAAAGGGTCAACAGCATGCCTCGCTTGCCGGCTCTCCCCAAAGACAGTGCCTCTTGCACCCTCCATCCGGAACTGCAGCCGGCAGACAGGCGGGCTGGCTGGCAGGCTGCATTTCCGGATGGAGGGTGGAAGAGGCGCTGTCTTGGGAGAGAGCCAGTGAGCAAGGTGAGTCTCTTTTTGATTTTTGACAGCAGAGGACGCATGTGTGCTTCAGGGGGGCAGGCAGGGCGGGGGCTACAAACTATCATCCGGCGGGCCGCAAATGGCCCGCCGGCCGCATATTTGACACTCCTGCTATACAGTAGTATCTGTGCCATTTTAAAAAACTTTTTAGACTTTCAGAAATATTTTTGAGATACAGGGCTAGGATATTTAGTTAATTATTTATTTATTAGATTTCTGTAGCATGAGTTATGAGTCTTGTGCACCCTGGAAGTGTCAAAGAAATCCTTTAATCCATGGCAAGTTGCTGCTGCTGCTAGAATCAGCTAGCTTTAACTTCTCCGCATGATGGCTCCCAGCAATCCCACCAGTAACATGGCCAGTCAAGGTGTAGGCTCTCCTGTAGTTTACAGTGGGAAATGGATACTGTCCATGTAACATTTT
The DNA here is from genome assembly GCF_051106095.1 of Pogona vitticeps. Taxonomy (NCBI): domain Eukaryota; kingdom Metazoa; phylum Chordata; class Lepidosauria; order Squamata; family Agamidae; genus Pogona; species Pogona vitticeps. Next base: position 213,997,704 of record NC_135783.1, on the reverse strand, counting down.
GTGTTTCTTGCTCTGAACCCCTGCCTGCACCATCAGGCCAGATGCAACCGATGCATGTGTGCACATAGGTTACACATTGGGGCAAGATTTCATGTTTTTAGCTTTTGTTCTTTCAAGAGTTCTTTTGAGGTAAGACAACTGCAACTCACGGTGCCCTAAGGAGCATGTTCAACCAGCACACAACTGTTGCATTATATCAGCTGGGAAATTCAGGAGGATTCAGTGGGTAATTACATGCTCCTGGCTCCAACAGCTTCAGTTACAGGATTACATCTCCCCGGGTGCCCCAACCATCATGGTCATTTGCAATATAATCCTCCTCCAGCAAGAAAAATTTGGATGTCACTAGGATCTCACAACATTTTGTGTTTAATACTCCTGTTATTCTGGAGATTTGGCTGTTTCAGTTAGTTACAGCACTACAGCTCCCATAATCTGCAAGTTATAGTCATATAACACATCTAAAAGGCCAGTAGTATCTGTGTAAAAATTTCTGTGTTTCTAGATTATTTTGTTCCTGAGATCTTCCAGGACAAACTAATATATACACAGACCTTCTATTACGTTTATACGATTGTTTGAAATCACTTTTCAAATCTGAGATTGGCAGCAAGCCTCTGCTTTAATAAGCTTCTGTCTGTTTATCCTTTCTGGAAGCACACATTTCAGCTTCTAGAAGTCTGTGAAAAATAATAAAATAACTGGCATTTTTCTGTTGAATCATTCTTCGCCATTTTTCTGTGGCCCATTGCTTTCTATTCAATTCTTTAAAAAAAACCCAACCCTCTGATTATGAATGTGGGACATTGTGTTCTGTATCTATGATTCAAAACACTAATAATTGCTTTGATATTGCTGCAGAGTATGATCCTTCTGTTGCCCGCAGGAAAAAGGACACCAAACTTTACAAAGCAAAGGGCAGCCTGAATGTTAATGATACCCGTGCCAGCAGTCAAGATAGTCTATAGGATACCTTCTTGGGCTCACCACCATTCACAGACAGACACTAAGTAGAGGAAAATCTGAGAACCTGACTCCTCTTTTCATCACTTAACCACTTCTCATTCAAACACAAAACAATTATCAGGGTTGTTTTTCAAAATGTTCTGTGTTTAGGACACTGTAGGCTTTGGAAATTTTATTCAGGTACAATACTGAAAGAAATTTGACTGCCTTGACTAATATTTGATACAGCCTAAGACTAGAGATGGGGAGGAAGCACCAAAATGGCACTTCATCAACCAGTGAATTGCCCCCCCCCCAGTGACCCGACAAATAGCAAATCAGTTTGTCATTGAGTGGGGCTTTTTTTTGGCTTTTCCTCTTCTTGCTATGCCCCATGGGGCATAGCAAGAGGAGGGAAAGCAGCAATCAAAGATATCCTGCAGCCATGGGCTGGGGGGGGGAGTCCCTTTGATCCCTCTTTGATCCCTTCCCTCCTCTTCGTATGCTTGAACGGGCATAGGAAGAGGAGGAAAGGGGAGCCAAGCCATCCCCCAGTCCCGGGGGTGAGAGTCCCTTGAGGCAGGCTTTAGCAAGCCACCCAAAGGAAAAACCCCTCTCTGCTTATGCCCCCAAGGAACAGCTGATCCGCGGGGGCATAAGCAGATAGGGAACAAAGGGACTAATATAAAAAGGTTATATTCATTGCTTTGTATTAATTGGAGTCTCAAGAATATGAAGCAACAAATATCTGACAAATTAGGGATATTTAATGGATATCCTGATTTGTTTTTATATTCGTCCCCATATCTAATTAAGACCTTTGTCAGTGGGGGAAGAAAGTGTTTGGGGTTGGACTTCATTAGTAACTTCAGGGAATTTTGAAACAGAAGAAGGAATTTTGGAAAACCTGTCAACACAGCGACATCGACTACATGTTGTCTGTCCTTTTATTTTATTGAGCTCTGAAAAGAATAATTATTGCAATCTCAGTGACAGTTAAAATATACTTTCTGTCTCATTTATATTTCTGTCCTTCTACAATGAAGGGATGAGATGCTCAGTTTGTTAATAAAAGAATAATTTTCTGTCAGTTACTTACTTCAGACTTTAACGTATCTCAGTCTAGCCCATGTAATGTTGGCAAGAACCAGCTGTGATATACATTTGTTGTTAATTGTGTGGGCCTATATAGCCTTCTACAGCCAACCTGTTGCTCCTCAGATGGGCTGGATTAGAGTTACCACTATTTCCAGCCAGTATTGCCATTGGCAACTGAATGGAGATGAAGTTGGGAACTGTCATATCTAGAAAATAACTTAGAAAAAGTACTTTTTTCAGCATCAATTCCCAACTTTCCCCAACCAGCATGGCTAGTGGTCAAGTTGGGTGAAGAGGTTCTAGAAATTGTAGTACAAAAAATAACATTTCCAAGTTCTGATCTAGATGGTATCAGACTCTGGGGAAGGTGAAGCTAACGAGGAGATACACAAAGGTAGACTGAACTCTTACCCTTTTGAGGACAGCTTCTTCCAGTGTTGTCTCTTAATGAAATGTACAACTATTCAGGGTCCTTTCCTAACTACATCAACAGAAGCAGAAGATGTGACTATTTAGGGACTGATATGAATTTAATGGGAGAAGGCTGGTTCAAACACAGCAACTTTTTGTACATTGTTGACTTTTTCAGCACAAAACAGTTCTTTTTTGAGATCCAGATTTCATTTTGAAGGCTTGATTGGTTGAATCCTGATGACCATATTCTGTTCGTGCAGTTGAACAGTAGCCTGAGCACAGTTTTGTAGCATGCTGTTGTCAGATGGGACAGAAGTTGAGTATTACATTTATTTCTCTGTGCTTTTTTTTTCTTTTTTGTTAGAAAGCAACATCATACAGGCTCAGTCAGGATTTTCATTTAGTGCTTTTTTTGTGAACAAGCAAGAAAGGATTGATTTTGTGCCTCATATTAGTATTCGAGTAAAATGAAATAAATCAGTGGTGATAATTAGGAATTGCATTATGTATAAGCTGTGTCAGGAAAGACACAGTGCTTGTAATGACAGAGAGGCAACTGGGAAATAGAAAACCTAAAATAAAAGCTAGCATTCAATATTGCATTAACATTTCTTGACATGCTTCATCAGTACTGGTTTAATTTATGAAGAAAAATCCAGCTTAGTTCTAGTTGGTACATATACTGAAATTATTTTCAGTCCATTTCATCATTTATTTGGCAATTAAAGATGAAATATTGATTAACAGAGTAGAATGAGAAATTTTTAATAGCTTACATTTACATTGCTTATTAAATATGTATGTATGCACTGTTCTCCTATGAATACATACATGAATACATATGAATACATGATGTGCGTGATACTCATCTCACCTTATCTATGATGCAGTTAACACCTAGGTTAGGTTTGTAAGTCCAAAATATTACATATTAATATCTAATAGACACTTTCCTTGTAAAATCCATCTTGCCACAAATTCTTGGACTTCAATTTCTTCATGCCTGAAAAAGTGCATGGTTTTGATAGATGAAAGCTAGCGGATTGTATAATGATTTTTAGTGGTCTATAAAGATATTGCCTGCTCTTGCATTTGTATATGGAGTAAAAGTAGCATAGACAGATCTGACAACACCTGCACTTTTTGCTATGCATACCTCCAAGAGAAAGCATTACAGCCAGTAATGATTTTTGTCTCCCCAGCGTATAACACTGGATAGTCTTTTGATGTAGGTAGAAAACAGAGAAACTTGGAAAAGTTGCTTTTTGGACTATAACTCCCAGAATCCCCTAATGGGAATGACCACATACTATCTGGGGCTTCTATGAATTATACTTCATAAAAGGGACATTCCAAACTCTGGATCAAGAGCCATCTCAAATGATTTGCAACATGTGGTGGTAATCAATTATAAATAAACAGGTCCTGAAGGTGCTCATTAACGTTCCTCTGTAGCTAATCAGATTCCTCAGGAATTATTTTTCCTTTCTTTTGAAGGAGTAGAAATCCTTACACACAGACTGAATGCACACACACACAGACACACACACACACTTATACATACATGGTGATTATAATTCTGGGATATAAATAAACTTTTTTAAAAATTGTTTTAATGCTGATAAGAGGGATAATAAAAACAATTGTATGCTAACAATGTTGTTTTATGCCAACTCTTCCCATGATTATCAGGGTAGAGAATACACAGAAGTGGTTTACTATTCCATTCTTCTGGGGTATCCTAGGACTGTACAGCTTGCCCAAGGCCACATAGGCTGGCTTGTCTGGGATACACAGTGAGGAACTCCCAACCTCTGGCTCTTCAACCGGTTACCTAACTCACTGAGCTTTCCAACCAGCATAAAAAGGGATATCTGGGCCTTACTGGTGAGTTTAGATGCAAAGGTATAACTTCTCAATGGAAGCTCTTCAACCCATTCTAATGCCAGGGAGTAATAAGGATGAGAACTATGGTGCTGGTGGAGAGATTTGCAGATACTCTAGACTGCCAGAAAGATGAATAAGTGAGTCCTAGATCAAAGGCCTGAACTACCTCTGGAAGCAAAAATGATGAAACTGAGGCTGTCTTACTTTTAATTTGGATACATCATGAGAAGGCAAGATTCACTGGGATAATGCTGGGAAACGTTGAAGACAGAAGAAAAAGAGGACGACCAAATATGAGATGAATTGATTCCCTAAGTGAAACCACAGCTCTTACAAGAGCTGACAGGGCTGTTGAGGACGGGACATTTTGGAGACTGCTGATTCTCAAGGTCACCACAAGTCAGAAGCAATTTGACAGCACATAACAGCAACAGTAGCAATATGTGAGCCCCCAAAACATGGTTTGACAAAGAAGGCTTGTTATAATTGAGGCACAAAGCAGCCCATTTCACCTAGAGAAAATGCACTCTTCATTTTGCATGAGATTGTCATTGTTTCTTTATTGGTTTCAGGTAATTTGTGTCAGTTAACTATCTTATAGCTTTGAAGATCCTATTTAGGATGGGAAAAAACAAGACATACATTTTATTCCACAGACATGATTAAATAAGGAGCTTTTCAAGTCTAGAATTTGTGAGGAGGCAGTGCTGTAAAGCAGAAATCATTTCTTCTGAGTTTTGTTTCCATTATGTTTGTGTTGACCTTTATTTGAGGAAAAGCGAATTGCCAGTAGTGTTTTTCTCTCCTTAGTTTCTAGCTTTTGTTTTGGCTCAAGGGAGAAATCTCTCAGTCTTCTATGTCACTGTTCTGCATGGGGTGCTTGTGTGCCTTAAGATGGTTACGTAATACGTTAATACATACACTCATATACCTATTGTATATATATTCTCTTAGTTGACGTGAACATATATTCATTCTGAACAAAAATGTTAAGCAAGTTCCAGTTAAGCATCTAAAATCATTCCGTCACAATAAGTTTGATTTGCTGTTCTCAATAAATCTTTCCAAAAATTAAGCATGATGTATTCTAACTCAACGATCTTGTACCAAGCTGCTTTATTTCCTATGTGCTAGCAAGCATTTACACTATCAGTCACTGCCCTTTTGTCATCTCTCAGTGTTCTTAAAATCCCAAATAGGCTTCATAAATGCAATAAGTTTGCGGAGAGGATTAGTGTGTCTTTGTCTATAACATCCTCTTTGTTTTTGCGTCTCTAGCAAGCTCCAGGGTAGTGGCCACTGTACTAATGACTATAGTTTTGGAATACATGGGGATATCACCAAAAACTGAACGGGGAAAGAACTGTTGCAGAATTTTGAATTTCTGGTAAAATTCCTTTTTACTATGCAGTTAAAGTACAGAAGAGTAGAGCTTCATGTTCCACAGAGTCTATATGTTTCTCATTAATTGGCACTTAAAGTCTCAGTGATTCTCTCTGAGACATTTGTAGGAGAAATAATAAAAACCATTTCTTTACTTACAGTTTCTTGAAATTATAGACTTGTGTGTGGTGTTTTCTTTACTGCCCACATACTTAGCAACCAACTGAACAGATCAGCAGCAAGCAGAACAACTGCTACCAATTTACTGTGAATCATAAATGTAATAATTCCCATAAGCATAGAAATGTCATTGTGGCGTTCACCCTTTGTGGCACCTACGTGTTGTGCCCTCACAAAGGCTCCCGTTGTGTTTTCCTCTCACTGCCACCAGTGTATTACCTCAATCCACAATATAAATGATGTTTATCAAAACACTTGTCTTGTGAATGCAAACAGAACTTATTTATTGAAGTGAAGCCAATTTAATAATCACAGAAGTTCTTCAGACAAACATTGTGCACAAGCAAATCATTAACAAGTCTCTCAATATATACTTTTCTCTTGCCATATAATTACCACCTTCTCTATTTATCTTAACCAGCTTTATTAGTATCTGTCCCTTCTCTCTCTGACTCTCTTCTCTCTCTCTCTCTCTCTCTCTATCTGTATCTCTCTCTGACTGTCTGATCCCCCCTCCTCCTGCCAAACCTTCATATATCCTCTGACTCCGCACCTCCAATCCTCCCATAGGCTCATGCAAATTAGATCATGACTATGAGTGGCCGGAGTGACGTGGGGCAATCGTCACATACCTCCTCCCCAAGAAAAGTTTGTTTCATGGGGGAAATCTTATAGTTTACCGTTATGAACAATGGAACATACAGGGAACAATACATGCAAAACATCATCATAACAATATGCTTACCAGTTATGTTCTAATTCACATACCATGTTTTACCATATAACACATAATATTTACCATATACAGTACCTATACATACGTTATACTTGTTCTCTCTCTATTACTATGTTTACCAGATCAAACTTATTACTTTAAACATTTAAAACAATCCATACAATTATAAACATTTGCATTACTCACATTAATACAAATCACATTCCCTTTACATTTATACCACTACTCACCATTGTTTCCCATCATTTTCCACTTCTCAGTTTATCCCCATCCAAACTTGGCATTTTAATCATTTTTCATAACTATACACAAACAAAACATTTAATACCACATTACAATTTTTTTTTATCCACCCGGCCTTCGAGGCAAGGTATCAGCCTCCATGCTCTGAGTCCCTTTTACACTGTGGATTTCAAAGCCAAAGTCTTGCAGGTTCCGTGTCCATCTTGCAAGCTTACTGTTAGTGGATTTCACAGTTTGTAGCCACACCAGAGGGAAAGGGTTGGTGCAAAGGATGAACCTCCTTTCCTCTAATGTAGGGTTTCAGTCTTTTCAGCGTCCAAACAATTGACAGGCATGCCCTCATGTTGGAAGGGAAATGTCTCTCACCAGGTCAGAATCTCCTGCTGATCAGAGTCACTGGGTGCCGATTCCCTCTGTGGTCCGTTCAGCATAGCACGGCTCCCAGACTCACACTCAATACATCAATGTATACGATGAACTCCCGGTTGTAGTCTGGCACAACAGAGGCAGATCTTGAAGTCCACACCCTCTTCTGTCAACTGGCAGTCATCGGGCACTCTGACGTCCACTGGATGTCATCCAGTTGCCATTTCCGAGTGAAGCATGCTTTCTTTCCGTCTCGTGGCTTCACTTTTCCAGCTGGGGAAAGGGTAGGCAGTTCCTTCTCCTCCAGAACATCTATGGATGCGTCCTTCTTTGAGAGCTTATTGCTTATGCCTTCCTCCTCACCAACAAATTCACCCACAGGTACTTTCATTGCAAAGTCTTCCCTATGTGGGGGACCACTATCATGGGTTACCTCCAAATTCTCAGGTGAGTTTCTTTTAGGTGCCATCTCTAACACTTGGCTTATGTCAGGTATATTGAGCTTTTCATCTGATTCTATTTCTTTATTCATTGATATGTTAGGTAGGGGTTTGTCTTGCAAGGTTTTAAGGCCTTTTTTCAGCTTCAGAGCTACTAGACTCTCTAGCCCTCCAGTGATGCTGCAACAAATTTATACTGTAGGTTCTGACCCTGCCAAAAGCAATTTACTCCCCTCTATGGTTCTCAGCCTCACCACTTTGTCCTCAGGACAGAATGCTCTTTCCTGGGCCTCATACAAGCCTTTTTCCTTTTCAGAAGTACCTCCCAAGCTTGGCTCTGTTACCTCTAAGAATTTTTCCTCCCTATATTTTACAGGGACGATTAATTGTTTGTGATGCCCATCTCCACTCCTATGAGGGGTTGATAAAACCTCTACTGTATATATATCAGGTTTATATCACCTATAAACCTCTCTGGGTGTTCAGGTGTCAGTGGAATGGGACTCTCATTAGCTTTAGTAATACAGTCATTCAGAGTACTACCTTCCTTCTGCTCATTAATAAAGGAAGCATTACTAGGACTCTCCAACATGACCACCTCAGCCATTTCTGTTATCCCAGGGTTTTCCTCTGAACTGGGACATCGTTCAGAATGTTCAGGAGTCAGTGGAATTTTCTTAATTTGCGCAAAGCATTCACTTAAGGTAGGATCTTCGTTTTGTTGTTCTTGTATGAAAGATGGATTATTAGGGTTTCTCATAGTAACCAGATCAGCTGTTTCACTCTCTTCTCTTATTTCAAGAAGATTTCCATCATTTTCCTCAATGGCTTCAGTTTGCCTTTCCTGAGAGCAAGTTGTCACAAAAACACTCTGTATGTGCTCAGCTAAATTGAGACTTATTAAACACGGGGCAGGAATCTGATCAGATATGGCCACCTTCCAAATTCCTGACCATCCCTTATATCCCATTGGTATTTTTGCTATGGGCAACAACACTATTTCAGAACCATTCCCTTTAAGAGAAATATTTTCATGGTCTAACACAGTGGTTCTTAACCTTTGTTACTCGGATGCTTTTGAACTGCAACTCCCAGAAACCCCAGTCAGGACAGCTGGTGGTGAAGGCTTCTGGGAGTTGCAGTCCAAAACTCCTGAGTAACCCAAGGTTACGAACCAGTGTCTAACACATCTTCCTTAGGGACTATATCAGGGTGACATACTGTAACGTGGGAACAAGAATCTCTTGAGTGCCAGATACTTATTATTATCAACATAAACAGCATCTCCTGAGCTGCATAGAAGATGATTCTGATCACTTTCTATCAGAAAGGACTGGATGACCCTGGCCTCAGGAAGACCTTGGCTCTCTGACCCTTCTGTTACTTGTGTTGCTACAGCAACAGCTTCAAGGGCTTCATTAGTTGTTCCATTATGCTGTCTTCAGCTCTGGCTTTTTCATAGCTAGCTCCTCAGCTTTGGCTTTTTCTCTAATTTCTAATTCCTTGAGCTCTAGTTCCTTAGCTTTCTCTCTCCTTAATCTCTAATTCTTTCAATTTAAATTCTTGTCGTAATTTCCATTTCTCAAAATCTTGGGAGCTTCCTCATGAGTCTCCTCCTGTTCCACTGGAGCTAGAGGGTCTCCATTTCCCTCCACTACCTGAGGTAAACTTTGTGCCTCATGACTTGAGGATCAATTATCTCCATTACTGGCTCTTTAGTTCTTTTGGGTGGCATAAATATGTGTACTTCTTCGATAAGAGCTGGTTTCTATTGCTGAGTTAGTCAGGCCTCTTTTTAAAACACTTTTTTACTGCTGTTTTCTTTTCCCAGTATTTTTATGGGGTACTGTGTAGCTCTCAATCAGCAGCTAAGATGGCTACACTTTTTCTGGCCTCACGCCAGCCATGGTGTTTCCTGGTCTGAGTCAACCTTTTTGCCTCCAGGCACAAAACAAATTCTATTTTCAAGCCTCTGCTTTTTATGTTCCTATCACCTCAGGTCTGTTCTGACCCTGGCTTCTGCTTTTTATCCACAAGTGCTCCCTTAACTCTTGGATTTTAAGCTAGCCCATTGGGTCTGTTCAAATCCTGAGGTAACCACAAAAGGAATTTTTCCTTCAGTCATTCCCCATCTTTAGTCCCCCCAGATCTGGGATCAGAAGCTCCACCACTGAGTTTTTCCACAAAACCTCTAGTCGGTCACCTACTTCCTTCACCACAGACCTCTGAGTAAAAGGTACCCACAACTCAAAACAAAATTCACTTTTAACTCTGGCTTTACTGGATTCTTTTGTATCCCACTGCTGGACACCAATTGTGGTGTTCACCCTTTGTTGTACCTACATGTTGTGCCCTCACAAAGGCTCCCGTTGTGTTTTCCTCTTACTGCCACCAGTGGATTACCTCAATCCACAATATAAATGAAATTTGTCAGAACACTTGTCTTGTGAATGCAAACAGAACTTATTTATTGAAGTGAAACCAATTTAATAATCACAGTAGCTCTTCAGATAAACATTGTACACAAGCAAATCATTAACAGGTGTCTCAATACATACTTTTCTCTTGCCATATAATTACTGTACCACCTTCTCTATCTATCTATTTATCTTAACGAGCTTTATCTCTATTAGTATCTGTTCCTTCACTCTCTGACTAACTTCTTTTTTTTCTCTCTCTCTCTCCCTCTCCCTCTCTCTCTGACTGTCTCAGTCCCCCACTTCCTGCAAAACCTTCATATACCCTCTGACTCTGCCCCTCGAATCCTCTCATAGGCTCATGCAAATTAGATCATGACTATGAGTGGCAGGAGTGACGTGGGGCAATCATCACAGTCATTTTCAGGAAAAACAGCTTTTTTGGTTTTATGGTGGGAGCAAGGTTTGTTGACAGAGTGACTGGTGGAAAGTCAAATATGTAAATTTAGGACCACTGTTCTAGAAAACAATAACAGTAAAACAGTCTTCCCTCCTGGTATATGCAAAATTCAGCATATACAGTACTTAGGGTTGATTCCTCCCGATATGCTCTATACTCAACTAGTTACTGACAACTGTTTGTAGTGCTTCAAAGGCACCTTGAAATAAAGAAAAAAAAAACACCAAACCATGAGAGAAAACATAAGGTTGGGAAAATGGACTTTTGATCTAATCTAGCAAAATATCTATAATCCGATATGCCTTCTGAATTCATTTGCTCAACCCTTTGCCAACCAAATATATTTCTGAACTCAAAGATAATGTCTTAAAAGGGAAGAAGGAATAGTTTTTTTTTACCAAGTTAACCTTATATTGATTTACATAAAATAAAATTTCATTCAAACACATAGTACCTTTCTCCCACATTTGGATAAGAAGGGATAATGGAGAAAACTAAAATATTATTTCCTGCAATCAGTAGAAGACAGACCTAGACATAAACTGTGTCTGGTCAAGGAACCTTTTTGTGCATGTCTCAAAGGTATCAAGTTTGTTGGTATCTCTCTGGGTGTTCATCTCTGATATTCTGTTAGCTAAAGGTACTAGTAATATTAGCACTAGAAATTGGTCCTAATAATAGACTTTTAGATCGAGCAGATAGTTATCTCAAAAGAGACATTTAAAAATGGATAACACAGTTTTAAAGTCCCAATGTAATTATTATAAAGGATTAAGAAGCAGTTCCCCATAAAAACTATGGAGATACAATACCTGGAGAAAAATTTCCCCAGGTTGTGCCTCAATATGCTGGGAAAGACCACCATCAGACTTTAGCTCCTTTAGGATGTTGTTGTCAAGGTCATTTCTGCAACCTTCTGTAGGAGCACTAAGTCTAGAATGCATGCACACTACAAAGTTATAGCACTTTAATACCACTTTAACTGAGACAGTTCTATCCTATGGAATCCTAGGACTTGGAGTACTTAGAATTCTCTGCTACAGTTCAGAGAAGTGTACTACAGCTCGCTAGCAGAGATCTGTAGTATTTTATTGAACTACAAATTACAGGGTTCTTTAAAAGAATCATGATAATTAAAGATGTATCAAACTGATATAACTGTGCAAACTCTTTTTAGACCACCATACAGCACACATATACTTGACAGGGTCCTATATTATGTTGGCTATCCTGGATAGTGTCTACAATAATTCTGACACCAGACTAATCTAATTTGCAGAATTATTGCCACTTAACCTCCATACTATTAACTAGGACTTTCAAAGCTTGAGGATGAGAGACTTACCCTTAAACCAGCAACTTTGACTGCAATGATAGATGCCAAAGCTATCCGTGCAATGGGCTGAGCTGGTCTAAAAACAGAGTCCTTTTGGGCTAATGTAACTTTGTCTACTGAGTGTCTGTTTTCCATATGATTCTGGATATAAATCTGAGTGAATGACAGATGTATACTGGTTTCTAAGCCAACATCTTCCAAGCACACAGCTCTTTATTCTCTGGAGGTGTGAACTGATTTATCCAAAGTCCAGCATAGCAGCTAATTACTACAAATCCTCTGAATGTAATGACTCACAGTATCTGGTCTGTACACTTAGCTGAACTGCACTGAATTTGAAAAATGTTACAATAAGATTTTTCTTAATGGGAAGAGATTCTCTGCCCAGTTGGAGAGTTTGCATGCTTATGAATGTTTGCAGACTTAGTTCTTTTCTGTCTATATACAATGGTGCCTCGCAAGACAATTTTAATTTGTTCCGCGGAAATTGCTGTCTTGCGAAAACATTGTCTTGCGAAACGCAGTTCCCCATAGGAATGCACTGAAATCTATTTAATGCGTTCCAGTGGGGAAATATCAGTCTTGCAAAAATCGTCCGTAGAAAACAACATCTTGCAAAATGCAGTTCCCCATAGGAATGCATTGAAATCTATCATATTGGGGAAAAGAAATCCCCTCACCTACACTGCCTTTAGAAATGCAGTGGGTCTCAGATGGCCTTTCCCCTCTTTCTCTCTCCACCAGCAAAGAAAGAGGGTGAAAGGAGTCAAAGCAGCCCCCTGGCTCCTGATCATGGTGATTCCTTTTGCCCTGATCCTTTGCCACTGGAGAGAAAGAGGGAGAATGCAATACAAGACATCACCAGGACTTGCTGTCTTTGCAATAGGTCCTGATGAGGGAAAAAGAGAGGAAAATGATTCTAGAAAGACCAGGGAAAGCACAAATGCAATCCCCCTTTACCACAAATTATGCAGTTGAATTCCCCACATTTGGGGAAATCACAGGGATCAGCACACCTGAAGTGCAATGGATGAGCCTTACCCTGGGAAAACCACTTTCATGACCATAGTATTTCCCCTGCAAGGTATGAGTTGGAGTGGCCCTTGCACCTCCTACCCCCTTCTGTGCCCTGCCCTCCCAAGACATGGTGATCCCCTGGCTGCACCTTCTGCTCAGAACATGGCTGCACAGCTACTTTCCCGCCAGAGGCCAAGAGAGCTCCTCAGTGTTTTGGGGTGCCATATATGCTAATACCTGTGCACTAGAGGTCCTTGGCTGTTTTCACCATCCTCTATCATTTAAATTTGTAGCCATGGCCCTGCTGGCTTTCCAGGAGGCAGATCCTGGAAAGCCAGCAGCATATACTTTCTCCCCCACTGTTTTGGGCTAAAAAAGTGGTTCTTATATAATTAATGTGTTCCAATGGGGGGGGGGGAACCATCTTGTGAAGCATCAGTTGAAAAAAACCTGTCTTGTGAAGCACAGACCAAAACATCATCTTGTGAAAATCGTCCATAGAAAACATAATCTTGCAAAGTGCCACAGCGATCACAAAAACCCATTGTTTTGCAGATTGATCGTCCCACGAGGCAATCGTCTTGCGAGGCACCACTGTATATGTATTGGTCAAATCAGTGGTATGGATAATAATGCCCCTGCTTTCTATGGATTCCTGAATCTCCAGACAGTCAACCGGACTGCCAACAGTTCCAACAAACTAGTGCTTCCCAACCTTGGTTCTCCAGATGTTCTTGGATGGCAGCTCCCAGAAATCCTGGTCAGCATAGCTAGTGTGGGGGCACAAGAGTCTAAAATTACTTAATTGGAGCATTGCCTTACTCTTTCTTCAGCTCCTTAGCATCCAACATGACCAAGACGCAAAGTGCACTCCTCAGAGGACAGCAATGTCTGGTGGTAGATACCATCAAAATGCTTTTTTTCCCCTCATTTGATTTGAGTATACGTAATTAGGGGTGGAACTGCTGATCTCTTGAGTCTTGAGTTTCTATGCTTATGGGGATTATTACATTTATCATTCACAGTAAATTGCTGGGCAGTGGGAATGGGAGAAATACTGAGTACCCAAAGGTCAAGTTAATGGTGAGTGGATTCAATACATGGTGGAATATCATTTGCGGAAGACATAAGCACTGAGGGAAAGTAGATTATTAGTAATTTTTCTGGAAACCCCATGGCCTCCCTGTACCTCTTCTGTTTTTATCCACGAGACATGTAGCATTGGTTGAGAACCATTGTCATAGGGCCACTAGTCCTTTTGCTTCTGGGCCAAAAAAAAAAAAAAAAGTGAGAAAGGATTCCTCATACATTCAGTCAAGGTTCAGTAGTGCCCGGAAGCGCTCTTTGCCAATGTTTCTCTGACCGAGAGGAGGAGCTTTCCGGAAAGTAAATGCTGCCCTACTTTAGCAAAGTAGAGAAAAGAAATATGTACCTAGGGTATATTTTATTTTTTCGTCCCCTTTTCATCAATGCCTGATGGCTTCTGCAAGTCACCAAAGATCTCAGCACATGTGATAAACCCTTGTTAATATGATCTTCCATTCTCAAAGGAAGCATCTTTCCTCTGAGGGGTGATGAAATGTATCTGTGGGCAGAGAACACGAATGGTAACATTTTGAATTGTTGTAGACAGACTTGGAGTCGGCTCTGTTATTCTGCAGGAACTGAAAGGGTCATTGAAGAGATAAACTGCTAATTTTTGTTATTGTTGTTTTGTGATGGTTTTTTTAAGTGGACGAATTATCAAAGAGGCATATTTTGAGAGTGCCTGAAGGGTATTTGAAAAACACGCTCAGTTGAAATGTACATCTTCTAATAATACAATTGACAAAGCTGCCCAGTTAAGTAATGGCTTATTTTTGTAAATTTTTGTGTTGAATGTCTTTGACTGAGGGAACTGAAAGTTTTCATGACGTTGCCTCCTCTCCTGTTCAGCTTTTGTTTGTTTGCAACACAATCACTCTCTTGAATGTTGAGGTAGTGAATGGAATATTTCTCTGCATTTTCGGAACATACCAGCTTCACATGATGCTTTTGTTAAAGAACGGGGATGCAAAATGCATTATAAATAATGTGTATGTATTTCCAAACTAGAATAGTGGAATAAAGTGTTTGTAGATGTGCCTGAGATGCAATTGTGTATTTAAATTTCACAGTTCAGTTTCCCATACCTGCTTCTCAATTTTCAAGGTAAGAAGAAAAGATGCAAAATACACTGTATTGTTATTCTTCTCAAGTACTGAAATATCATAATGGAATATGGGTTCCCCCCCTTTTTTTACACTAGAGTTGTACATTTCACATTTCAACACTTGCTACATTTCCTCAGTTTCTGAGGAAAACAGGAACATTTCTAAGAGGTTTTCAGAGGTCACAATGAAATTTGTGCCTTCATAACATCACTTTCTGGTTAAAGGCTGAACATCAAATTTTATTGTGGGGATGGGGAGAAGGAAGGAAAGATGCAAAATTAACTCTTACATAATATTTGTAAAGAGGAATTTCAAGCACTTTAATGTGGCTACTTCTATTTCTTGTTTTCTGCTACATCTGAAGAGGGTGAGGGAAATTATCTAAACATTTCACAAAACCCTTATAACCCTGTTGAGTAAATAAGGATAAAGTGCACACAAGTGATAACTTTCTAACTAGCTGGAGGTAGTCCTCATAAATGCCATCTTTTGAGGGGCAGCAGTACCTCTGTCCTGGTCACCCTTACCCATTGCAGCTTTATGCAGTCTCTCGCTTTGCAGATTTCTGTAATACTTTAGTCAAAACCTAGAGGAAACACCAAACTGATGCTCAACATGACCAGCACTCCTGCATCACAAGGTGTACGTGCATGTGTGTGTGTGTGAGTGTGTGTGTGTGTGTGTGTGTACAAAGTTACCTACTGTATTGGATAGTGCTCCTGGCAAATAGTACATCCCCAACCACATATGTTAGTACTGCTGCGGTAATGTTTGTAGAGTGCTGAACTTTTTTTTTTTAAGAGATGGATGCTTCTTCATATGAGGATAAAAATGAAACATTGCAAGGCTACTGCTCCTCTTAGCCAGGGGCCTCTAATGCTCTCTTGTTAAAAAAAGGTTTCTCTTGGTAGTAAATTGACTTGACAAGAAGCTGCTTGCCATCAAGTCTAGTTAATTTCACATTCCATTGATTTTGTCTAGGACAGAGGGAAGTGACTACAATTAGGAATTAAGATGAGGATGAATATACTCTCCACCATTTACAAGTGGTAGAGGGGAACCGATGCCACAGTAAAGTTAAGAGGAAATGTGTTCCTGATGTTCTTCAAAAGTAAAATTGGAAATGCAGAGCTAATGACTGAGGAAAAACAGTGTTGGAGACTAGCATTTATGATTTGCAAATGACTGTGAATTTGAAAGTATATCTCTTATATCTGAAAACCTGCCTTGCCTGTACTGTTCCACATGGAAGGTGTAGAACAATCAGCATGTTTTCGGTATAGGCCTATTGCAATGTGTACAAATCTTACTAAATTACTTGTTCTTAATGAGACGGATGAGATTTCTCACTTCCAGAATGGTGATAATAGTGAGAACTTCCTTTTGGCAAGGTTTCTACAAGATAATTCTGTCTTAACTTGTGAAGGGAGAAAACATACAAATGCAGCAAGCAAAGAAAAACTGGCTGGAAACAAATAACTCACCTCCTGCTCCTTGTTTTTAACACTCTGTGCAGTAAGGCAGGAGCTATTTCAGATTGCTTGATTGTGAATAAGAATTAGAAGAAGCAGGTGGGTTGTTTATTGTTTATATACTGTATTTCTCTTTACATAAGGCACTCAAGACTGTTTACAACATTTTAAACAGCATATAAAACACAATAAAACATTAAAATTGTTTACCAGACAAAAATTAGAACCTATTAAAACTTCATGAAATATTAGTTACAAAAATATTACAGTATGAGGTTCTTGTGGAGGGAGGTTTCATGTTCTCCATTTGATGACAACTACCCACTACTCCATAAAATATCCAAATGCAAATACCAAACACTTGGTTTGAAAAGGTATTTCTCCTCCTGCTGATAAAAAGACAGCAAGGAGGTGCCAAATGAACCTCCTAAGGAAGGGTATTCCATAATCTGGGGGCAGCCACTGAAAAAGTCCTCTCTTGTCTCCTCACCAGGTGAGCCTGTGAAGGTGGTAGTTCCAAGAGGAAGGCCTCCCTGGTGATATTTATGGGTCTCCTATGGGGAGTTAGTCTTTCAAACAGCCTGGACCCATGCTGTATGGAACTCAATAGGTGAAAAACAGCACTTTGAATTGGAACCAGAAACAAACCAGGAGCCAATGTATTTGTTGCAACAGGGGAGTTATGTCCTCCCTGGATCTAGCAAGAATTAGGAGCTTTTCCAGCCTTAATGGTTTATATGTATAAATTACCAGATTATGGAGTCATTTGGTGTCACACTAAAATGTTATGATGTTTTTCTTGTGTGAAAAGAAAGAAATTGCATGATGCCATTGTTTTGCCAATATAAAAATGGAGATCCATTCTGTAATCTATGTTGAATTTGGCTTCTTATTCAAATCCATTCTTATGAACATTTAGACACTTTGCTGTTAATCCTGACTATAATAACTTTTGTGCTGATGAGCACATCTGAGCCAAAGGGGTTTAAAGACCATTTGAAATTGTAGCCCAGCTGTGGTTGCAATCATGCAGCAGGATTTTTACTCTCTTCTTGTGGAGATAAGTAGCAAGTCCTCCATTCGCTCTGTCCAGTACCTGATGGAATTGCAAACCTGATGGAAAAGCAGGATTCCTGAACATATATGGAGTGTTGTCCATGTACTTGTATGTTCAAAGGCAAGATAATTGCATTCATCCCACAAAATATATGGCAGGGAGTGCCTGCTGTCTCTGGCTATATGTACATTTATTATTTCCAGACGTTGAGGTCAGATATGCAGACAGGACATAACATACAGTATTAATTCTGATGTATGATGATCATTTGCAGGGTTTTCTAGGGAGAGAATATTCAGAAGTAGTTTACCATTGCCTTCTTCTGTGGGCAGCTCTGGGATTGTACAGCTTGCCCAAGGCCACACAGGCTGGCTCTTATCCCAGGAGGCAGAGTGGGGGGGTCAAACTCCCAAGCTCTAGCTCCACAGCCAGATATGTAAACTACCTGAGCTATCCATCAAGCTCCAAATAGGATGCATATGTAGCCTTTTATCTTCAAGCCAAAATGCCTCAGAAATATATACTAAAATATGTAGATGTTTTGAAGTGATTGAGAACTGCAGATGAGGCATGATTATGGTCATGGTTGAGCCAGAAAGTAGTGATAGCAAAGTATTTTAATTTTAATGAATTGGTGAGAATAAAGCTGCTAATAATTTCTTTTTCTTCATTTGGTGCATCCTTTATCATGGAAGAGAGTTCGTAGATCAAAATGCATCTGTTTAATTATTGAACTAATTTAGAATTGATTCTAATGTCTTCTTTTCAGAAAATGTTGTTGGCCTGGACCATTACTTTTTGCTCCAAGAAAGGTTAGGAGACTGCACTCACAGAAATGGGTCTTTTTCATGAGCAGAACTCTTCTTCTGTGAACACAGCAAAAGGTTAGGTTCCAAACCAGTGCCTTTTCTATACGGGAAAATTGGACAGCCATCTGTCTGATCAGCTTTGATTTGGATTCCTGCATCGAGCAGGGAGTTCGACATGATGGCCTTATAGGCCCCTTCCATCTCAATTATTCTATTATTTTTTTCATCATAACCTTTATTGGCATAAAAACATACAGCAAATAGCAGTCCTCAGATAGGTGGGAGATATATACTCTGTATGAAACAGATCAAATATCCTCAATGCAAACAGAATATAGCAGTGCATAGTTTCAAGGTAACACATATTCTATTATTATTCTATTATACAGTGATTGATGCATTTAAAATACATGGCCCAAACTATATGTTACTTCGAATACACAACTTGCAATTTTATCAGTGTTTTTGTTTTCCTGCTCAGACATAATTGTGGGACACTTGTTAGAAATCAGGACTCCAGCATAGGTGATCAGGGAAGCCATCTTGACTAAAGAACCATTATGCAGTGCTGACCTACCTGAACATCAGGTCAGCTGTCCCCAAGAGCTGATTTTCACTTTCATAAAGACCTGATTTTAAATGTTATTCTTTTTGTTTCTTGTTTGAATACTGTGGCGTCCGCCCAGGTCATTAATATTAATATGCTATCTGCATGGAGCAATGAGAGTGCTGGAGAGGTGGGGTCATGTGATATGGGTCTCTGCAGTGGGAGGGGGAGATTAGATTGGAGATCCTGTATATTTCAGGATTGGTGGTTTTGGAGTTGGGTAGAGAGGAGTTAAAGAAATGGATTGTGCCTTCATTGCCTGTAATAATGAACAACTTCTATTTGGTTCTATTTAAAATGACACATTGCCTGGACCTCTGTTATTAATAATGCATAACGTTGATGTAATCAACTGGCGGCAGCAACACGACACGTAGCTTGCGCCCTTTGATTGGTGAAACAACCAAGGGACAGGTGGGAACGTGACAAGTACTCTGTTTAATTTCTTTCTTGGTTGTCATCAAGGTACAGATGCTGTGAAAGTTTCGTAATACAGACCCAGATGTGAACTCTGGAGGCTTATAAAAAGCCTACTTCAAAACCAAGCTGAGCTTTTTGCTGCCTCACTGAGGCCCTTATAACACCATAGCCAGAACTCAGCCTGACCTCAGCACCACTCAGCTTGAGTAGAACAAATACGGTTTTATTAAAACAATGGTGTTAAAAGAACATTGTGTATTCCTAGGCTTTATATTCATTCAGCACGGTCTTTCATTCTCCCCGCCATCTTCCTCCAACGTCTCTCTCCAGCTTCTGTCTCCAACTCCGGACTCCAAAACCACCCTCTCTCTGATCTCTCCACAAAAGACTGCTCCTAAAGTCTCACCCTCGCTTCTCTCTTCACGTTTCTTTCAGCCAATCAGAATCATTCTTACCAACATTCAGTGCTCCTCACTCATCCCCTCCCATCATAAACTTACCAAACCATATAAACAGCACATTTAAACATCACTTGGCCTGTTTTGTTGGGCAACCAAGCTCCCCTGTGTTCCAAATGCTTGTGGACTTAAATTTGTTTCAGCCCTGCACACCCTGGCTTCTGAAAAGCTTCTCAGAAACTAGTCTGTGCTCCTTGTGCTATAGCATATGGGTGAGATTTTCTGCCAGAGGTATGAAGAGTATCATAACTAAGCATGCTGAAAATAATGCATTTCTAAATCATGTTTGTCTGATTCATTATACTGCTAATTTTGCAATAGTATTTTTTTAATGAAACTTTGAGACTGAGGGCTCATCTTCACAGCTTGGCTGGAGTGAGTTGATGCAGGCTAAATACCAAGTTTCCCCAAAAATAAGACAGGGTCTTATATTAATTTTTGCTCCAAAAAACACATTAGGGCTTATTTTCAGGGGATGTTTTATTTTAGAGTCATGTCATGTTCTGGTTGATGCACAGTGTTGCACAATGGTGGAGGGCAGGGTTTCACTTAACTGGGGCTTGTTTTGGGGGTAGGGCTTATATTATGAGCTTCATGAAAAATCATATTAGGGCTTATTTTCAGGTTAGGTCTTATTTTTGGGGAAACAGGGTAGAGTCGCTTAAGGTCAGGTAGAGGTCCCATATGCCATGTGGTGTGATCATTGCATCCACATTGCGTAGTGACCCTATACTTTTTAGAGGTTTTTTTTTAATTGGGAGGAGATAGGAGGAGGCAGGGTGGGGATTTTCTCCCCTTTACAGCCTGGAAAGCCAACTTGCTTTGGATGGAGAAAAAACTATAAAGAAAAGAAAATTTCCTCTCCTTGTCCCTTCCTGTCATCTCCTGCTTCTGGGAGGAAGCCTTCCATTTCTTTTTTTCCCCTTTAATATGTACAGCACATCAGTGCTTCCTTAATTAGCTTTAAAATTTTGGTTCCTCCCTCTGCCCCACCAGCAGAAAGAAGAAATTCTTTATTTCCCAATTAAGGCATATCATGAAGTAGTTAAACTGTGTGTTTAAACTATTAATGATATAGGGAAGTTGAAACCAGCTGTTACATTAAAGCACGAAGCACATCTTGGTTAGATCTGTGTGACTGCACACATTAGAAATGAACCAGATGAAGCAATCTTATCCACACCAAAAAAGTAGAAGCCACTCACAAGGATCAGAAAGGAGCAGGTAGGAATGCTCTGAGGGAGGTCTGGATTGTTCCATCAAAGACTGGCTCCTCATCACCGGCTTTAGGAGTGAACCAGCCCATCTTCACTGCTCACCAGAAATGGGCTCACAGCGCACCAGACAATGGGCTAAATGCCTGTGCAGTCACCTCTGACACCCACTTATACATTACTGTCTAATACTTAAGAGACTGTAGATGTGTGTCTGTGGCTGAAATCCTGTTGCATAACTTATGCCTCCAGAAGAGTGATATTACTGTTAGGGAGGCAATTTCAAGTAATTGTAGTGGTCCAGGACTTCCCTCTTCCTATCTGCATTTTCCTCAGCTTATGAGAGAAATTAAAGAAAAAACATCCAATAAACTCAATCTTTCTACCATCATCCCCTTGCCCAATTTCATGTTTTTGTTGGCATCATTCAAATTGGTTATGCAACTGCAGGATTTTTTTTGTCTATCTAATTAGGCAGTCAGAAGGTCTACTGTACGATAAAAATGGGGGGCTTTTGCAAGATGATGAGGCACTTGGAAAAGTACATTTTTTCAGTTTTTTATTTGTGGAGAGACACATTTAATTACTAGTAGCAGATGGGAAACTGGAAAACTATCACTTTTCCTACTGAGGAGACGGGACAAATTATTCACTGGTATATAATTTTTAACCATTGACCTTAAACATTTTCTTTCAACAAATACAGAAACCTGCTTAGCAGAAGAACTGTAAATTTTGCACTGATAGAGCAATACTGTTTTAAAGATTTTTCTTTTTGGTTTCATTATATCATTAGGACAGTTTGGGGATGAGTATTTTATAAAAAGCCATTTATTTACTTTTGGCCTGTTTCTATACATAAGTTATCCACAATAAGATTGAAATTTTACAAGGTTCCCCTCTTTGAACTGCATTTTTGCTGAGATTTCAGCATGCAGGGCCTGTTTTTTTTTTCCAAAACCGAAACTTTAGTGCTTAATGTAGAAGTATAATCACTGCTGAGAATATTGAACTTTTGTGATAACATTAAATAAGTCTTAATCCTGTTATTTTCTAGTCTTTGCTATTCTCATAACACATAATGCTGCTGTGGCGATCCCCTCTGAAGCCCTTATTTCTCCAGGCCTTCACGAGGTTCTCGCTCTTCTTCTTTCTTCGCTGCCACCAGGTATTGCTGTTTCAATATCATTTAATCAAGGAGACATGTGTGCTTTTAAACTTAAGTTACTTATTAGATCGGGGAAGTTCATATAAGATTATTACTCAATAGGTAAATCACAGGTTGCTAATCGCTTGTATCTAAGTGAATTCTACTTTAACATTAAAACTCTATCAACTCTCTGTTCCATTCAGTGTTCTTACAGGCCTCTAACTCACTCTAAGTTCACTTTTAAGTTTCACACTGTCTCTCACTCACAGATTCTCTCTTCATGCTCCATACACCAACCTTTATATTCAGCCCCCTCCCCCTTGGCTCCACCTTCCATCGTCTCATTGGCTCCTTCTCCACTGTTCAGCTGTGACGGGCAGGTGAGGGTAGGGCTCTTCGCTACATACCTCCCCCCTTAAAAAGTTGTTTCATGGGGTAAAAGCTATAGTGCTTTACCCTCATGAACAACGAGGAGCTTCACAGTAGTAAAGCATCCACTACATAACATTGCAATCAAAACTTACCACCTTTGAACGTAAGTAATAATTAAGCAACTTATATGCATGCTATACATTGCTTTTGTAATTCCGTTGCTATTTCAATTACATTCCTCACCACTTTAGTTATCTACACAGGTATTCAATAAAATCACTAAAGATTTTTAATACTCACATACAATTTTTCAGAGAATGCACAACATATAACATTTAATATGGTACGATTAACCTTCCGTAGCTTTTGCCATTTTACTAAAGTCCTTTTATTTCTTATTCAATATTTGGCACACATTGCCAGGTTGTCTGCCACACCATTATGAGTCTCTTTCGTCTGCCCTTTAATCTTTCTCAGTCCAAGCGGTATGACATAAGAGTTCTCTCTCCACACCCCATTACCGTCCTCTTTGAAATTCCAAAACCGTCGAAAGTCCAAAACTGTAGTCGTGGAAGATTGGTAGTGCTCATAAAGGAAATGTCCTACCCTCCGGTGCGCCTTGAGATGTGGCGAAGTCCACCTCCCTCTGCACCTCCACGATACTCACGACTTGCAGACAGCACGGGTCCCTTGCCAACCTGCAGCTTCTCTCTCAGGAACGACCTAGGATGAAGGACCTTGCAGTCATCTGCCTGGCTTGGCGCGACCCCTGTCTTGAATCCGGACCTCTCTGCGATGGTGACGCCTCTCCTGCACTCGGAACCGTTCCGTACGTGGTCAGCCACCAACACAGTCTTCCATCTCTCTTTCCGCCATGATATTTTAGCTGCTCTACAGAGTTTCACTTCTCCCTCTGGAGCTGCTATTGTGATGCTCTTGGATAAACCCTTTAGGTAGTGCCTAGCAAGACCGAGCCTAACTCTCAATCCTTTTGCACTTTTCACTATTGGCAGGGTCAGGCTACGTCTCAACCTATTTAACTTTCGATAGGTCACCCCTCTGCCTTCCCAATATGGCCATGCATGTTTTCACAGGATCTTTTTCCTTCTCTTATATTGACCCAACTTTGCTTTCCGGCCCCAAAGTTTGGCTAGATACTGTAGGTTCGTTCTCTATAAGGTGTAACCACCTGTGGTGTCAAACCTGTGCACTACACCCTTGGCTATCCCTGGATGGCTATAGAAAACTTGCTTGTACTTTCTAAGTACGGCTATAGCTTCCTTTTATTGTTCTAGGGAAAGAGAGTGACTGATTTGGACCTCCTCTGGGATGTGTTTGGGTCCGCCCCTCATTTCCCCATAAGGTAACTCGAGGCTTTCACTGTCAGCTTCTTTCACTGCCAGCGAGACAATGTTCTCCTTCCTGCAGTAGGACTTGAACAGTTTTACCCGGTCCACTATCCTGCCTGTCTTTCCCTTCACCACTTCAATGTACTCTTCCTCGCTCACTTGTGAAGTTATTTGCATCATCTTATAAGGGAAATAGGTTCCTAAAAATTTGACAAGCTCAGAAGCACACCTTCTGCTACCCATCTGTCTCAGCAGAGCATGTACAATGTTCTGAGCCTCAATATTTCTCAGGGAAACTGCTTTGGGATAACGTGTTGAACATTCTATGATATTCAGAATGATTCTGTTTCCCCTCAGGGTAACTCTGGGCAATAGTCGCACTATGTCCAAACTACTGTGTTGGACTGAGTTTGAAATGGCAGGTAAAGGACATAGCTTGGTGTCAGTTTTATCACTGCAATCCCCTTGACTCTGACCTCCTTCACATCTCTGGCCAGATTCTTCCCAGTGCTTGTATTTGGGCTGGCTCAGTTCTGAGGGCTTGCCTGCAAAATGGCCGCCACTTGCCTGCTGGTTTTTGAAGTGACCCTTGGGCTCCTTTTTGCTGTCTTCCTAGGTTTTTCTCCCAACTTTTACCTCAGAAAAATTTTGGTTTCGAATGTGTGAAATAAAATCAGCGACTTCTCCCGCTTCTTGGACATTTGGGGGCTTTTCATCTCTCACTAGGTACCTCAGTTCTCCAGGGAGAAGTGAATAGAACGGCATCTTCAGAGGACTGGAGTAGGAACTCTGTCCAATACTTTGATGATCTCATAAGAAGAGAAGACTCCCTGGAAAAGACCCTGATGTTGGGAAAATGTGAAGGCAAAAGAAGGGGACGACAGATTCATAGGAGTTGAAGTCCAGGAACATAGAGATGGCTGTGTGTTCCCCATTCTTGAATCTAGGCATATATTCAGTTTTTGCCAGTTTTTAATCTAAACTTGGTTGTAATCTGAAGCTAGCGCAGAGTGTATTGCTCAAAATTTAGCCACAGTTCTGATTCATAAGACACTAAAAAGATCTGGAAGAATTCTTAAGCTAAAGAAGTTTCTATGAAGTTATCTGTGGCATTTCAAAATGCTGTGTTTTGTTCATCAAGACAATAGTCGCTCTCTTGCCTGTAATTGGGTCCTAGGTTTTGTTGTTTTGATAATCATTATCTCATAGAACCCATTGCCTTGATCCATTACATACTTTGACAGTTTATGCTATGCCCGCTCTGAACTGATAGTACTTTATGTTTATGCATGAAATGTTCTCTTCTTGGTTGCTGCTTGGAGAATAGTGAATCACCTCTTAAATAGAAAACAAAAACAAGCAAACCCCAAACAAAACCTAAAATCACATACAAAAACAGATTTTAGAAAACTAAAAGTTGGCTTTCATCCTCTTATCAGATTTGTTTTGGTTCCCCATCCTTCATTTTTGGTGGTCCTTGAATCCTGGGGGCTGAATATTGGTCCCTGGACCTGCTAAATTTGCCCACCCTAGTGTAGAAGAATATGTATTTTTCTATGTTAAAAAGTGTCAGGGCAGTGCTCTGTATGTTGACTCCAAAACAGAGGCTGGAATTGTTACTTTTGTGTTCTACAGCTTCCAGAGGCCATGCTGACCATTTGACATGGTTACCATGGTTAGTTTTAAACTTTGTAGTTGCCCTTCACTCATCTAACATCCTGACACTTGACAAAAGTCTTTTCTTTCTCTCTGGGGTCATTTTTATTACAGTACTATCTTGTAAGAAGTTAAAGATTTTCTCACAACTCCTTGAAAGAATCATAAAGGTAAAGGTTCCCTTTGACATTTAGTCCAGTCATGTCCGACTCTAGGGTGCAGTGCTCATCCCTGTTTCCAAGCCATAGAGTCAGCGATTGTCCGAAGATGGTTTCCATGGTCACGTGGCCAGCGCGACTAGACACGGAACGTCATTACCTTCCCATTGTGGTGGTACCTAAAGCCCAGTAAATATGTTATTTTTCTTCCTCACTTTAAGGAAAATCAGTGCTGCATATCTTAACTGATACAAGTAGTTGCAAAAGTATAATGTATAGAGGAGTCAAATTACTAGAAGTGTGTGTATATAGGAGGGAATCTGCCAAAATTAGTTGCATAGGGAGAGGGAGAGAATCTGCCAAAATTAGTTGCAGAGAGAGAGGCAGAGAAAGAGTTAGTTATAGGATCTGTAGAAATTGAAATTTGAAAAATGGAGTGTGATTTGGTTCTTTGAAAATTCCTGACAGTTCCGATTTTTGCATGGGAAAATAAAGCATTGGCTCCTTCAAACTATTAAGATATTTATTAAAGTTGGGTTCAGGGGTATCAACAATAACTTCTGTAGGATAGACATAATTCAATTCTTGCAACTGTCCTTCAACTTCTAACTGTTCTCCATAATGGGTATCATTTCTTAATATTGGGGAGCTGAACCAAAGCATTCCTTGTTGGTAGGATTCCTCAGTGGGGCGCTCCTGACCGCACATATTGTGCCACAACACGGGTGGCATGCCCAATCCCCCTCGAGAGGTGGTTTGTTGTGGGTAGGTTCGGGGCGCACCACCTTCTTCCAATGACCCTGTCCCCTCGGGAAGACAACCACCGTCCATTTTGAAGTTTTAGTAATCGATACGGCCTCTCCTTTAGGTAGCGGGTCAAGTAACAATCCTCCCACGTTAAGATTAGGAAAGTCCTTTAATAGTTCACTCACATTCTCTCGTCTCTTGTATTCTTTCTTATCCCTGTAGGAATCCAAAAAACCTGTTCCCCTCTTGGTCCTTTTATCTCCTCCTCCCACACACTGGTCTCTAACTCCTCCTTTTCCTTCCCTTCTTTCATTAGGCAGATTTCTGTTTATAAATCTTTCCTCCTTGATTCTCTCTTCTTTCAATTCTCTCTCCCCTTTTTTTCTTTATCACAACATTTTTGTTCTATAGAGGAGACGGCACACTCTTTTCCAACAACTCTCTTTCACATGGAGATTTGAGAGCATACAAATAGTGGAGATGTTTTTGGGTAAAAATTACAGCAAAATGTGGTTTCTATACACTTTGGCCATTGAATCCTACCTGGTGATCCATCAGTTTTGATTTCCTTTCCTCCCTCTGCTCCCTGTAATATATACTTCTGATGTCTGTTTCATTTTTAGGTTCCAGACATATGTATCTTACTTGACCAACATCCTCACCATGTGCTCATTTTTTTTACAGAACTTTTAAACTGCCTGCCAAATTTTGATGGGTAACTGCTGGGTAAATTATTTTAATCTCATAAAACACAGTGTGAACTATGGCTGGTGAGTGGCAGATAAATAAAATAATTGTATGCTTACATGTTCTCACTCCTTTGCTGGTTTAGAGAGGAGATGCTTGGTGTGATGATACAAGGACCCACAATATGTTGTACTATATAGTTAGTAACAAAAGAGTAGAACATGATGTGGGACTACCACTTAGGGCAACATCAAGAGCATTTGGGGCAGCTGAATCAAGCCTTCCATGGTACATATTGAGGGGCATAAGGTACACTGACATAGGTGTGACTTCTTCTCTGCACTGACAGAGAACTGTGTTGATATTACAGTCTCCTTTTCTTAGGTTTGCCTTGGTTCCGACAACTCCGCTCCTACTAAGGGACTTCAGAGTAACATCGTCCTCTGTGTGACATAGGACTATACTTTGCTGGAGTTCTAGCTATCCATTTTTTGAAAGTGGGTAATTTTTTCTTTCCACATTATAGTTCTGGGGTTTTCTGCTGTCCCTACAAGATTCACAGATATTTGGAAGAAACATTTCTTTGATTTTTATCTGGGAGAGGTAGGATAGTAGCCAGAGAGTAGATGCACTGCTCAGAGTCTTTTGCTGTTAGCTGCTATCGCTGTCCATATGTCATTGGGAGCAATGCCTGCTATGTAGTAGGCACTGTCAATAGAGGTGGGCTACAGGCATCCAGTAATGATTCTACTGCTTTCACCAAATGCTTCTACATCCATTTGTTTTATATAGGCTGAACTGTATCACACTGGACTGGTGTATTCACCTGCAGAGTAGCATAAGGTCAAGTCTGGAATTCTTAGTGTTTGTGGTTGCGTGCTCTGGTTCCTGATAGCTTTCAGAGAATATTGGTTCTTGTGGAGACCTTTTGCTTTGTATTTTGGCGGTGTTTCTCATATGTCCGTATATAGTCCAAAGTAACACCAAGGTATATGAGGACAAAATAAAGCTTTAGCTGGATGCTCTACCAGATTACCTGAAATTTTTGAGATGCCTGCTTGTTTTTCTATGCTGCCTTTCTCACAATAAGGAACTCTAGAGGACACACAGTTATTAAAATGCAAGTAAAGCTGAAAGCACAATCAATTATTCAATCAACAATTATCTGTCACTAGAAGGACGGGAGGGGGGAACCTCGCCTTCTGAGGGAGGGCATTCCACAACCCGGGAGGAGCCTCAGAGAAGGTTCTCTCTTGCGTTCCCGCCTAATATGCCTGAGAGGGCAATGGGACTGAGAGAAGGGCCTCCTCTGAAGATCTTAGAAGTTCAGAAGACTCATATGGGGAGATAAGTTCCTCAGATAGTCTGAACACAAGCCATATAAAGCTTTGTAGATCATGAATTGCTGAATTGGGCCCAGAAATGTCTCAGTGACCAGTGTTACCTCTAACCAGTCCCAGTCAGCAGCCTGACTTGCAGCAGTTTGAACCACCTGAAGTTTTTAAACTGCCTTCAAAGACTGCCCCATGCAGAGTGCATTACAGTGATCCAAATGGGATGGTCATTATAGCCAAATCAGACATCTCAAGGAATGGGTGTAACTGGGGCGCCGGTTTTCACTGTGCAAATGCACTCCTAGCTGATGCTGAGAGCTGAACATTGAGGCTCAGGGATAAGACCAGAAGTACAGCGAAGCGGTGAGCTTGAGTTTTCATGAGAAAACAGGACAGTAGTTCTGGGAAAAACTGAAGGGAACAGGAAAAGAAGAAGACCAAACATAAGATGAATTGGTTCAATAAAGGAACCATGGCCTTGGGTTTGCAACACCTGGGAAGCGCTATTAATGGTAGAACCTTTTCGTTCGTCGTTTAGTCGTTCATTCGTGTCCAACTCTTCATGACCCCATGGACTAGAGCACGCCAGGCCCTCCTATCTTCCACTGCCTCCCAGAGTTGTGTCAAATTCATATTGGTTGCTTCGATGACACTGTCCAACCATCTCATCCTCTGTCATCCCCTTCTCCTCTTGTCTTCACACTTTCCTAACACCAAGGTCTTTTCCAAGGATTCTTCTCTTCTCATGAGATGGCCAAAATATTGGAGCTTCTGCTTCAGGATCTATCCTTCCAGCGAGCACTCAGGGTTGATTTCCTTTAGAATTGATAGGTTTGTTCTCCTTGCAGTCCAGGGGACTCTCAAGAGTCTCCTCCAGCACCACAGTTCAAAAGCATCAATTCTTTGGCAGTCAGCTTTCTTTATGGTCCAGCTCTCACTTCCATACATCACTACAGGGAAAACCATAGCTTTGACTATGCGGACTTTTGTTGGTAAAGTGATGTCTCTGCTTTTTAAGATGCTGTCAAGGTTTGTCATCACTTTCCTCCCAAAAAGAAGGCGTCTTTTAATTTCGGGGCTGCTGTCTCCATCTGCAGTGATCATGGAGCCCAAGAAAGTAAAATCTGTCACTTCCTCCAGAACCTTTTAGAGGGTATTAATTTGTAGGTCACCCTAAGCTGGAAGTGACTTGATGGCACATAATGACGTACAGTAATTCAGCTGAGAACTCTGATTAGTATCAGTTCTTTGTCATCTGACCCACTTAAATATTTTAATGTGATGTTCTTTATGGTCTCCTAAAAAGGTACTTGTTCTAATTTTGTAGGATTTAACTTGTTAAGTGTAATTATGAAATTTCATAAAATAAAATTTCATAATAAAAGCAGATTTGTAAACTTTTACAGGATAAGAATATGTTGGACTTGTATTTGAAGGGAAAGACAAGGGAAGAAGAAAACTGCAGAAATTCTGTTTAAGGAGAAATAAAAGTGATGTTAGTGAAGTTGTGCATAAGTGTGCAGGGTTTCCCCCCCCCCTCTTTTTAGTGTGCTTTGAATATGTTTGCCCAGTGATTGCAGTTTGCAAGATAAAGGCTCACGGGTTAGAAAGCACGTAGAACAGTCTGTGGTTATTCATCCTTCCCCAGAGCCAAGTGAAAAGCGCCCATGTTCCCTAGAGAAAAAGAAAACTCTGAAAATGTCAAGCATGCATTTAGTAATAACTTCTGTGCTATAGTATATTCATTTGAAGTACAGCCAGAAAAGTTACTGTAAAATGCCTGAATATAATGACATACTGCAGCATCCATACTAGAGCAGGGGGGAAATGATGTTCTGGGGCACAGAGCATCATCCTGCCATTGTTCATTTTCAAATGGTTTCAGTGTGTTCTTATATACATATATTCTTCTTAAAAATAACCCTTCTAAGCTCTGATGTGACTGGACAACAGTCATCACCCTGATGCTTATTAAACAGCGGGAGTATTGCCTGGAATCTGGAGGGGAATTAAAAAGTGATCTGGGTTGGTTGCATTTTAAGTTTCATGAATATCCTTCCTTTGCTGAAGGAAAGCTTCAGCAAAAGATACCCAGCTGAAACTGAGTCTGTAAGCAGAAAAGTAGAGAATCTAATGGAGAAGTGTCACCATTTGAAGAAAAGTAGGAAGCCTACTGAAGGAATGGAAAGGAGCATCTCGCCTCTTCTGCTGTATTATTGCCCTTGTGCTCTGACTACTACTACTATGCTAGACTGTCACAGATGTGGACAGCCTCATTACTGTATTTCTTCATGGACTTGCCTGAGCAGGGATTGTCTGTCAATGATCCTGCTGCTCTAGTAGATGCCATCTCTCTTTCTCTCTCTCTATCTTTTTTAAAGTCTCACAGCGGTGCTCTCCTGTGTTTCTCTTCCACTACACTACTGTATGCCATCTTTAATTTCTGATAGTCATTTCACTGAATTCATTCATGGCTCATTTAGATCATTAGTAGAGAAATTGTTTCATTTTCCTATTGTTATATTTATTTTTGCAATGTACAAGCAGACAAAAGATGGTGCTTTGGAATTTTTATATCCACCTACGTGAATCTCTTTAATAGGCTGCAAATGTAAATGGAACTGGATCATTTAAAATCAGAATTTACTGCTTAAAAATACACTAATCTCTGTAAACACCCAGTGCAATTGTGCCTCAACAAATATGCACTTTTGGAAAAGGTATGAGTTCATGTACATTAATGAATATATTTGAAAAGCTGAGGACAACAGCAATCATTTCCTACAATTTCAACTCCTTGGATTTGGCTTTTTTAATTACTTCTGTTTGCTACACCTCAGTCAAACAAATAATTCTGTAATAATGCATTATGTTGTATTGATTACTTTCCTGTATGGGTAGCCCCACCTGATATTATTTTTTAGTATTACTTAGACTTTTCTGTACGTTGCTTGCTGGTTTGTATAGTTTTGTTCACAATGCTGTTTTAGCTCAACATTATTGGTATAGTTAGAGGAAGTGGCTGCATCTTGAAGACAGGTGACTCACCAGTTGCTGCTGGACGTCTCCTCCCATAACATTAACCAGCATAACCAGTAGTGGGGGGTTCTAGCAACATCTGGAGGGCCATGTGTTCCCCATCCCTCTTTTAACAGAAACACCATTTTAGTACAAGTTGAATGGCATCTACTATAGTAGTGTGTGTTATAGATAAAAACAGGTTTCAGGTGTACAAATGTTATTAATTCTTTACAGATAAAGATTGGTGGAATCCAGCAGAAGTGATTTCATTAGTAGACATGGGAGAATTATACTTTTCTATTCTGCAGTTCCCCCCATATTATCAAATGTGCTCTGAAGGGTTTTGAGTGGCATAGAGCATAGGAAATACACTGTATTCAAGGCAAAAGTCTGTCTCCCTTAATTTCTTTTGGGAAGTGGGATTGTTCCATGTTTGTATTAGGATTTTCATTGTGGATTAATATCATTCAAAACAATCTTCAAGTATGCAGATCTATAAAGTCAAATGTTGTTGTTCTTGAACGAGAGATCTCCAAAATGTCCTGTCCTCAACACTCCTGCCCAGCTCTTGTAAGCTAAAACCTGTGGCTTCTTTTGGAATGTCAGTCCATCTCATATTTGGTCTTCCTCTTTTCCTTCCTGCCTTCCACCTTTCCCAGCATTTTTGTCTTTTCCAGAAAGTCCTGCCTTTTCATGATATGCCCAAAGTAGGACAGCCTCAGCTTCATCATTTTTGCCTCCAGAGATAGTTCAGGCTCGGTTTGTTCCAGGAGCCACTTGTTAATCTTTCTGGCAGTCCAGGGTATCTGTCCTTCTGGCAGTCTAGACGTTAGGCACACTGAATACACAGTGTTTGCCCACTATACCTTATTTAGAAAGGAAGACAAATATTTCTGTGGAAAAGAAAAGCACAGAAGCCTTCTCTCTTGTCTAGCAATGAAAGATTCCCTTGGCACTGATCTTTTGCTGGAGGCAGTTTTGGCCATCCAAATTCTGACATGTTTCCTCTCTCAGCATTTGAGGCACTGGGCAGTTTTTTGACAGTTCCGGGTGCCCTGAGTTCTGTAGGTGCTGTTTTGCCTTTGGAGGGATTTCATCTTATCATGCTTTTATTTTGTTGTTGTTGTTGTTGTTGTTGTTGTTGTTGTTGTTGTTGTTGTTTGGTTGTTTGGTTGGTTGGTTGGTTGGTTGGTTGGTTGGTTGGTTGGTTGGTTGGTTGGTTGGTTGGTTGGTTGGTTGGTTGGTTGGTTTTTTGTAATTCAGTGGTTTCCTTTCACACATTGGCTTCTCAGCCAAGATGTATATAAACCATGTTCATAATTCTGACATATTAATATGCTAGTGTAAAATATGTGTGCAATATGACTATCAGTGCTTTGAATATCTTGCTGTATGGAAATGGAATCTGCATTAAAATGTTGTAACATAGAGTGTTTATGTTCAAGGTTTTAGGTAGACAGCAGTGCCCAATTCAAGAATGCCCTGTTCATTCCCCTTTCTTACCCTTTTTCAGAATTCCTATCTTTCAGCATTCTGTTCCCATTGAGCATATCCAGTTCTAACTGGCTTGGCCTCCAGGTCTAATTGGAGCTGAGCCTACCCAACTCGGAAACCAATATATGAAAGGAAATCACTGAACAGCAAAAACCACATAAAAGCATGGCAAGATGAAATCCCCCCCAAAGGCAAGACAGCAGCTACAGAACTGAGAGGATTTCACTGGCAGCTGTAACTAACCAAATACCGCCTCAGATGCTGAGACCAAGCAGGTCAGAACTCTGCTGACCAAAACAGCTTCCAGCAAAAGGTCACTGCTGGGGGAAAATTTCTGATTGCT
The DNA here is from genome assembly GCF_051106095.1 of Pogona vitticeps. Taxonomy (NCBI): domain Eukaryota; kingdom Metazoa; phylum Chordata; class Lepidosauria; order Squamata; family Agamidae; genus Pogona; species Pogona vitticeps. The sequence continues at coordinate 213,964,242 of NC_135783.1, read as the reverse complement.
GGACAAGAATGTCCTTCCCCACATAGTTGCGAGTTCCCATTCCCACTCCCATTTTCTTTTTTTCTATATTTCTGTAAATCTCAGGCTTCCTTAAAATTTGAAGATATTTTTCTGTTATGAGTGGATTGTGGTTTTTTGGTTACATAATCAATCCTCAGAGAATGAGCCTATTATATCTATAGAATGATCAGTAGATACATCTGTTGTGTGGCAGTTTGGTTTTGTGAAACTGGGAACAATTGACTTGCCACATGCCATACATCTGTCAGCAGATGTAAGCCCATTCTAGACAAACTTTTAGATGATAATGTAAACTAGTTTGATTCTCACACATCTATACCACAAGCAAAATTGATCTCATTTGATATACTTTTCTGATAACATTCTGAAATCATTTCATTCAAATTACAGTGGTGCCTCGCAAGACGATTGCCTCGCGAGACGATTAATCCTCAAGACAATTGTTTTTTGTGATCGCTGTTGCACTTCGCAAGATGATGTTTTCTATGGTTGATTTTTGCAAGATGATGATTTTTCCCCATTGGAACACATTAAATAGATTTCAATGCATTCCAATGGGGAACCGCATTTCGCAAAATGATGTTTTCTATGGATGATTTTTGCAAGACGACAATTTTTCCATTGGAACACATTAAATAGATTGCAGTTCATTCCAATTGGGAACCGCTTTTCGCAAGACAGTGTTCTTCACGGGACGAATTAACATCGTCTTGTGAGGCACCACTGTACATGGAAAAACCTTAGAGGGTTTGTTTTTAAAAAATCAAGTGTTGAGTGAATTTACTTATTTGTTTGCTTGTTTACTTATTTATTTACTTACTTACACAGACAGACAGACAGACACACACACACACACCCCGCCCCATTAGTGTGATGCATCATTCTGGGTGGTTCACAACAAGCAAAATAATTGATGGATAACATCTTTCTCCATCCTTGAGAGAGTTCCAGTTTATTTAGAGTTGGCACTAGGGATACAGTTTAATTTTTTTCAGATTTTGTGTTTCCTGAAGAAATTCCAGTGTCTCACATGGAAAAGTCTAACCTACTAAAAATCAGAGTGTGCAAATTCTGGTGGTCGGCATCATGGTTCACAGTCAAACAAAAAAGCATGATTTTTTTTAAAAAATAAATCATAGTATGTTCATTGGCTGGAAGCAAAATATATGGCAGGGACAAAGCCTATCCCAACAATGGCCAAATGCTGTAAATTTGTTGGGATAGATTTTGTTACTCCCATTTCTGTCAACTAAAATCACCACCACTTAGTGGGGTCTGGTGATTCCAATGCCAGAGTGTCAGTGGATCCACCCTGGGTTTGAATCTGAATAGTAATCAAACTATTCAAGGTACTGTGCCTATTTTGAAGATATAGTTCAGCACCTTGAATAGCTCCTGTAAATGTTTCTGATTGAAACCTACAGCAGATTTACTGTCCCTCCCATGGCATCAGTCACCGTCTTCCTCTGACACCAACTTTACATGGCAAGTAGCTGAAACTCAAGGTTGTTCTTTAGAATTCTTTTGTTAACAATATTTCTAGATGCTTACGTTGTAGGTCTGTTTCTGTTGTGGATGTGTGGATGAAAACATCTAACCTGTTGGAGGAGGTTTTAAAACATTAAAAAAATGGGAATATGACAGATTTGTCCATCCCCACACTGGGATAGTTGTAACAATATCTTGAGTTGGAGGCAGCATGCAAAGTATAAATGAGAGAATCTCTGGTATAGATTCTGTGTTTATGCCAGCTTTTTAAGCTATTGAGACTAGCTGTTAGCTGATTGTGATGTATCTCAGCCTTACAATTTATCAGGACTTGGAGCCAATATTGGATTCAAATAAACAACAACTAACCCAGTGAATTTCTGAGTTATACACCATATATTCATGGTGTCATAGAAATAAATCAGCAAATTATATTAATGAAATTGCTGTTGGTGGTGTTATTGATCATTTTATTATATACATGTGTTTAATTTCACACAGTGCATAAAACTAGTAGGGAAAAAAGTAAATTTTAAATGAGATGAGGAGCTGGCCCTGGGAAGAAAGCTTTTACACACTCAGCAGGGCAAGTGGGATCATGCATACTAGTCCAGTTGCAATCCGTATTGGTGTCAGGGGTGGTGTTCGTGCAGAGGGCTTCTCTATGTGGTTAGGAATGTTGGAGCAATCAGGGTTCTTAGACAAGTGGAGGACCTTTATAAACCAGCACTTAATGCTGAATGTGTGTGTTATTTGGGTCAGGACTGAGAGCAGAATTCTCCTTTCCTGCTCCAATTTCATTGTATGCAAAGTCCAGGTAAGCATATGAGTATACCCTTTATATCTCAACCTAATGTGCATCAAACAATTGTTGCAAATGAGATAAATGTATGCATATATAATTCTTTTCGCCTTGAAGAGTAAGGGTAGGAAACAAATGTGGTAAATAAGTGACTAAAGCAGAACATTGCCACAAAATGCTGGAAATAGAAACTGTTTCCCAAACCCTCATTTTTAAATAACCTATATTGATCAGTAGATTAGTGGAATATTGACCTGAAGATTAGAATTTATGATAAAAATAAATATATCCCATCACTTCTGAGCTCTAGACACCAAAAATGTAATAAAACTTATGTTTGTGATAATGGAGAATGGATAAAGATGCTGTATTTTCTCAACATCTTCTGCTACAGCTGTTATGTCAAGAAGCCAAGAAGGACCTGGAGAGATGGGAAAGGCAGTCCTAATTCCCAAGGATGATCAAGATAAAATGAAGGAATTGTTCAAAATCAACCAGTTTAACCTTATGGCAAGTGATATGATTGCACTGAACAGAAGTTTGCCTGATGTAAGACTAGAGGGGTGAGTTTATGCATTTGCCTTAGCTTTCATATGTGTCCCATTGATATCCGTAATACTTGTAGAAAGCAGTTGTATTTGCATACCTTGTGCTGCTTTACACACCTGCATGCCTTGTCTCAGTTACCTTATTCTTCATTCAGCTAAACTGTAAAACACTTAATGAGGAAAAAAAAGAACATTTCTTAGTTTTCACAAGTGACCGAGAAATGATGGGAAAGTTACATCTAGTGCAAATTCTACCTTACTGTTGGTGTTTTCTGATCAGGATAGGAAATTTCATACAAAGACTGGATTTAAAAGTAACAACTTGGCAATCTGTATAAAAACGTCACATTTTCTTCTGGGCCTAGACATTACAATTCTTGATACACTTGGTGAAATTCCTATAGAGTATGAGTTTCAGTCACAATCCTAATACACGTACAAATCCATTTTGCCCATAATAGGTCTTTCTTCTGAGGAAACACACACCAATGGTGAAATCTATTGTAAATGTTTTATATTGTATGAAAGCAGAGTGACTTCCTTGCTCAGGATGCATCATGGTAGGAAAAACTTGGCTTGGACTAGGTGAAGGGAGGAGAAGTGAAGACAAAAAACAATCTGGAGTTTCTGAGTAAGGACTGCAGGAGAGATGTGGTCGAAGGGAGCTTTGATAGATAGAGTGGAGGTGGCAGTATGCATGCTTGTTTGGAACAAGGTTGGGTACACAGTGGAGACCTGCAGACCTTGCTTGTTGTTTATCTGTTCCAGAATGCAAACTGCCTTTCCTCCTTTCTTTGCTTTTATCAGTTGATAAAAACAAGTTTAGTGAAACCACTTAGGGGTATACTCACTTTTGTTGCCATCAGTTTAGATGTTAATGGCTGTGTGTTGCATTATTTTGAGGGGACGACACATATACACTGTTATACAAGCTGTATACTCACTGCTTTACATTGTAGGCAAGTATCATTTCTTCAGTGTTGTCACATGAAAAGGTATAGTAAAATATTTATGAAATGTGAGGGGGTGTATTCACTTCTGTGATATAATGTATATATCTGCGGGCCACCTTGGTTGTCTGGAAGGCATAAGCGTTATATGACAGAACAAATTACCTTGAAGTTGATGAAGCAATACCTCAGATTGCCAAACTATGTAATTTATTCTCTGAAAGCATGATTTGTTGTTATAATTCTGTGACTTGTGTGATATACTGTAGGTCAGGGCAAATCCAGATGTTTTTGTGGATGCAATTTATCTCTTTTCATACCCCTTCAGCTGATTCCTACTTTGTCATTGGATAGGCTGGTGTTCTCTTGTTATTTATTTCTCCTTGCTTTTTAGATTTTTCAACTTCATTTGATAACAGAATACTTAATTTCAGAGGAGAAGAATAAAGAAGTTTTTAAACTCTCTGTACATCCCCTGCTGCTTGCAGGCTGGTACAGGATGTAGGCGGCAACATACGGGAAGTTGCCAAGCTTCTGTTGATATTATATCCCTGTCAGTCATCCATGGATGACGTTCCTGACTCCAGATGCCACTAGGCTTGCAATAAAAATGAGAGTGGCTCTTCATGACAGGCTGTGGGGGGAGGGGGGTACCCAAGGAAATGTCCCACTTGGCAACTTTTCCTAAAGCAGATATGGCCTGGAATTCAGCCCACCGCAACCCACAGAATACTGATAATGACATAACTTTGACACCAGGCTAGATACGCTGCTTATTATCTAAATTGACTGTTCTTCAGCTTTAGTGTTTTTTTTAAAAAAAACATGTAATACATTGTATTTTCGTTGGACTTCTGTACTCAGAAAAAAAAATCACAAATTAAATATTCTTTGGTTTAAGTAGAGAGGAACATTTGTATGCCCAGCCTTTGTATAGGTGTGAAGTCTTTGCAACATGCAAAATGAGATTTCAGAACCTTACAGAACCATTCTGTGTCGGTCCCACACACTGTTGAGTCAGTTCAATAGTGAGTGTGTCAACTGCTTCTACTTAAATGTACCTCTGTGGGCAATGTGGTTTTCTCCCAGGTAAGTGAGTCTAAGATTGTAGCCTTATTTGCATGTTCTATGAAGGCTCTGGGGGAGATGTTACAGACATAAAGAAGAATATGTTACCAGACTTTCTCTTATCCCTCAGAGAAGTAATTGTCCTTCCCACAAGATTGTTGATATTTGTAAACTGAGGAGAAAATTATTTAGATTAGATTAGTAATCTTTAGAAATTTCTCTATCAAATTCTTTCCTTGAGTTTGGAATTTTGAATTTAGAAAGCTTTGGAATCCATTGTTCTTGGGATGGAGGATAAAGAATGTGCACGCCTTCAGGAAGGCAGCATTTTAAAATACACGTAAAGCAGTAACAAACATTAAGTAAGAAGGGGTATTATAGGGGGACATGGGGGAGACAGGCACACCATGCATTTTAGCTACATTTTGCAGTTCACCTTGTCTTGTTGGAATAGGACTTGAGCAGAATGAGTACAACTGGAGAGATCTATTGATCTCTAAGCTGGCTGAACCCCATCCATCTCTCCGATTTACATCGCTGTGATCAGCTCTGTATGGTGTTAATTCATCACAGCAGACACTCTGTTTCAGTGTATTGGCATATATTCCCTACTTCTGTTTGTTGGTGGCTGAATTCTGAAATGAAGAAAGCCACAGTCAATATAAAGATTCTGAATTTCATGTTACCTTGCCTGCATTTGCAATACAGGACTGCTGTTTACCTCAGTCCATTGCTCAAATTGTAGGTGACTTCATGTGGTGCATTTAGACTTGGTCCTTGTCACCTGCAATATCTAGGAAAGCCTTCAGCTCATTCAGTCTCCACCCCGGGGGGCATTAGGTGCCTGCTTTCATGCTGAAAATAGTCAGTTTCAGCAAATGAAGAATTAGCATCACAGCATGATGACAGATGAAGTAATCTGAGTTCATTTCTCTGTGTGTACACCAAAGACACTTGAGCTTATACAGGGGTGACTTGACCAGCTGGGGAAAGATCAGACCTATCTAAGAATGTTTTGACAGTGGAAGACAGCCTCTCTCTGGAGGACAGAAAAGCACCTGGATTTTAGACAGTGATATGTTGTTCCATATGTTACTTTTGTTTACCTTTTTGTGCCTCAGGTCTGGTCTCTGTACCAGTAAAGAAGCACACATCTTACCTTAGAAAGACTTCACATTTCTGAAATTGTTTTGACTATGTTGTGTCTGAGAAAGTTAGGTTGCAACTCTGTGCATGCTTAATTTGGGCACTGAACTCAGTGGGGCTCATTTTTCAGTAGAAGTTCTGCATTGTTAGTGTATCACATTTTTCAGAGCTTGGAAATTGGTGATTAAAAAGAGCAGGTTACTTAATTCTTTTAGTTTATCTTTGCCTGCTTAAAAAGAAACCTCAAGAATTTTTCTCCTCACTGCTATAGAGGGTTTTTTGGTCAATTTTTGTTTTAGCAATTTTTTTGTGAAAAATTTTAATATATTTACAGGAATTTGCACGTTTCTATAAATTTGCAAAAATTAAAGTGACACTAACTGCTGCTCTTTTGCATGGACTATTCAAAATGTGGACACATTGGAGGCATTGTGTCTTGCTGAGCAGTTAGTCTGTCCTTTCACTCCCTTTGTATGTCTACTTAGTTTTACAAAAGGAAAAGAGACTAGAGATATTTTCTGGACAAAAAAATTGTACATGTTTCTGTCCTGGAGACAAGATACCTCATACAGCCTTTTGACTCGTTGATGAGTTATCGTGAGACTGAAAATACATTACATTAGAATTGTAACTTAACCAAAACCCCTTCCTTTTGTAATCCTATTAACTGATGATAATTGCTCTTCAAAAGAAACTTCTCAAGCTCTTAACTGGAATAGGTAAATTATTCAGTAATGAAGGCCATATTTCACACTTTGGAGATCTGTGCCAAATTTGCATATTTCCATTCTGTTTAAACTATATTTGAATTTATTCTAAACTGGATGACATCCAACTATAGGTAGTGTATGCATTCATATGTATGATGGTATTCTCAATCAGTCTTGTCTCAACTGTTGAGAAATCTTGATAATGGTTGGTTGTGTTTCTATATTATACTTTTAAATACAAAAATCATACACTAGAGAACACTTTTTTTTCAGTGTTCATGTCTCAGTGTTTCACTGGAAACAGTAGTATTGTAGTCAAGGAAACCAATAAGGCAGAGAGAAGTCACGATTTAACATTACGTGTATTAACATGAAGAAGACAGAGGAAGGCAGTAGAGCATGGAGAAACAACCTGTTTTTAATGCTGGTTAAGCTGCCTAGGGCAGACGAGGCAAAACCAAAGGAAATATAATGTTTCTGCCCAATATGCTGGCACAGACTAACTTGGTGACTTCTTCTAAAACTAGGGCAGGAAGTACAGTGTGATCTGTAATGATGCCATGAGTAACTCGTTGTCTTGAATTTGTCCATTGCAGATGGGTAAACATTTCATTTGAAAATCCACTTTTCTCTTACTCTTTCTGACTTAAAAGCAAAACAAGTTTCCCTGTAGTCTTGGAGGAAGTTACTAGAGATCCTCCTTGGCAGCAAAGTCCACCTTGTGAGCTGATTGTAATTCTGTTTTCTGACTTAATGGTGCAAAGGTGTTCAACCATGAAATTGCTTCCTTCATGTAGTGCAGTTCATTTTTGCATGGACATTCACAGCTTAGAAAACCTGATAGTGTCAGTGGATAAAACAGCTGAGCAACTGGTGGGTGCTAGGAATGGAGTTAAGTTTGTTATTTGCTTTTCCTTACCTTCACTTTCATTTTGGGGTCAGAAATGCAAAAATTATGGAGAGAAATGTGTAGTCTAATTGCTTAATGCTATTCAATAATGAAGTTATAAGGTGGTTCTCTAGCTAATTGTTGATTTAGAGAAATACACAACAGTGTCTGATAGCCTTGATTTTCTTACCTCAGCCACAGCAAAATCAGCCTAATTGTGCCTCCCAGTTGCCTCCCAGTTGTCCCAGTTTTCCAGCAAAAGGTTAGCACTGCAGATTTTTAACCCCATTCTTTATCATTCCTCTGCCTTGTTATTTTATATAGGCTGGAATGATCCATTAAGCTGCAGGTCCAACAGAAGACAACCCTTGGCTGGTCTTAATGGGTGGGCTTAAGGATTTTGTTTGTCTGTACAGTATTTTCATATTTCTTGTAAAGAAACATTGAGTGATGATGTTTCTTCAAATGTTACCAAATGTAAGTAACGCATATGTATGTAGTACATTATTACCCATAATGTGACACTTTATGTATTAATGAGGAAGTAACAATATAACCTGGTTGATTGCAGCACCTGACAGGGAACAATATTGGCTCTAACAAGCCTATTCACTCACTACCCAGAAACTTTGGGGTTGTCATTTGGGGCTTGGGAGTTTATAAAATAAATTGGTATACATCTCCTGGGAATCCTCCTCACACCATTCGCAGATTTGCCACACAGCCTTCATAACAATTAATTGGCTTTTCTATTTTTAAAATACAATTTCTGCTCTTAAACTTCATAAGCTAGCCGTTGGTGGCCTCATATTAGTGCTCTGGGAAACCAGCTGAGACATGAGCCCTAATTCAGGTGTAAATAGGGCAGTTAAAATTACAAGAGGCAAAATGACCAAATATGTTTCCAAAATATAATAAATAAGGTTAAAAACAATGTATTACCTATGGGAATGGGATGCATTAGGGTAGCAACAATAGTGATGAGTTGGATGAGTTTGGGACAAAAGTGAGTAATGTAACAAATTACCTCCCCCCCCTAACATTCCAGGCTCTAATTTCCCTCCTTTATGACTGGAGGTGAGGATGGAAAAGATATTTTTTATTAACCATTAAAAAAAATAGAGAGAGATGTATCCAGTTTGTTTTCTGTAAAACTTGCAGAAGCCCCACTGAGTGCCTGTGATGTTCCCTCTGTCCTCAAGACTCTCATGAAGTTCCAACCATCCCTCTTTTATAGATTTACAGGGCCTGGAACAAAACCAGGAAGATAGTACAGAGCACGTTACACTTCAGAATTGGAGAAAAAGATAAATATATATGTGTGTCAGGCTTTGTCTGTACCAGACTCAAGGACACAACGAGCTTTAAAATTCCAGACCTGTCTAGAGTTTGTCGTTATTGCTTATAGAATACGATGAATAAGATGCCTAGTCCTACTGTATTCAGAATTTTAAAGCAGCTTTCTTTTCCCCATTGGGTCATCATCCTGCATTTCATCTTTTGTTTCCTGCAGAACATACTGCAACACAAACTTGATCTGCTAAGCACTTTGATTATAAGCATTATCAGTTCTGCCAACATAAGGTGTTCTAGTTAGCTAATGATCCTCCAACTGTCAGGTTATTTGGCTCTGCAGCAGCAAAGCAGGCATGGCATATGGCGAGGTCATTTGAAAGGGTGGCTAAATAGAAGACCTTAATACATGCATTTTTAAGCAGAGTTTCATCATTTGCATTAGCAAACAGCCATTTAGTTCTGGCAGAAAGGTGCTGTTAGAAGCAAAGGAGGTGAAGACAGAAAGAACAAAATTGGGCCAGAGGGAGGGATTATTGGAAGACCTGCATTCAAGTTCAGTTGTTGGGTTATATTTGGCATGTGTCTGTGGGCCACTACATACAAGAAGGGCATTCATGAGTTCCCGGTGCATTTTTTCCCCATCCATGAGTTCCTGGTGCATTTTTCTCAGTTTGACTTCATATTGTTATTTGTGTGATATTTAGTTATTTAGCTTATTATAAGCTGCCTTCTAAGGAATTATCCTAAAAGGTGGGATACAGAAATATTAAATACCTGCAAATTTTGTATTGTAGTAGGTGAAAAGTTGGGAAGTTTCCCCTTTTATGGAGAAATAGGTGAAGTCCAGTTTTCATATCAGATGTGGTTTTTTTTTCTGCATTTATATTTTGAATATCTGTGCCTAGGTATGAAACATAGTATCAGAAGTAGCATTGAATCATATTCTCTGCATTTAAATTAGATGTTGCATTGACCAGCATTGGATAAGATTGTATTGGACTGTGTACATGATCCAAAAAACTTTTTTCAAATGTGCTTAGAGGTTTGTGTCTCACTTAGAATTGTTTTGAAAAAATGTTATATCTTTTATTTCCTTCCCCAAAGACGGAGTTTTATTTGACAATTGTGTGATTGTTTCGCTTGTGACCAATATGTAGAAGAATAATCGCAGTACAATTTCTTCTTAAGCATATCTGTCTTTAAATTGTGTACCTGATAATATTTGTCAAACTGTAATTAATACTTTGGCTGGCTGTTTCAGCTCTAAATGCAGAATCATTCAACTCAAGAGTGCTATGTATGAATCAATCACTTTGACGCATGGCCGCACAGTCAGGCAAGACACTCAGAGGAGATGCTTTTTTGTGTGCTTAGTCTCGTCAGTACATTTTCAGGAAGAGAGAATGCAGAATACATCTGGAATACAAAAATGTATTTCCATACTCTAGCTTTATGTAAAATGCCACAGAATTAGTAGAAAATGATGGCTTGGTACTAACCACCATTATAGCTAATAATTTTGTTTGTTCAGTCGTTTAGTTGTGTCCGACTCTTCGTGACCCCATGGACCAGAGCACGCCAGGCCCTCCTATCTTCCACCGCCTCCTGGAGTTGTGTCAAATTCATGTTGGTTGCTTCGATGACACTATCCAACCATCTCATCCTCGGTCGTCCCCTTCTCCTCTTGCCTTCACACTTTCCCAACATCAAAGTCTTTTCCAAGGAGTCTTCTCTTCTCATGAGATGGCCAAAGTACTGGAGCCTCAGCTTCAGGATCTGTCCTTCCAATGAGCACTCGGGGTTAATTTCCTTTAGAATTGATAGGTTTGTTCTCTTTGCAGTCCAGGGAACTCTCAAGAGTCTCCTCCAGCACCACAATTCAAAGGCATCAATTCTTCGATGGTCTGCTTTCTTTATGGTCCAGCTCTCAATTCCATACAACACTACAGGAAAAACCATAGCTTTGAGTATTCGGACTTTTGTTGGGAAGGTGATGTCTCTGCTTTTTAAGATGCTGTCAAGGTTTGTCATTGCTTTCCTCCCAAGAAGCAGGCGTCTTTTAATTTCGGGGCTGCTGTCTCCATCTGCAGTGATCATGGAGCCCAAGAAAGTAAAATCTGTCACTGCCTCCATATCTTCCCCTTCTATTTCCCAGGAGGTGATGGGACCAGTGGCAATGATCTTAGTTTTTTTGATGTTGAGTTTCAGACCGTTTTTTGCACTCTCGTCTTTCACCCTCATTACAAGGTTCTTTAGTTCCTCCTCACTTTCCGCCATCAGAGTGGTATCATCTGCATATCGGAGGTTGTTGATATTTCTTCCTGCAGTCTTAATTCCAGTTTGGGATTCCTCCAGTCCAGCCTTCCGCATTATGTATTCTGCATATAAGTTAAATAAGCAGGGTGACAATATACAGCCTTGTCGTACTCTTTTCCCAATTTTGAACCAATCCGTTGTTCCATATCCAGTTCTAACTGTTGCTTCCTGTCCCACATATAGGTTTCTCAGGAGATGGATAAGGTGGTCAGGCACGCCCATTTCTTTTAGGACTTGCCATAGTTTGCTGTGGTCCACACAGTCAAAGGCTTTTGCATAGTCAATGAAGCTGAAGTAGATGTTTTTTCTGGAACTCTCTGGCTTTCTCTATAATCCAGCGCATGTTGGCAATTTGGTCTCAAGTTCCTCTGCCCCTTCGGAATCCCGCTTGTACTTCTGGGAGTTCTCGGTCCACATACTGCTGAAGTCTACCTTGTATGATTTTGAGCATAACCTTGCTGGCGTGTGAGATGAGTGCAATTGTCCGGTAGTTGGAGCATTCTTTGGCACTGCCCTTCTTTGGTATTGGGATAGCTAATAATTACTAAATGGTTACTGGACAGAAAATATTGGCCAGTGTTCCCATTCAGTTTTGTGAAACACACAGTATACAGTGAAATGGGAAGGTAGGTTTTTCAGCAACCTAAAACTCTGTCCTTCTCTCTCTTTTTTGCACATGCCTTGTTAATGATTGTGCTTTCTTCCTTTTTTTCCAATCATACATGCCCTCCAGTTCTATTTAATAATGATCATGTTAATGTCTGTTTTATTGACATTAAGGGCCATTTTAGACAGTATAGCTGAGAAAAGCTGGCTGGATAGCTGAGTGGTTCAAGTATCTGGCTGTGAAGCCAGAGGCTGGGAGTTTGATTTCCTGTTGTACCTCCTGCAAGTAGAGTCAGCCAGTGTGACCTTGGACAAGCTGCACAATCCGAGGACCAACCCCAGAAGAAGGGAATGGTGATCCACATCTTGAGTATTTTCTACCTGGAAAACCCTAGAAAGGGTCACCAAAACTGACTTGATGGCACAAGATTATTATTGTTATTATTATTGAGAAATTGTGGAAATAATCAGCAAACTGTCCACTTCAGTGCCTTCAGAAATGGAGAGAATGATTAGTCTCTTAAAAATGGAAGCTTTTTGTGTTTCAGAAATATCAAACACTCTTTCATCTTTTACTTGTTCTACTAGGGCACAAAAGCTTTTTGAGCTTTTAAATAAATGAAATTCTTGCAGAGAGCAACTTCTGAAAAATTAATGCTGCATTTAGAGTTCAGAATCCCTAAGGAAAGCTTGATATTCAAACCCACATTTAGAGTATGTCATTGTTATGAACAGTGACAGCTGAAGGTGTGAGTGAAGTCTCTTTGTTCTTGCAAAATGCAAAACTATTTATACTGCATGCTAGAGAGCCATTTAGATGACACATTTCCCCATATACCAGCCGCTGAATTTAAAAATTGATTGGCTGCAACATATTTTGGTTCAGCAGTATTCCACGAATTAATATCAATAAGGTTTTTTTTTCCCCCCAAGTGCCTCTTCTGGCCAAAAGGGGATTCTGAACAATTTTAGGCTCATTTTCTGTTCGTTGTATTGCAACAATACAAATTGTTGCAATTAGAACAATGTGTGGTATTCTTACTGTAGTACTGGACATGTTAAAATGTCATCACGGAACTATTGCACTAACTTCTATTTTGTCACAAACATGATTAACCCTTGCCTTGAGTTCCTGCTTTGGAATAGATGAGTCTTTATATTGGACTGTCCTAATTCTGCTTGAATATTGTAGCTAGATATAAGGAAAAACTATGTCTGTCTAAAATGGAATTGTTGAAAATTCATACTCTGAGGGTAATTTTAAAATCTCTCTTGAGAAGCCACACAGCAGGCTGGACATCTCTCTCAACAAAAGCCACATATGGAGTGTCTGTGGTTTGTTCATTTGCTGTTGGCTACCAGCAGGAGAGATTTGGCAGCCTCTATCCAGTTGTCGCCTTCTTCCCAGCAAGACAGAACTCTGCAGAGCTCCGACTTGTCCTTGTGTGTGAATGCAGTCATTCATTTATCGTTGCTTCACACATCTAGCACTGAAAATGGATTCTGGCGACTAGAAACCATTGCCTGAGTAAAGGGTAGGTTTTAGGCAATTAATGTATTAAATACAGTACCTTGATCAGTGTTCCTAATGTCAGATAATTTTCATCAAATTAGCTAGTTTTGAATGATTTTGATACGGCACAGTATTTTTTTAAAAAAGAATTATATGTGACCAGTGCTTGACAAAGTCTACAAGTTAATATTTTATATATTGGCATAACAGAGCGTAGTAGCTGCCAAATTGCAAGGCTGCAGACCAATCCCTTCAGTGTCTGAAATAGCTATGGGAGAAATATCCACACACATGTTATGCACTGTAGGAAGCCTTCTGTTATTGAGAAGTACTGCTCCCTACTTCTCAGCCAGATATGTCACACACATATAGGGCAAAATCCTGTTCACTTTGGAGTAGTGTGGAGTTTCACCAATGTAAATAAATAGTGCTGAGAGTGGAAAATACAGACTGTCTGCTCATGTCACTGTGCCATATGACAGCCCTTGTGTTGAAGTGTCTGCTTTATTAAATTAAAAGTGTATTCAATCACTTAATAATCAATCAATTATTTAATTATTAAATAATTCAATCACTTATTAAATAATCAGGAATCATAATTTAAATGGTTTCTTCTTGTAATATCTGTAGTACTCCTATGAGTGCTATTCTTAAAAATCTGAATCATACTCATAGTGATCAGAGAAGATGAGAGTAAGCCATGATTACAGGGAAGGGAGGAATTAGTACATTGGCTCGAGAAGTAACTGTGTGTGTATTACAGGAGAGGGTGGAACTTGCTCTCTTTCAGTTGCTTTTGCTTTGTAGTTGACGCCCCCCCCGCCCGTAGGTAAACAACAGAGTATTAGGTGTTTGTAGAGGGAAAGTGGGGAGAAAGGTCAGTGTTAAATCCTAGAAGTAGCTCTACAGTATACAGTACCTGAAGGAAAGGAGAACAGAGTGCTGAGAAACGTGAATCAGCCCTGAAGAGAGAAGTCAGAGAAAAGCAGCCTATTTGGGGCTCATTGGATGGTAGACAAAAATACATCACTGGAAGAGACTAAAGTGAGAGACTGATAGATTGAAAGACTTACACAGTCTGCAAATCTTGGCACCCACAAATTACTCAATATAGGTGGATATACTAGAGAGAAAGAGAAACATTCTGCCTAATATGTCATCAAGGAAGATGCTGATAATTGAATCAGTGGCTGACTAGAGTGGAGCCAACTAATTCAGGCAAGAAAGAGGTGCTTCTGTTTTAGGAGACTCTGGAGTAGGAATTCAGCATGTGAAAAATGCTGAAGAATCACCTCACAACCTACAGCTGTGGCTAGATTTAGCTTTGTCACCTGAAAACCCAGATTGCAAATATGACTGGAGGTGCCTTTCCTCATCCTAAACTGGGGTGGCAGCTCTGACTAGATCTCAAAAGAGCTGATTGTAGTGAGATCAATCTTAGTTATATCCAGGGCTGTGCTTTGACAATGTAAATACCAGCTCGTCCAGGATATACAAAATTTGGCTGACTTGTTGGGATCGTATTAAATCTTCCCAGCCACAAATACACTGGTTTTCAGTTGTTTCTGGGAGAGAGCCACATGTTTAAAGCTTTAATTGTCTTGGGTCAATGTAAATTATGGACCATGTCTTCCTGTACCAGAGTTCGGGAATTATTTCCCCATGTTTTTGATTCCTTGTTGCTGTAGAGTGTTTTTCTCCATGACTATCTGGAAGTCACTTAATAAACTTCAAAGTGAAATAGGAAGATCTTAGAATGATCAAATGGGGCTACTTGGAGATAGGACAAATTTTCTGTGACTGTGGAGAAATGTACTGTATTTTTCCCTGTATAAAATGACACTTTTCCCTAAAGTCATTAGAGGGAAAATTGAGAGTCATTTTATACATGAAAGGAGGCGGATGTGGAGGCAATGGAGCAGCCGCGTTCAGCCGCTTCCAGGTTACCACCTCCAGATTGCCTCTTCCAAAGCCACTTAAGGGCTCCCTTCGGGCAGGGGACAAGGCGGTGATGTGAGGTGGAGATGAGCCCCGGCACTGGTGCTGGAGGAGGTGATTGGGCGGTGGTGGTGGCAGCAGCAGGCGGAGGAGGAGCCCCACTGGGCTGCCCCTTGCGGCTGCCCATTGACTGCTCCTACGCCTCCAGCAAGGGTCAAAATTGGGGGTCATCTTATACATTGGGGGGCCGTATACACTGAAAAATGCGGTAATCAGTGCAGAACTTATGTGCATGCAATTTATGTCCTACCACGTAAACCAAAGAAAATCTTGTTAATGACCAAGATAATGGTATTGAAGTATCCTGCTTCTGGTCAGAAATAACCTAATTGTCTTAACATTTCAGTTTGTTTAAATTTTATCTGTATTTCATGTATGTCCAAAATGTTAAATTGCGCAGCACTCTGACATGAGTAAAGATTTCCACGTATACCCATTTTTGTTATATTTTTGATAACATGTAGCAAAATTTATAGTTATTTTCTAAATGTTTAAAACTGCTTCCTGAGAAGGAAATGATTCATGCTATGTGCTTTTTTAAATTTGAAGTTGATTCGTTTTGTCATTTAGAAGAGACATGACCTTAAAGTTGCTTGTTTTACATAGGAAATCTTTCATAACCTCTGACTTCACGTGTGCTGATTCCATAGCAGTTATCCAAATATCTTGCCAGTGCTTCAATTTTAGTGAGGTGAATGAGGCTAACTTCTCCACAAGATGATAAAGAGGACTTTAGCCGTACAACAGAAGTGTCATTAAACAGATACGCACAGACGCACGGACACACACACATGGGAGGGGGCTACAGAAACTGAAAGAATTCACAGGGGGAGAGAGAGAAAAGAGTTCCAATGGAGGGCACGGAGAAAAAAAGGAGCCATGGGGGGGTGGGGTGGGGCAGAGATTGAGAGAGAAATCAGGCAGAGAGATAAAGAGGGGAAGACAACAGAGAAAGAGAAAAAGGAGTCACAGAGAGAGAGAGAGAGAGAGAGAGAGAGAGGAGCCACAGAGAGGGGGATGAGAGAGAGAGACAGAAATTGAGAGAAATAGAGAGAGCTTTACACACATTCAACTGAAAGTGAGATTTAGTCTAGGCGTTCAGATTGCTTTGTATGCCCCCCAAAATAAATAACTGTAATATTGTCCAAAAAAAGTGTCATAATGCATTGTTTGGGTGCAAAGTGAAAGATGAAAAAAGTGTCAGGTTCTGGGATTTTTCTTTGCTTGGTGTCTCATAGTTTCCCACCCCAGCATGAAGTGATGGTAAAAACAAATATTGTATGGGATTATTTAGTGAATTGCAAGCTCTGATGTTCCAGTTTCTTAAGGGCTAACTTCATTAGCCTGCTCTAATTAAAAATAGAAACAATCATGGAAATAAATAAATTAAAGATGTAAGTGTTCACATTATCGATGCTGTCACCTTTTCAATTCAGATAGTGTGAAAAAAAATTTATCTCCCTATTGTTGTTGCTGTTATACTAAAAATTAGGGAACATACCTCTCCCTGATATTTTCAGTGTTTAACCTGTCTGATTATGCAGGGAATTAGGAATTCTAACATGTAAATACAAAACTTGATTTTAATTTTAAAATAAAAATAAAAACAAAAATGGTTATTTTGATAAGGCCAGACAGACATTTATGTATGTTACATCTATCCTGTTTGATTGTTATTTTCTCTTCACTTTGTCTGTAAAGCATGCAGCCTTTTAGCTTTATATATTCTTGTAGGAGACTCCTGGCCCTTGTGGTTTTTGGCACAGGACCTTGGCACTTAGTTCTAGATATAGCCTCCTATTTTTCCTAAGTGATTTATTGCCCAGTGTATTGGGATGGGGTTTTATTTTCCTTTCATTACACGCTTCATATGCACAGATGTGTATCTTACCAGATATATAGCGGAAAGGCTTTGATAAATAATAGTAGTAATTGCAGCTGCCTTGCAGAAGAAAAATGTGTTCGGTTTTGTAATTCTGTATTGTGAAAGCACAATCTCTTTCTTATCTCTTCTGAAACTGCAATTGAGAGAGAACTGTACAGACAAGAATTTTTGATTTTCGATGCAGTCCTCTGAGAACATCTACATACGTTCTGTTTTAAATGAATGAGGATCCTTGGCCCTTGTTCAAGTTACCCTTTTGATGAAGTTTGTTTTTAAATTATAAGAAGTCTAAGTGCGTTTGCCCCTTCTTGTGTTCTAGCATAAATGCACCAGTGCCATGGTATCAGGGCTAATTTCTGTATTAGTTCAAAAGGTGGAAAAGTGTTTACGTGGCTATGTTGACTCTCAAGTGAGTTTTTAACCTCTAGAACTGCTGATCCCATAAGCAAATTGAAACTGGCACACAAAACAATGGTGTGTTCTTATCTCTTCTCTAGTATGCATCACTGCTGCATTTCCTTATTGAACTATATACCATGACTTTGTATTACTTCTGTAATGCTGAAGCTAATCATTGTTAATGATGATCAAGGTTTCCATCTTGACTATTGTTTGAACCAGGCTTGCAAATCCTTGACTAGATGCTGGCTAAAAACAAGGGATGGTTTATGTAAAAAAAAGGGGAGGAAGGATACAGACAATGTCCACTAGAGACTTCTGATCTTTTAACCATGCTTAAGAGTCACCTTGAGTTATACATAGGCAGAAAGGCAGGGGTAAATGAGGCATCTCTCCCCAGTGTCATCTGCCCAACACCCCAGATCCTCCTAGTCAATGCTCCTTAGGCTTGCCATTCCAAAGGAGGCCCAGAAGTCTTTTACAAGGGATTGGGCCTTCTTCATGGTGGCACTAAATCTGTGGAATGAGCTCCCAGTTGAGCTATGCCTGGCTCCCTCCCTGCTAATGTTGAGAAGGCAGCTCAAAATGCTGGTTTTTAGGAAGGCCTTCCACAATGACCCTGCTTGATGTCACACTTCTTGCTCTGCTCTTAAAAGAGATAATGTGCTTTTGGTGCCGTTGATTTTAATTTTTCAACTGTTTTAACCCTTTTCACTGTTTAATTATATGTTTATTGTTATATGCCTATTTATTGTATTATGTTGTGAACCACCCAGAATACTGCATTGTACTAATGGATGGTATTTAAATCAAATAAATAAATATTAATTAATGGGCTTGCAACATTGTGTCTGTAGTACACAGGACATTAAGTGGCTCCTCTTTTTCCTTTGTAAAGGTGAGAACTATTAATTGTTCAATTACCATATTTTCCCATGTATAAAACAACACTTTTTTCCCAAATCTCATTAGAGGAAAAATTGAGGGTCGTTTTATATATGGAAGGAGGTGGAGGCGAAGGAGCAGCCACACTCGGCCACCCCTCACGTCTGCCTATTGACTGCTCCTCTGCCTCTGGCAAGGGTCAAATTGGGGGTTGTCTTATACACTGGGGGGTTGTATACACTGAAAAATACAGTAGTTGTAAAAGTATTCTAAAAGTTGTGAAACTTGGGATTTGAGCCACTATTTTGTAAAATGATATCCAACATGATCGTTTACTAGTGGCTGTATTTTTGATAGTTACTGTTAGCTTGGTTAATGTAGAGCAGTAAATAGGAATGGGTAAGTACCCTGTTAGACTCCAATGCATTGCCTAAACCTCTGTGTTTGGTTTGGTACACAATGATGACTGTTGTACTTGAATTGCCTGTAGTCACTGCAGTTTCTTATCTCTCCGACTGGTTTGCTTCTATTCTTGTGATGTATTATCTATCCTTGCATTGCTGAAAACATCAATACAATTCTGAGAGGAATAAAATCACAATGGAACCCGTTTATGGTCACATAATCTGTACATCGCCAAAGGGAACAATAGTAAGTAGGTATGTAGTGCACTCTGTTTTCATGTAATTGATCTTGGAAAATATGTTTCCCTCACATTTAAACATCTGTAGTTACTTCATGTGTATTCATAAATTTTCATCTGACATGTGCATGGATTTCACAGGAAAGCATTTCAGTCACTGTAACAGGGACTTCTAATCAAAATGGATTGTAATGTCCTAAGGTTGACTGGCTGGTTGGTTTGTATGGCTATTGCTATTTATACCACAGTAAACAGTAATCTTTCTTTTAATCCACTGCTCTTTTAAACAGGGAAAATAAATCATTTTTATATTTTAAGTAATTCAAAGTATAAAGGTGTTCTTACATCTTACATCTTAGATTTCTAGGTGCCAGGGCTGCACAGTATTGAAGACACATTATAGAGGCATGACCTGCGGTGTTTTGCATCGCTTTCTAGTATAAACAATATAGGTAAGATTTATCTGAATCTTACTTTCTGTCTGGCATACTGAACAGGCACAACAATCCTATATGAGCAGGCACGGGGGAATCTAAAGCAGAGGAAGTAACAGACTCACAGCTGGGCTTCTGTATCAGCAAGGCATTTTTCTGTGTCTCTCCCTACTCTTTTTGTTTCTTTGCTTCTTCCCATTTTTTATCTTCTAGGTTTTCTAGTTGGCGTATCTCCCTCCCCCGATATTCTGCTATTGTATTGTGGGAGCAGAGGGGCTTTTCCAAGTCTATTGGAATTGGCACCTTCTCAGTTTCCCTGTTTCTCTGTCACCATTGTCTGAGCTGAAGAATATAGTGGCAAGGGTGGTGGAAGTTTCTTTGTGTCCATTGAGGAAAGCTGGTACAAGTAAACCCCCTTCTTTGCCCATAGTCCTCTTTCTCTGTGGGCAGAGAAGGAGATATGTTACATTTTTGAGTCTCTGGAATACTGCAGTTTAGAACAGAAATTGACAGATTTTTTTTTTCCACCAAAGAAACTGTGGAAGCTGAATTCATAAAGAATCATTGGAACACACCTTACATTCATTGACTGATTATACTAAGATTTCTCAGTAAAACATGACTTATGGTAGGCATTAGAGAAACTTCTTAGAAGCTGTCTTTGAGGTCAATGATACAGTGAAGCTGGACTTTCCAGGAGTTGTGGATGGTGTGTTATGTGCTGTCATGTCAGGACCAACTTACAGCAACCTTAATAGGTGTTCAAGTTAAATGAGATATTTAAGGAGTGGCTTTACCATTTCACTGTTCTCCCCCATGAGCTTTCATGGCAGTGGAGGGATTCAAATCTAGCTCTCCTGAGTCCTAGACCATCACTCTGTCTGCTACAGGCCTCTATCCATGACAGGCAGTAGTTAGTTTCACTATCCTCAAGGAAGGAAGGTTCAGCACCTTGGAAAGGTGCTGTAAAGTCTAGGGTAAAAGTCAAACTTCATAAAGCCGTGCTGAAATTGGTGCCACAGCTTCCAGTGATAAGCTCTCTTCTCTTAACTGAAGAGGATCCAAGGTTTCTTTATGGGATGGATAGTCTATTCATGACTAAAAGACGAATAACCAGGTTTCTGGACTTTGATTCAGATGCATAGGATATATGTGTGATCTCTTGTTTCCTGATTATGCTTCAGTGAAAGTAGTGAAGCATTTCCACGATTCCATAGGCAAATAATTACATGTTGAGGACTCAGATTTTTCTTCCCACTTGAGTATCATGCCAGATTGGAAACTTACTGATTTTTTTTTGGGGGGGGGAGGGGTTTACAGGATTTTTTTTGTAGCATTGTTATTGGACTTAATACAAAGTTATATTGGACACACTTTAAAGAAATGCAGTGCAACTCTGGACAGGATGTAGAACGCAACAGCAATGGTGATGCATTATGTTTTTTGTATTTGCTTACATTCTTAGGCTGTGGCCATGCAGTAGAAATGAGAAATAACATTATCAGGAAATACATATTTCAGTGTAATCTTTCTTCTTTCCCTATACAAGTTTTTAGAACGGATTCTTTCATTTGGTGTTTTGAACTATTGATTCTTATTATACCCAGTATTTGAGAGCAGTAACATTTAAGGGGTGGATTTCTTGACGCTTGTAGCTAATATCCTTGTTACCTGCAGCATATCTTCATTTGTTACTACTGTGAGTCTTTCATGCAGGTTGAGGAAGATTAATATTCCACTCTCATTCTACTTTCAGTGCAGCAACCTTGGGGCCTGGCTTCTGGAACCTGATTAACTTGTATGTCATTATTTAGTGCGACAGAATGAGTTTCTAAATAAATTAGCTTCCTTTTTTTCCCCTCTGTCTCTGACAGATGCAAGACAAAAGTCTACTCTGATGAACTACCAAACACAAGTGTGGTCATAGTATTTCATAATGAAGCCTGGAGCACTTTACTTCGTACTATTTACAGCGTTATCAATCGGTCTCCACACTATCTGCTTTCTGAGATCATCTTGGTAGATGATGCCAGTGAAAGAGGTATGAACATTGATCAAAACATGTTAAGGAAAATAATGTAAGAGTAATACTGTCGCAAAGTGCCAGAATTATTATTTTTTAATTTTTTTTTAAAGTCATTTCTTTACCTTTAGTTATGAAAATTTTATTGTAGTATTATCATCTTAGGTTTCTGAGGATGATACTTAGATTGACAATGGAGGAAAAGCCCATTTTATTTGCCTTCTCTGGCATAGTGGGGAGCAAAAAAGCAGCTTTTGCTATCCCTGTGCAGAGCTTAGAAGAATTAATTCTTGGGGGACTACAGCTTCCAGGATCTCCACCCCAGCATTGTTACTGAGCTCTGGAATGTCGGATACTTAATAAATCCTTGTTGGAGTCCTGATTCCTTGGAGAAGGTCATGAGTTGTTTGGGAGCTTGCTGTGCACAATTTGCTGATTAAGGTTAATCAAATTTGCTCTGATTTAGGGGTCCACTTTAACTATAGAGTTTGCTCTAGCTATTCTTATGATTTCTGTCTGTTAAAACTGAACTGTCAATCAAATTATTTCAGTATGATATGCTGCTGGGGGAACACCATAATATCCTTTGCTTCATGTAACAAAATGTCTTGGGTCAGCCACAAAAGGCAGAATTAGGCCTGCTGGTGTATAATGAAGATGCGTAGAACACTGGCTAAATTTTCATTGAAGCTATCCTGATACAAAGAGAAAACTAGGTGAAGAATTTCCAAGCCTCATGAGGTTTCTCACCTCCAACCTAAGGGCAAAAAACAAAACAAAAAAGAAATGAAAAGAAAGAAAAAAGAAATATCGATATTTCTTTAAAAGGTGACGGGGTATGGTATATATGTGATTTGGAGAATTGTGGGGGAATAACTTTGTATTTACTATTTGTAATATGGTCGATTGTCTTTTCATTCTTTAGAAATAAAATTAATTAATTAAAAATAAATAAATAAATAAAAAGAAAGAAAGAAAAAAGGCATCCTTTTCTCCTTTGGAATGCATGCAGAATGATTTTTGTGGCAATCTATGCAAAATTCATCTAGGTACCGTAGTTGTTAGAAAAGGTCTAAACAAGTAATCTTATGCTTTAGAACTTTAAAAATCCATGAAACAAAGCAGCAGTTCCTGCACTAGGACAGCATTGTTCAAGTTATATAACTGACATAAAATTGTTGATTCAGTAACACCAGGAAATGTTTTGCCCTCACATAGGTTCAGGAGGAGGAGAGTGGGGGAAATACAGTTCCTTGTTGCTGCTTGTGAGGATGAGGCAAGCAAGGATTTTTATATCTGGTTGGTTTATAAATTATGCAGCACAATCATGTGGTTTGTGTGGGAGTGACCTCAAAGAGTGTTCAGAAGTTTGATCCGGTCAGAAGTCCATGTGTGGGAGTCCCGACTGGGAACCATTGCAAGGTGCATGTGACTCTGGTAACTCTTCCACACTGGCCTCCTATTTGTTTGCAAACTCAGTCTCAAGTGTTTCTACTGCTTTTTAGAGTCCTCAGTGGCTTTTGATTAGAGATGGGTATGTTGGGGACTGTCTCCAATTTGTGCATGGTCATTCACTCAAGGCCTTCTTTTGCACTGTGCTTTGGAGGCAGTGTTTGGCATGGCCAGGTCTCGGGGTACTGACTGAAATCTCAGGGAAGTGCTTTGCTTCTCTGCGTCCCAAATTGATGAACAAATCTCAGGGCTAGTGGTGCTAAAGAAGGAGAAGTGTTTTATTTTCTTCCTCCACCCCGCCCATGGATGGTGGCTTTTAAGCCTGGGCAGCCATTTTCATTCATTCCCATCTGATATCGGGGCTCCTTGGCTCAGCAAGAAGGTGTTTGTATGTGTATATTGCTTACTTTCCTTTCAGTTTTTGTCTGTCCCACCCATGTGCTATGACAAGGATCATCCTTGTGACATTCTGAGGAGAAAGTATTCGCCCCTGGTCTCTAGTTTACACCCTAACATCAGGGATTGGAATGCTGCTGAGCTGGCAAACCTTGTAATGGCCACACAGAAAAGGATTTTCTTGAAGAATTGCTTTTAAACTCTGAAATTCCTTTCATTCAGAGCTAATTCATCTACACTGTTTTGCCCTTTGGGGGTAAAGCAGAAACATCATTTTGAAAAGGCATGTGAAAGTGTGTGTATATTTTGCTTTTCCTTGCTTCTTCTTCTCTTCACATTATTTTGATTTCATTGTGTGTTGACTATATTTCTCTTGTTTGATTTCAATTGTTTGACATCTTGACAGTAGACTTTAAAGTCCCGTTGAGTTCTGTGAGGCTTGCACTGAAAAATTGTTTTACAGCATTCATTATATATAGGTGGTGCACAAATACTTTAATATATAAACATTGTGTCCTTCAACACTTTTTACTTTGACAAGAGTTGTGTTTTATTTATTATTCTTCTACTTCGTTGTAATACCATCCTCTCCCAAAGGAGGTCTTTTCAGGAATCTACAATATTGTATTGGATACATCTCTTTCTTTAATGCTAAATAAGCTTTTCAGGCATATGAGCAATGGTGCATATTTCTTCAGATGGCAAAGAGGGGGAAAAAACTATATTCAGAAGAGTTCCACTTTGCACAAGACTGATAATTCACTGCAATCCAAAAGCACTGCGATTCAAACTTACAGTAGTTACTTTTTCAGAAGGAAAAACAAATATGGCATGGTCATGTCATCCAAAAGTAAGAAAGGGTATGATAGTGGTTTGGCACTCACAATATTGTTCCCAATTCTCATCTGTCCGGCCATCAAAAACATGACAGACTCTTTGTGCCACCAGGAGTATATTATCTCAAGAATTTCCAGTATCCTCTAGTGGTCCTGAATTGGCCCAAATACTCTGTGTACAGTATGAGGCTCACAAAGAGGATTGCAGGGATGTGGGTAGCCATGCTGTCACTTGTCACTGCAAGAACAGTATTCTGTGTTCGTTCCACTTGGCTTCCACTTTTCACCTTCTTAAGGACCTGTATAACAAATGGATGCTGCGTTCAAATCAGGAGTTGCACAGAACTGTTGGCTTCCTCCTGCTTGTTCTCAGCTTCTTTCCCTTTTTTGTATTCTGTCAAATGACATCTCTCACTATCTTTTTTTTTCTTTCTTTTTTGGTCTCCTTGTTCAGACTTTTTTGACCTTTTCATATACATTTGTCAGAGTGTGGTAAGGAGGTTATCCTTTCTGCAAGTTTCATAACAACACATTTCTGTTCTGTCTTCCTTTTTACCTCTATGTTCAGTTTGAACTAACACTTTGCTGTATGTTCTTTTTCTTAATTGCATTTGCCAGATTTTCTGAAGGCCCCATTAGAGAATTATGTGAAAAATTTGGAGGTGCCAGTCAAAATTATTAGGATGGAGCAGCGGTCAGGACTGATTCGAGCTCGTCTTAGAGGAGCAGCCGCTTCTAAAGGCCAGGTCATCACTTTCCTGGATGCTCACTGTGAATGCACTTTAGGCTGGCTGGAGCCCCTGCTGGCGAGAATTAAGGAGGATAGGTGAGCATAAAGAATGGATATCTCTTCAAAAACTCTCTCTTCGTGGTGTTCAAAGCACAGCTGTGGAATAATGTTGTCTAAGCTAAAAATATGATAAGCTTTGCCCCAAGGTCAAATGATTTTTTCTTTTCTAGTCTAGTCTAGAAAAGAATGGTATAATATACCAGAGTGGTATAATATACCGCCGCCCAGAGTGGTATAATATACCAGATGGGTGGGATATAAATCAAATCAAATCAAATCAAATAAATAAATAAATAAACAAACAAACAAACAAACAAACAAATAAACAAATAAATAAATAAATAAATAAATAAATAAATAAATAAATAAAATAATGTTCATGGTGCATGTGTTTCATTTGTTGGTTTAAAACACTGCCTTCTTGATTAAATGTGGTTTGTTTGTTTATAAAATGTATTCTGCCTATCTTCTGTTGTAGTCCATGAATGTTGTAACAATTTGAAAAAACTAGGACATATATTTTTAATACCATTGCTGATGGAAAGTGAAAATGACATGTGCAGTCTTAGAAGCAGGCTTCGTACTTCATTTTGTATCAGAAAGGAAATATTTATGATCTGGGGTTCAGTCTTTAAAAATAAAGAAGTATTTCTCCTTCTTTGTACTATTATTTCAGTTGCATGTAAATATGTGGACTTTAATTTGATTAAAGCTCGTGTGAACTGTCATTCAGATTTCATTAAAATCACTATGATTTAATTAATTGGATAGCTTTCCTAACATTTAGACATTTTTAGAGCCTTCCAGAGGTACAGCACATTGTTGTTGTTGAGGATGATGAAATGTGCCTATTTGGCTCAAAACATCCTTGTGAGGGAGATGTCTGTCTCTACAGCCATCCAGTTACTTTACTTTTGAAATAATACCACCTTTCTGGGGAGCACAAGGAGTTGTGGTGGAAAGAGAATAAAAAAAACAAAATCTTGAAAATGGTAATCCAGGTTCCATTTCTGGTTTAAAATCTGTCAGTTCCAACTTGGGGTGACCCCCTTCTAAGGTTTTCTAGGTAGAGAATACACAGAAGTGGTTTACCATTCCCTTCTTCTGGGGGCATCCTGGGACTGTATGGCTTGCCCAAGGCTGTACAGGCTGGCTCTTCTCCCTGGAAGCACAGTGGGGAATCAGACGCTCAACCTCTGGCTCCCCAGCCAGATATCTAAACCAGTAAACTATCCAGCCAGGTATATTCCCCTATAAAGATTTCTGAAGTGTGAGTACTTTATGTTATTAAAAAGGAACCGTTGCAGCTCACTATTAATTAAGCTATCATATCACATTAAAAGACAGCAAGAAAATACAAAAAAGTACAAAATTCTACACCTGGAGGGAGGGGAACCCCAGGTGCACAGTCACAATATGGGGGATAGTTGGCTCAGTAATACCATAATAATAACAATAAACTTTGAACTGCAGAGCTGGAAGGGACCCTATGGCTCATCAAATCCAACCCCTCTCAAGGAGACACAGTGGGGAAATGAATTACCAACCTCTGGCTTCACAGCCAGAGGTCTAAGCCACAGAGCTATCCTATGAATGAGAAGGATCTTGGAATTGATGTAAATTAAAAGCTGAATATGAGCTAACAGTGGGATAGGGCTGCAAAAAGGGCAAATGTGATTTTAGGATGCATTAACCGAAGTACAGTCTTCAGATCTCATGAGGTTCCAATACCCCTTTATTCAGCACTGGTTAGGTCTCTAGGTGACATAACACTTTAAGAAGTGGACATAACACTTTAAGAAGGGTGCCAATAAACTTGAACAAGTTCAGAGGAGGATAACAAGGATGATCAGAGGACTGGGAGCGAAGCCCTATGAGAAAAGACTTCTTTGGGCATGTTTAGCCTTTAAAAAACAAAACAGAGGGGAGATATGATAGCACTTTTCAAATACTTGAAAGGTAGAGGAGGGGAAGGACCTGCTCTTAGTCATCCCAGAGTGCTGGATATGTAACAATGGGCTCAAGCTCCCAGAAGCCAGATTTTGGTTGATTTTCAGGAAAAACTTCTTAACTATTAGAGCAGTATGACAGTTGAACCAATTACCTCAGAAGATGGTGGACACTCCAGTGCTGGAGGTGTTGAAGAGAAAACTGGACGACTCCCTGACAGATCTGCTTTGATTTGTATTCCTTCACTGAGCAGAGGGTTGGACTTGATTGCCTCTAGATACATACATAGAATGCATGTAGACAGAAGCAGGTTTCTGGCTGGATGAAGACTCATGTGGCCAAAATGGATTAGCGCTGTTCAGCTCCCATGGCCATTTGCAGCCAGAGAAGGCTGCGATATCATGTTTCATCTGTTCATGAAAGATAATGAGGGGGGAGAGGGTAGCTAAGTTGAGTCATCTGTTTCATCCAGCTAAGCAGGTTGCAGGCTATAATGATATAGTGATTAGAAGATAATCAACCTTTTACTACTTGTGTGGAGGAATTAGTTGCCCTAGCTCCTAGAAAGCTCTGCTTTCTCTTATTAGTGATTTTAAAGTTAATTTTAAAGAATCACCAGCATATCTGTTGGGCGGGCTGCTTGCTACCGTTCAAAAGTGTTTCAAAGCAGGCTATATATAGATTATTTTATCTTGTCATGGTTGTTGATTTTAGTTGTTTTCTTTGTTTGTTTTTGTTTTATCATATTGGCACTCATTTATTAAATACTGGTTATTCTGGACTTATCAGCTACAGATTGGTTTTTAAGGAGGAGTCAGATAATGCAGACGTGGCAACTATTCCTATAGGTACTGGGCCAGCGAAATTTCTTGTGGAGAGAGAGATGAGAGAGAGAGAGAGACATGTTTGCCTATTTTTATTCTTATTCTTTGTTTTGTAGGAAGATTGTTGTTTGCCCAATTATTGATGTGATCAGTGATGACACTTTTGAGTACATGGCTGGGTCAGACATGACTTATGGAGGATTTAACTGGAAACTTAACTTTCGTTGGTACCCTGTTCCACAGAGGGAAATGGACCGAAGGAAAGGTGACAGAACATTGCCTGTGAGGTAAGAGAAAGGGATGAGAAATATTTCATGATCATAGAGTACTTTGTATGTGAATGTGAGAAATGTTAGCATGTGTGTTTATAATTTAGCTTAAGTAAATTGAAACAGAATACAAGTAATAAACCACATAAATCAGGGAAATAAAGGAACTCCAGTATGTTTGTTTGCAGGAGATGGTTTAAACTGTTTTCTGTACATTCTAATAAGATTTTCATAGCACATTTTCCTTACATTTAAAGCTGGATTTGAGTTTTTTTGGGATTGGGTTGCAAATTTAATGACAGGAAAATCAGTAAACGTATGTGCAAAGTGATACATAAGAATAATGCATTTTGAGTTATAAAGTTCGGTTGTGGGTTTTTTTAAATGGATAGATAGATATTTCAGTGATTCAGCAAGACAGAGTCCATTTGTGGGGAAGAATTCCAGAATTAATTTGGGAGGAAACGTCTTCCCCTTGGATATTTCACAAAAGAGAACAGGAGCGGGATCTTTTTGTTTCTGTTGTTGTTGTTTGTTTATTGCTGCCTTGCAAATTGGTGAAATTATCCACCACCCCTGTCTTGTATTCATTTTCTTTGCAACATTCTTTTTGATGTAGCACCTGGTGGTGAAGTGGCTATATCCATTTGTTTTAGAGTAAATTATGATATTGTTGAATAGAATGCTGAACTTTCAGTAGACCTTTCAGTAATATTTACTTTTTTGTGTGTGTGTCTTCACATGGTATAAAAATATGGCCCCATCCGGTCGGCAGTATATGCTGTTGATCGTGTGCATTTGTATGTTTTGAGTGGGATGGTGGTGTTCTCAACATGGAGAAGCTTTTTACAATTCATAGTGAGGTTGCTGCAAGGTTTAAGCTTGCTTAAATTGTGTAGCTCTGCAGGAATGATGAAGGGAGTATTATAATAGTCTATCCCAGGAGGCCCATGGGAAATAGCCCAAGACGCTGACAGTCCCCCAAGCAACATTTCCCAGTTATTAAAGCCAAATATGTTTCCTTGCTTTGGAAAATGATAAAAAGAAGTTGGACAGTGGTTAAAATGGGGGCGGACAATTGCAAAGGTCAAATTTTAACTCCCAGTGTTGGCTGTGAGTTGTAACAAACCTAGAAATTATCAAAACTGTAAGGAATCAAAACCAGAAATGATGATATATAAAGGTGTTGTTTTTTTAAAAAAATCATAAACTCATCCTGGTTTTCATAGATCCATTTTTATTTTTATTTTATGTGTTGGTTGGGACTAGGGAGGCTGCAGCCCCGTCATGCAAATTCCACTACTCTCAGAGACCTCCATGAGTGGGGAAAAAAAAACATGTTTTTCCTCCAAAGTGTTTTTCCCATTATGAGGGGGTGGGCAGTGGAGGACCTTGGAGGAGCTGAAACGGTTTGAGGCCCACCAATTGTATTTTGCTCACTCTGGTCTCATGCAAGAATAGGAGCAAAGGTGGAATGAACATGAACTATTTGACCATTTTGCGAGACATTCTTCAGACAAAATGTCTTGTTGCTGTATGGACCTGGATACTGTAATTGGTAGGAGTCCAGGTGATGTAACATTACATCTTTTCAATTTGCTCAGGCTAAGGATGTGGTCATGATGCTTTGAAGGGAGAATGTCTGCACTGTGGGTTGACCCGTATCCTTCCTGGTGTATACAGTATAATCTGCCACAGGGTTGGGAGAGATTTTATACAAGTGGGTTAGTATAAAATCCCTATAATAGGGCTTAATTCCATTATATTTAAGAAGTGGTGTTTGTTTTCTCTCTGTGACATTCTTATTTTCCTTTTAACCCTACTGTAGCTTTACAATAAGTAACCCTACTTGTATTGTGTAATTTACAACCAGTCTCCAACGTTCCATTCTTGGATTCTTAGCACCCGGAATTTTTGGATGAGATGAATTCTATAGCTCTAGCTCCAGGCCTGGTTAGGGGGTAGAGATGGTTTTGGCCAGCTTGTTAAAATTCAGCAGAGGTGCTGCATCTTTTGATGCTTTGTTATCCTTCTGGATCATATGAGTGGGACACAAGTTGAAGTCAGCATTCACTGGTACTTCCAGTATTTCATGCCAGGGGAATCAGTTTTTGAAGGTGATATTAGGACAGTCCTGTTTGGTACCATTGTTGCTTTCCTGTGGTATCATTCAGGGGCACTTCTTGTCTGCCCTATTAACATGTTGTATCCTCTATAGCATTTTACATCTATAGGACATGGAAGAATGGGAATTCATTCTCACCTCTAAATACACAATACCCAAATCTTGTTTTCCTTTCCCATTTAAATCCAAACGAGTTGCTCAAACTGGGAAATAATTCTGGTTTTGTTAATGGACTAGATGAGGGTGAACAAGTTGAAACTTAATCAAGAGTTGCTATTAGTCACTTGGGTGGCAGAGCAGGGAATGTGGATCTAGAATGGATCTAGAATGAAGATCCATATCCTTGAAAACATAAGGTGGCAATTTGGATTTAGCCCATACCAGGATGTCCAGGTGATGAGGAGTGCTTTTTGACAGTTACGCTTAGTATATCAGATGTAAGGAACTGTCCTTGAAACATCTGATGTGGCCACAATGGTGGCATATAGTGGGTTTCTTCTTGATTGGTCTACTGTAATATACTATGTGTGGTTGCATTTGAAAAGTGTGAACATATTTCAGGGGGCTCAGAATATTGCAGTTGAACTATTGACTAGAACTGTTTATAAGGGAACATTGATTCTCAAAACAGATTCACCACCTATTAAGTTTTTTTGTTTAGGGAGGACTGTGTGGATTTTAATATCCTCAAAATACACATTTCTGTATGAAGCCCATTTGGCTGGAACTTGAGAGAGGACCTTTTGGTACTTACTCTCAAGCTTTGGAACTCATTGCCAAGCAAGGCTTATCCAATAGAAAGTTATAATTGCCTTCTACCAGCAGAAAAAGATATTTTAGAGAAGCCTTTGGGGTATCACATAACTATCTTTTGGTTGATTTATTCAGATATTAGATTAAGGGAGCCAGCTTTTCTTCTTTGGCCAGACCTCATCTGGAGTAATGTCTAGTTCTGGGCACCACAATTCAAAGATGATATTGGTAAACTGGAACATGTGGAAATTAGGCTGACCAAGATGT
Organism: Pogona vitticeps; assembly: GCF_051106095.1. NCBI lineage: Eukaryota > Metazoa > Chordata > Lepidosauria > Squamata > Agamidae > Pogona > Pogona vitticeps. The sequence continues at coordinate 213,932,960 of NC_135783.1, read as the reverse complement.
TAAGAGGTCTGGAAACCAAGCCCTATGAGGATCTGTTGAGGGATCTGAGCATGTTAGCCTTGAGAAAAGAAGGCTGAAAAGACAATAGGATAGTCATCTTCAAGATTTGAAGGGCTGCCATACAGAATACTGTATGGAGTAAGCTTCTTTTCTGTAGCTACAGAGAGTAGGATTTGAAGTAATGGATTCAAATTACAGGAAAGGAGAGAATAACTGAACATTAGAAATATTTCTGAATATTAGAAATAGCTTCGTAACAGCCAGTGTTATTTGCCATTAGAACACTGCTTCAGGGTGATAGATTCTTCCTTTTCTTTACAAAGGTTAGATGGCCACCTGTCAGTAATGCTTCAGGTGAGGATTTCCTGCTTAGATGACCCAGGAGATCCCTTTCAGCAGCACAGTTCTGTTATTCTGTGATTTCCACAATGCATGTGTCTGCATAGTAAGTGCCCCTCAGATTGTTCCCAAATGCAAATTCTGCCCAATGTCTTCCTTTGGGGGCATATCAAAAAGACAGATGGAAGGTATGTGATTTGCATTTAAACACCTACAGTGTGATTGCAATTGGTGGGCACCTTGTTTTAAAAAAACCTACAAGTACAAGTTGTGCAATAGCTACAGTAAGCTACTCTGTTCTTAGAGGTAACAACTTGGTTCTCCGGGATAGATAGGAATATTGTGGGAAGGCATTATCTGTCATTGGTTTGGTGAACACAGGAAGAATGTGATGAGCAATAGCTGTGGTTTGATGGGAGTTATTATCTTGAATTGGCAGGCTTGAATAGTCCCCAAGGTAACTGACTTCCAATTCAGGGGAATCCATTTCACATAATCAGTATAAGATTGCCTCTGTCAGCTTCAAGATCGATGGCTTTCATTTAGAAAGCAAAAAGCAAAGTGTGCTGCTAGTTTTGTATATTGCCCCATACCACTTGAAGCACCCTCTGGGTGGTTCGCAGTTCAGTTATGCGGGCTACACGTTGCTG